>NW_022103905.1:5352102-5359585 GCF_000313985.2 Echinops telfairi
GTGCAACCATCACAAAACAAGAGACCCGAGAACTTGAAAGGCGAGGCTTCACCACCCATTTATCCCTCCGCCTTTCAACCAGCCCCACATGTGATTATCGGCCAGGCTGGCACAATTAACTAACTCAATAGCTATTCAAAATAATATTTAATCAGTACAAATGTTAGTTCTCATGTCCCCCAGAATTCTCTTGGTACCAAACCCACGGCCGTTGCGCCCATGCTGGCTCATAGTGACCCCTTGTGGGTTCCTGAGACTGGAACTGATCACCGGAGTAGAAAGCCCCATTTTCTCCCGGGAGCTGCTGATGGTTTCAAACTGCCGGCCATGCAGATCGCAGCCCCATGTGTAACCACAGCACCACCAGGGACGGCAGAAGACTACATTTTTACCTTGCACGGGTGTTTTGACTTCCAAAGGTAGGCAAGCGCTCTCTTTCCCAGAACACGTTTGGCCTGGCCAGTCCTTCCTCCGTTTGTTCTGTGTCGCTGAGAAAGTTGCTTCACTTCCTTGGGCCACACACAGAAATGAGGATCTGAGATTCCATCTCCAAAACTTCTTTGGTGACTAATGTTTGCCTCCAGCCCACAGCTGTGCTTCAGAGGGCCAAGGTGACTGGAAGTTCGACTACTGCAAGATAGCACAAAGGAATGAGAAAAGAGTTCTAGGATTTAAATAAAAATCAAATAGAGGCAATTCACATTTAGAAATAGCATAATTATAGTGATAGTCTACAGTGACAAAGTAAGAGTTGGATAAAAGACTTGCTAATTTCTTTCACTATTTTTTTAAGTTTTTGTTTTTTTAAATACATCTCATCTAGGAATGGTGCCAGGTTTCTGTCTGAAATAAAGGTTGAATTTTTTTTATGACAGCATTAAAAAAGAAGTTAATTCTGCCAGCGCTCTGCCTAACTCTAGCAGAATGACTGTTTCTATTTGAGATGATGACTTCCCATCCTTCCATGGTTTTTGTGATCCCCTTGAAATATATATATCGAAGCAAGAAGACAATTTGCCTTGGAATTTCAAGGATGGCTTTATTTAAGTGGTGAAAAGAAAAAAAAAAAAAAACCCAAACCCAGCATTCTTCAGCCTTCTTTCCGCATCTACAGCCACGGCTGGCAGCGGCCACTGAACCTTTGTGGAGTGAGGCAATTCTCACAGAAGGCAGGGCCTGTAAATGTGCCTCCAAACGACAATGGAGGCTCCTGATCAGGATCTCAGGATGCTGCAGACCGCAGCCCTCGTCTGAATGGCCTGCTGAGCATCTAGACTCACGGTGCTGGTACTCGGTGCCTGGAAAGAACTCGAGATGCTTAACACACCATGGAAAATAGCCAGGGGGTCAAGGCAGCAGGACTCGGAGTAGCAGTCGTCTGCTCGGTGTCTTGTCTTTGATACATTGAGTGAGGATCTGTTGTTTGCTGCTGGAAGGGTGAGTACGTGCCAAATCTCAGATGCTAGATAATAGATAGGGGGTTTGTTTTACATCCTCTCATCCCCTTCATAAGCCCTTTCCCCATTCACCAGCTCTGTCCTGGGAAACCTAGTGGCCACTCCTTTCCTATATTCCTCAGAAATAAAGTGAATTGATGGAATGCCTAATGAGTCCCTTGTATCTTAGTGTCAGTGTACGGAGTGGGTTATTCTCAGCAATGCAATCTTGTCTCTGTGACAGACGTCGAACATGTTAGTCACTGTTTGAGGAAAATACTCACTTCTACTATAATAATAACTGCTATTACTTTCAATATTATTACTATGAGCCATGTTTTGGAATTCATAGATTCATAAAAGAACCCCAAATCCTGATTACTTACAGTAATAAAGGTTGCTACAATGGCAGCCAGGAGAAGCTCTGTGCGTTAGCAGAACCGTACTATGGGAGCAGAATATAGGTTGGGTGAATACAATGTATTGCATTCCTAATGTATGTCAGGCACTGTACTAGTACAAAAGTAATCTCATATCTCAACATCATTTGTAAAAAATAGTATCATTCATAGATAGTAGAATTTCTGAATTTTAAAATTTTTAAATAATTCTCTGTATTTACCCAGGCCTCTTTGAGTCAAGATTTTACACACACACACACACACACACACACACACACACACACACACACACACACACACACACACACACACACACACACACTTCTTGCTGTATACAATATACAATATTATGCTCCAATAATCCAAGTGCCATTGAATCAACTATAATTCATGACGGTCTCATGTGTTAATCAGAATAAGACTGTGCTCCGTGGAGGTTTCTTTCTCTTCTTCCTTTTAAAAATACAATTCTATTTATTTTCTTGTTGCTGACAGTCTGCAGACAGCAAACCACACACCAATTCAGCAGTTTCCACGTGTACCATCCAGGGACCCTGACTACCTTCTTTGAATGATGTTGCTCTTCTCCCCCTCCTTTTCTGACTTATTTCACTCTCTATATGGGTTTCAATGGCTATTTTTTAAGAAATGTTTTGTTGTTTGCTTATTTTGTGCTTTGCTTCTCTGAGCTGCCTCTTGGGAGATGCAGACCGTCAGTTGTTCAGTTAGCTGCTGAGTGAATTAACCTTTTGAACCCCTCAGGGACTTCTGCCCACACCCCAAGTAGCTGATTCGGTGAGTGGGACTCAAGACGTACCTTTAAGAGGGAGGTGATGCTTGGTGCGTCTTTGAGGGCATGGGCTAGGGAGACTGCAGAAAGCATGTGGGATGTCCAACGACAGAGTCAGCCTTGTGTCAGCCTCCCCAGCTGTCCCAGACATGATCCTGGGTAAGGCCGCTCTGTCCACCGTGTCAGCCCACAGTGGCTTAGGCCTCGTCATTTGCACGGAGGCTGCTTCTCCCACACAGACGGGAGTCACCCTCCTTAGGACTGATGCTGTCAGGCAGACGGAGCATAACTGTCTTCTGCCAAGCTGAAGGCACGTTTTGGGGGGGTTGATTTCATTCTGTCATGGGAGCATGCGATTTGAGATTTTGCAGGTGCCGGCTGACATCTCCAGAGAGCAGAGCGTTTCCTGACTCTGCAGGGCCTGTTGGTGCATCGGGTTAGGCTCCGGAGAAGAGGAATTCACCGGATCCGGCATCACCCCGTGCCAGAGTGCCCAGATGTGTTGAATAGAAGAGAATATAAAGGGAAGTGTTAGCCAGTGCTTCTGCTGCTCTGAGAGCCTTGAGCTGATGGTCTTAACATGTGAATACTATTTTCATAGAAAATGTGGCGCTGCAGGATAAATAAGGCATCACAATGAATTTTAACTGCATTTGCGTAGGCATTGCTATTTTCATAAGATGCTGGGAAGAAAGTGGAATTGAGATCATTATAAAAGATATGCATCTAGAGATAAGGCCTAATATAAAAACAGATTTGGATAAGTACCTGGAGTAAATTGAACTTTTGGTCTCCACGTTAATGCTGCTGAATATATTCAAGAATGCCATAGTGGCCTGATCTTGGTTATTGCTGCATGGAGATAACTTCTCATTAATAGAAGATGAAATAACGTTTAAAGGCCCCACGCCATTACTGTGTCATGCCCAGCGGAAACAAACCAACAATCACACAGCCACGATATATCACATACATAGGACCTACTTACAGAGGATAACTGCATGCCATTGTCAGAGCAATATGCTTATTTCAGAAATCAGCGTAATACAGAGGTATTTCAAATTTTAGCATCACTAGTGGTTTTTCATGATAACTATTTTCATGATCACTCGGTCAGGGTCTGCAACCACAAATCTACTTCCTAGTTTCACGGACTATCATCGAACTGAATCCGTTAGGTAACAAAAACAATAGCCAGAGATCGACATACTTTTAATAAAATATCCCTTACAAACACACACACATACACAGGAGGACACTTGTAAAAGGTCATGAAAAATGGAATTCAACGATCGTGGAATTTTCCCATGAACGTTCTCAACTGTTAACCAAAATGTGGTGGTTTGAACCCAACTCAACTACCCCAAAGATGACGCTTGTCAATCTGCTCCCTTCAGACGTCCACATTGGAAGGTCCGTGGGGCAGTGCCCCTCTCTCTCCATGTCACACTGCTGCCGTGATGTCATTTCTTGTGCTCTCTCTCAGGTCTCTAGTGTTTCTGGAACAGAAAGTGGGTGTATGTTTCCACAGCGCAGGAGGCTTAGGGCGCCGGCTCCCGGGGAGGCTCTCTCTGTCTGCTCCGGGGGAAACCTTCGTCTCAGGTTCTGGAAAGATTGTAGTCTGTCTTAGAGATCTCCATGTGGCAGCTTTTATTCCTTCTTTTTTTGTTTCTCTCCCTTCGTTTGGACTTTCTTTCTCCTCTCCCTGTCCCTAACCTAGGCTTTGAGATCTCAAAAGTGCTTGACTTTCAGACACACGCTTCACTGAAATGACCCCATGAATTCACAAAGTTATTCCCAAAGGAGATTGCATCCACAGATATGGGGGTTAGGATTTACACCTCTTTGGTTGGGGTGGGGAAGGGGGTGGGTCTGGGTTCAGTCTATTACAAGTCCTAATGTTAACCTGGCTCTCTGATCAGTGCTCAGCGCCTTCTGCCATTCTGAAACATCTGTGAGGCTAATGGCAACAATGATGATAAACATTGGCTGTGTGCCCCACCCCCACATTATTTCATTTAGTTAAAAATAACACTGCCATGATGGAAACACTATTATTATTCCTAATTTGATTTAGGAGATATCCTTAGAGAGGACATAAGAAATATCCAATATCAGATGGCTGGTGTAGAACTTGGATTTCCATTGCCTACTTAGTGTCCTTCCTTGTCCATAAAACGTAACGCTTTGTGTAATTCCCTATGGCACAAATTGCTAGGCTTGTTGTGCCTTGAAGGCTAAATGGAATTGATGTTTGAGGCTTCCTGTTCCTCTGCACATGACTCACCTGGGAACTCACACAAAAGCAATGAAGCACAAATATTTGGTGCACAACCGAACAATTAAACCCCCTTTCTATATTCTTTCATAGCTCTGACATGGCAGGTTTCTAGGGAAGGGAAAGGACTATGTTTAACTGTCATGCAAATAAAGTGGAAAATACAGCTCTGACCCAAAGAAAGGATGTGTTCTCAAAGAACATAGTTAAAGCTGGATTTTAAAATCTCTGAAATAAATAGGGACAGTCCTGTGGTCAAAAGGGTATATATCTTCAAATCTCCGTAGGCGTTATATGATATACTTAATGTGGAAGCTGGAAAGCTGTTTCTCACTAAAACTAATGGGATTACTTGACTTAAATTATTATTAATGCAATAATCACGAATGTTAAATGATATATTAAAGGAGAGTGAATAATAACTTTTTAAATTTATGTATATTTATGCCAGGAGGATAGGTAATTGACTGATTTCCATCAAGATGCTTGTCATTGAATTGACAGAGCGTCAATATTGAAGTCGGAAAAGGTGTCAAAGATTAGATGACTTATCTGGAAACTAACAACCTTTTGTATCTTTAACAAGCTGTCTTATCTTCACTACCTGCTGCAGAAGCTCAAGAGAATGGCAGCTTTGAATAAACACTGTTATTTATTTCCACCATCATGTCCTGTGACGGACTTAGAGACGAATGCTCAGCCAGAACCTGTATGCAGCTCAGACTATGATGTCGCAGGTAGAGGTGTGAGGAATTGGCCTTTCCAGAGGCTTCTTTTCGGTTCTGCGTCATTTAACACAATTGTCTTAACTCCATCCCCAATTGCACACTGGCAGCTAAGAGTTCAATGGCACATTTAAGGCCTCTGTTTCACCTGCTCTTGTTTACGTGATAAAAGGAGAAGACGAGAAAGAAAGCTTAGTTGGTTGACACTTTTGGGTCACGTTCTTGAGGCTCTAATTGAGTGATATGACATAAAAAGCTCCCTGAATACTAAATATATAGTCTCAAGATTGACACATTCTGATAGAAAGAACCAGACAGGCAGGAGGCTGATCCGGAATGGCTTGTTTGTTTGTTTGTTTTGTTTTGTTTTGCCCACCCATAGTTAGCATCAGGCCAATGCAACCCAGCTGATAGAATGGCCAGAACATGTTTGTTGGATGTATATTGACTGGCTACTGGGACCTTGTGATCCTCCACACAGGAGACCACCACATGACTTGTGACGGAGACTAGTAAGGCTCTCCTTTGTGGCTTTGATTCTCTACTGACATTTGTTGTCTACAGCTTGATTTCAGATGTTCATTTCATATCGAAATCTTTATGATGAACATTTTCAGAATATGCCAAGGACCTCACAAAGTCTGTTGACTTTTATGGTGGTGAATTATCTGGCGTTCTATCTATGTAAAGTACAGTTTGGGGGTCTCCAGACCTGCATCATATTTAGTTAGGAGCCACCTGGCCATGAGACTCATGGCGACCCATGGGGCAGAGTAGAATTGTCCCTGTAGGTTTCTGAGACTGAAACTCCATACAGCAGTAGAACGCCTCAACTATCTCTTGTGGAACAGCTGGTGGTTTCGAACTGCTGACCTTGTGATGAGCAGCCCAAGACACAATCCACTATGTCCCAACCTATGAGTTGGAATCCACTCGATGGCAGTGAGTTTGGTGTTTTGGTTGACCATAAAAAGAAATCGTTTTCTAGAGCCAATCAATTACAAATTGAGTTCATTTTCCTGGCAGTTGTGGTAGATCATGGTTTTTCTTCTTTTTCATCATGGTGATTAGGTTTCCAGGAAGGATCTTTTGTTTTATTTTTTTCTCTGCACGCATCTCATTATTTTACCATTAGACTTTCCCACCTGTTGTTCCCCTTGGGGAGGGGGTCCTGCCTTGCCCACATGTTATTTTCTCCATGAAAACTTCTCTGTGTTTGGTCCAGCCAGAATGCTTCCAACCTCTGCATTTCACAGCACATTCGATTTCTCTTGTAACCCTTAGAGTGTGAATCCCGGAGTGTTGCTCGTGCAGTGGGGTCTGCCCTGGGCTGCTGACCGCACGGTTGGCAGTTAAAACTCCCCAGACAGTCCTGGGGAGAAAGAGCAGGTTTTCTACTCTGGTAAAGGTTCACAAAGGGGCCGTTCTCCTCTGTCCTGTAGGATTGCTAGGAATCACAGTCCCCTCAATGGCGGCGAGTTTGGCTTTTGAGATTTTATCTTTCCTAGCTTAGGTATGGATCACATGAGCCTGGGAAACCCACTCATCTCATATTTGAGCCTGTGGTAACTCCTAGGGAAGTGCCTGAACTTAGTAGAAAATAAGCATTTGTCAAGAAAGAATATGTGGATTGTCCTTTTCCTGGGACAGCGATCAAATGAAGTGTGTACCATTTGTGTGCAACACGGCGGAAAGAAAGTTGGCTACCCTTTTTTTTGTTTGTTTGTTGATGTTATTAACAGAGACACAAACAATTATGAGGGCTCTGTCTTGAACTATGTCTTAGAAAGAGATTTTTTATATCATTTTATTAGGGGCTCATACAACTCTTATCACAACCCATGCATACATCA
>NW_022103905.1:5359843-5361477 GCF_000313985.2 Echinops telfairi
ACTCTCCCGATATCGCCACTCAGACCACTGGTCCTTAGGGGTTAATCAGCCCTGGATTCCCTGTATTTCCAGTTCCTATCTATGCCAGTGTACATCCTCCAGTCCAGCCAGATTTGTAAGATCGAATTGGGATCATGATCGTGGGGAGGGGGGGTATTCAAGAACTAGAGGAAACTTTTATATTCCATTATTGCTACCCTGCACCCTGACTGGCTCATCTCCTCCCCACAGCCCATCTGCAAGGGATGTCCAATTTCCCAGAGATGGGCCCTAGGTCCCCACTCTAAACTCCCCCTCATTCACAATGCTATGGGTTTTTTGGGGATTTTTTTGGTCTTTGATGCTTTTTAACACCACTCATTCCTCACCGAAGACATCCCATTTTATCAGTGGATAGCTCTGTCATAAGCAAATTCCCGATATTCTCAAAAAAAATCTGTTACCTACAGCTGCCACCCATTGGTCCAGGTTGTTTTCCTTTGGCCATGCATCAAACTAAGTCCTTCTTTCCTCTTACAGTACTTTCATCTGCTTAAGGAAAACTCGGATTTCCTTAGGCCCACTCTCCACATGACTTTTTATAATTGTTCTAATCCAGGATAAATATTCCCAGTTCCTATAATGCTTCCTTGCATTAGTAAAAATTAGGAAAAAAAATAATTGGCCATTGTATTCCAAGTTAATTGACTGGTGGAACACAATTGATTTTCTTTATTAATAATTTGTACAAATAACCATCTAAGATTTGATGAGGCTATCTGATCCCATAAATATTGACAGTTCCAGCAACCCCATCTAGACTTGGCTAGGAGTCAGAGTCAACTGGACAGCAGTGTCTATGGCTCAGTTGATCTCTTCCTTGTAAGTCCTCCCTCCCCTTTTTAAGATTGGGATTCCACCATTACTGGACAATGGACAAGCAACTTGTGAGTTCTCACTGAACATGCTGAATTAGTGGTATCTGCTCCGTGAAAGGAGGGTAAGGATGGGTCAGCCGGATGGCGGAGCAGTGACACAGGCACGTGGTAGTTATGGTTAGAAGTGGCTGTCTGAAAGAGACTTCTGTGGTCAGCTGAAGGCCTGGCAGTCCACATTTTGTCCCTATAGCTGGCAGTGTAACTAGAGAGAGGGAGGACAAAACGTGACAAAGTGGACCTACTTGACAGCCCTAAACTGCCTGAAATGTGTGGGCCCGGCCCCAGGGTAGAGCATCAGGCCAAGATCTGTGAATGGCCGCAGCAGTGTCGCCTGCGCTTGGGTTGGTGTTGTGTGTTTGGAGCCCACTCAAGAGAGAGCCGGGGAGCCGTAGTTGAATATATGATTAAAGGTGGCCGCCGTCCGGGTTTGTCCATCTGCGCCATCCCTGTGAAGCCAGTCAGGATCCCATATTCTCACACTTTATTTTCTTCAGATGCTTCACGCCATGTCCCAGTGATGGCAGGGGTGAGAAGGAAGGTGAAAGGTGCTGGCTCAGAGGGCAGGGTGAAGCAGGGCTTAGGAGTTTGGGGAGAATATAAACCCGAGGGAAAACGATGGAAGAGCTCAGCACATAACCACGACACCACCCGGGCTCCTAGTTGTTAGATTAAAGGTTAAAAGGGTGTGTGTGTGTGTGTGTGTGTGTGTGTGTGTGT
>NW_022103905.1:5365852-5367919 GCF_000313985.2 Echinops telfairi
GTAGAGTCAATTATAGTAGATATAGCCAGGTTAGAATGCTACATCTGATTCGATCCTCCTTTTAAAAGTTCTCTCCATTAAATAAAAACAAACAAGACATAGGGAAGGGGAAATACACGTGGATGTCCTCTCTGAACATAGACGGGGGTGAATCACCTTCTATAATACAGAGGCCATTGGAAAGTGCCTTATCTTGGCAGATGTTGTTTCGTTAAAATCTAACAGTTTATCATTTGATCTCTCTTTTGAGCCATTTTTAAGTTGTTCTAGGTTTTAATATTTTCTGTTTTCTTTTCAACTAGGGGTTTTCTCTATGACCCTTTTTGTTTGTTTCTGTATGTTTCTCAGGAAATGACATCCAGGGTGATGAATCTACAGAGAGAGTAGCTGGATAAATGATTTCTCAGGGGTAGGACAGAGGGGCCGGGGAGAAATGGAGAATTAATAATGGGGAGTACAAGGAGGAAGAAGATGTTTTAAAATGAATTGTGGTAATGATTGCACCGTTCTTCTTGGTATGATTGAACTATTGAATCACATGCTATTTGGATCATGTCCCAATAAAACAAACCAAAAAAATCACAGAACAACCATGTGTACAGTCACCCTGTTACTGTAACTGCTGCCCAGTAACGGTCTCCCTATTAGGGCGGGAACTCACCATGAAATGTTGCGGAAAAGGGAAAAAAGTTAACTGGAAGGAAACCAAATATGACTCCCATTCTTTTATCCTCCCAAAGCTCCCCAAGTCGTCTGGTGAAAGGATTATCTTTATGGGTTGCCCTTTTCCCGGTTTCTGAAATGAGTAGGAGACCACCTGGCTGTAATTTATTTCAGCTGGCAGACGTGGTAATGTGCAAACAAAGTTCTTTCAACACCCGAATGGGTGGAGGTCTGGATTCCATCAGGGGAGGTGAGTTGTGCACAAGTGTAGTCGTGTGGCAGGGCCCTGATTCAGGGATCTCGGGCAGCCGTTTTATGCATAAGACATTATTTTATGAGATTGGTTTCTTTTATAAGCAGATAGTGGAAGTGAGGTTCATCTCAGACAGAGCCTCAGCCCCTTAGTGCGTTCCTTAACTCTGAACTCTAGGGCTTTCAGGGAGTCAGGGGACCAAAGAGGGTTTTTTAGAAAACCTATGTATGGAGAATAATGTTCTGCTGTGATACTTTTACCTGGGTCATCCGCTGACTTTTGGGTAATTGATTGTGTGTTGCCTCCCATTCTTGGACTGGAAATTCACTGAGTTCAGGAACTGTGTTTCCTATGGCTCCTAGCACAATACCAGACATAATTTCTATTAAATACTTGATTGATATTTATTTATTAATTACTTGTCTCAGTCCTTCTACACTAAAGCATCCTCATCTGTGAAAATGATTCCCTAAGAGTTGTTGTGAAGATTAAATGGGTTAGCTGATACATGTAAAAGGCTAGGGATAAGATCCAAATCAAACCACACTCCCAGACTCACTGCCACGAAGTCGATGCCAACTCACCACACCTGGGTGATGGAGAATGACACGGAGTATGGAGATGTAATATGGGCCCTAGTAGCTTACATGCTGGGCTGTTAACTGCAAGGTAAGTGGTTCAAGCTCACCAGCTGCTTCTAGGGAGAAAGATGAGGCTGTTTATTTCTGTTTCTGTCTCAGGAACCCTAGGGAAAAATTCTCTTCTGCCCTGTAGATTGCTGTGGATCTGAATTGATTCGATGGCGATGGGATTTTTAGTGGATTTTAGAGAGTGTGGAAGTGAAGGTGATTCCTTTACCTTTGTCAGGAATAAATAGAAAGATTTTGAAGGTTCTGAGACATAGACACCATGTCATTACAAAGGTATTTTTATTGTATATTTAACCAGTGCTGAGAAAAATCATTGTGAAAATGCTAATGCTAGGTTTATACCAACTGATAAAATCTCTTCAGGGATCAGTCTCCACTTAGAAAATAGAATGAAAATAGAAAAAGGAATAGGAAGTGGTAATCACATTCCTGCCTAGGTTAGAATGACGTTCCATTCAAAGATTCCTTTTAAAATGCACGTCAGCCTTAGTGTAAGGTTGC
>NW_022103905.1:5369020-5371071 GCF_000313985.2 Echinops telfairi
CTTCCACTGGTGCTGATTGTGGCTCCAACTTGCAGGAAGTTCTTGAAGTCAACCTCTGCTCCACGTATCATGAGGTCTCTGGGTCCACTTGTGAAGATTTTTGTTTTCTGTATGCCGAGGTGTCATCCACATTAAGTGCTAAACTCTACTGCTATTCATATCGGTAAGGGCTTCAGGACCTCTTGGCTTTCAGCAAGCACGGTTGTTAGTATTGTAAGTTGTTAACAAATCTTCTTTCACTCCTGATGCCCTGTTCTGTGTATCGTCCAGCTGCTCAAATTATTAGCTCAGCATAAAATGTGAGTATATAATGAAAGTTTTTAACCCTGATTCACAATTTTTCCAATTTTTTTAAAGATAATTTTATGGGGGGGGCTCTTACAGCTCTTGTAACAATGCATACGTCAATTGTGTCAAGCATATTTGTACATATGTTGCCATCATTTTCTTTTATTTTAATCGTTTTATTAGGGGCTCATACAACTCTTTTCACAATCCACACATACATCAATTGTGTAAAGCACATCTGTACATTCATTGCCCTCATCATTCTCAGAACATTTGCTCTCCAGTAATCACATAGTATACCCCCTCCCTTTTTTCTAATGACTGCCTCTTAGTCTACGTACAGTTTCCATATGAGCACAATTAAGTGCTCTTGACTTCCCATTCTTCCCAATTTTATCCATAGTTGTTTTTTCTCCTTAATGATCCAATTAATCAAGTGGCTTAGCACATTCAATAAAACACAGGTAAACATCTTTCGGGTATTGTCTGCTATCAGCAAAGATCCATCTGACATCAGTAATGATAGCGCATCAATGAGGGGATCTCAACCTTAATGAAACCTTTAAAACCACTAATGATGTCTGGATGTTGCTGAAGCGATTATCCCAAATTGCTTCTGACATTCCTCTCTTCATAGCAAAGTGCCAGCGTATTCGGTTACCTCTCAGTTACATGCTGAGCTTGTTTAGCAGATGAGTCTAGCTCAACATGAACAACTTAATGTTTTTAGAACCTCTCAGGCCTGTGCTGTCCAATATGATTGTCATTAGACACGTGTGATCATTTAAATGAAAAATACTTATCATTTAAAATTCAATTCCATAGCAACCTCAAAAGAAATAAGGAGAAAAAAAAAAAGGCAAGACGTACTGCAGTGATCAAAGTTGGTGGAACTCCTGAGACTATGGCGCTGAGGCAACCTTGGAGCCTCAACTTTCTGCCGAACAATAGGTAGGCCTATCGGTGAAGAGCACTAGGGGAGTGTGTGCTCCCTAGAATAGTCATGGTACACAATCAGAAGGGCAGGGTTTGCTCAGGGTGAAGCTCAGAAGGTAGGAAAGGAAAGATTTGAAATAGTCAGCAAAGGGAGAAAGCAGGAAGCTGACCGGTTCGGCATGGGAACAGCAACCAATGTCATGAATCAGTAGAAGTATGACTTGCTGAATGGAAAATCAATTTCCCTCCATAGACGTTCACCCAACTGACAATGGAAGGCTTATTAAAATGTATTTCCTCCATCATAGTACCTGTAAGTGCTTTAACTACATGTAGTTAGTGGCTAGCGGATTGGGCAGTACAGATAGGGTACTTATCCATTGTTGCAGAAAGTTCCGTCAGCCAGGGCTGCACTAGATTAGGGGCGCAAGAAGAGGCAATGGACCGTGGTAGTTTTCTGGAGTGAATGTGTGCTGCATTAAGAAGACCCAACCTGGTTCCGGGAATGAGAGAGCAGGCGAGTTCATTCTCTCCAGGTGGCAACCCGGACAGGTTTCTGCTCCCCTGGGCTCAAGTGGAAAGAAGATGGTTTGAAAATAATGATGGGAGCAAATGTGCTTGACACATTGGATGGATGGATGGATTTTGATAAGAGTTGTATGAGCCCCCAATCAAGTGATTTAAAAATATATAGATTTAGAAGGCAGGGCAAACCCAGGGACAGGGAAACAACAGGCGATCCAAATTGGTGGGGAGGTGGGTGTGGGAGACCTGGTAGGGCAGGATCAAGGGGAATGTAACAAAGAGGAAGTGCTGAAATCCTGGTG
>NW_022103905.1:5372396-5384367 GCF_000313985.2 Echinops telfairi
AAAAAAAAAAAAAAAGAAGGCAGGGCAATGAAAACATACAATCTGAATAAAATAAAATACAAGGTTGCTGTAAAGCACTCTCACTGTCATGGAATCAGTGCTGACCTCTAGCGATTCTCTGTGGGTTTCCAAGACTGTGACTGTTTACAGAAGTAGAAGGCCCAGTTGTTCTCCCTCAGAGCTGCTGGTGGTTTTGAACTGCCAGTCATGTGGATCACAGCCCAACACATTACCATACACCACCAGGGCACCTATCTATAAATCACTAAGTTACAGGAAATAATTAAGCTGGAGGAATACACTAGTGGCATGCTGGATAAAGCATAGGTTTTGAAACCAACCATCCTGGATTTGTCTCGTGGCGAATGTTGGTACCTTATGTGGGCAGAAGCAGGCAAAATTCACCCCAGAGGATTCTCCTGCAGAGGAAACAGGACACATCCGTGCAGCAAGTAGCACACAGCAGATCCTTGGTCATTCTAGGGTCACTGAGTCGGAATCGCCTTGATAGCAGTGAACTTGGTGTTCTGGATTTTGTCCCTTCTGCTTTGTGCTCCTTAACGCCTCTGTTGCCCTCTTCTTCCCTTATCCTCAGAGAGACAGACTGACAGCTCTCTACACCTGTTTCAGACTTGAGCTGTGGTGAGGAGTTAAACTGCACCTCAAACCTCCCCCCACCCCCCACCCCCCACCTCCCCACTCTCTCTGAGACAGTGTCCTTCCCAGTGACCCCTTCCAGAGACCACCATGCTTTCATTCCGTCCTAACGAATGGATTCCCTTGGACATCAGCGGCAGCAATGGGAAACTGGTCTCCCAGGGAGGACTGCTTTGGGAGTTATTTTCAGCAAATGCTATTACTACTCATTTTTATTTTGAGTAGAATCAAATGGGGGCAAATAGGATTAAAATAGAAATCTGAAGATCTAGGTTAATGTCTGTGCTGCCAATGGTTTGTCCAAATTCTGTTACTTGTGAGTCCCAATTTACTCTTTTCTCATCCCTTTGAGTTCAAACATCTATAAGAACTACTAACTGTGTGCCTCTTAGGGACCCCGAGGGCAAGGTCTAGGGTAGTCCATTTCCTCTGGCCCCACGTTACAGCCCAGGAGTGGTCATTTAGACCATGCATGGTGGGATAAACGCATGCGATGAAGGGCACCTCAACTCTCCTTGCACTGGCTTTTCTTCTTTGCCCACCTGCTTGGCTGCTTGCCTTCCCTTGGTTCTAACCTCACCTCTGCTGCTCCATTTGTCTATTAAAGGTTACTCCTCCATTTCTGATTTCCTCATAAGAGCCAAGGCCAGAAAACAAACTACACTGTATAATTATCCTTACAATACTTTCTGCAAAGACTTCCAATTCAGTGGAATGACCAAGATTTAAAACAATTGAAACAGAAATGAGCTTGTTAGAGTAAAGGAGGCTTCAAAAATGTGTTCCCCTTTTATTACAGAACATTGGTTTCTGTGGTCACCTTTCTGTATTTACTGAAGATGGACTGGACTGCCTTAATTGGCCAGGAGACATGTCCTGGGGCACTCACTGACAGATGAAGAAACAAAGGAGGGAAGAGGGAGCCCAGTGGGCTCCATAGACAAGTGCAAATAATCATGAGGAAGTAAACACTCCTGCCTTTTGAAAAGGCTCCCTGGGTGTGTTGTGGGTTGGGCATTGGGCTGCTAATGGCCAGGTGGGTGGTTTGAGCACCACCTGCTGCTCTATAGGGGAAAGATGAGGCTACTACCCCCTGACAGATTTACAGCCTTGCCAACTCTGGCAAGCAGGTCTACTCTGCCCTGTAGGCTTGCTAGGAGTTGAAATTGACTCACTGGTAGTGAGCCATTTTGGGGGGTGAGTGGGTGGGTGGGGTTTGTCCTTGGTGAAGCTCTGTTGGAAGAAAATCCACGAGATGAATGAATAGATAGATGATATGAAGGAATTCAGCTTAGATGCAGAGACTCCTACAGGCCAGCTAGCACAGCCATCTTGCTTTCTGGACAGGCCGTGTTTGGTTAAAGGACACAACATCGCTGGCAAATATGCCTGGGCTTCTCAGTCCTGTCCCGCACGAGGATGGTTTTTGTTCCTGGGCTTTGAATGTGTCTCTCTAACACAGTCAGTGACCAGCCACTCGATCCCTCCAGGGCATTCTGAGGACTTACCAGCCTCAAAGAAATCTTCTGCAGGCTCCCGATTTCTTTTTCTTTTCTTTTTTAACTTTAAATATTGCAACTTTGCTTTAATTGCTTGTTAGTTGTAGGGGCTTTTTAAAATCATTTTTATTGGGGGCTCATACAACTCTTATCACAATCCATACATACATCAATTGTATAAAGCACACTTGTACATTCATTACCCTCACCATTCTCAAAACATTTGCTCTCCACATAAGCCCCTGTCATCATCTCCTCAATTTTCCCCCTCCCTCCCCGCTCCCTCCTCCCTCATGAACCCTTGATAATTTATAAATTATTATTTTGTCATATCTTACACTGTCCGATGTCTCCCTTCACCCACTTTTCTGTTGTCCATCCCCCAGGGAGTAGGTCACATGTAGATCCTTGTAATCGGTTCCCCCTTTCCAACCCACCCTCCCTCTACCCTTCACACCACTGGTCCTGAAGGGATCATCTGCCCTGGATCCCCTGTGTTTTCAGTTCCTATCTGTACCAGTATTCATCCTCTGGTCTAGCCAGATTTGTAAAGTAGAATTGGGATCATGATAGTGGGGAGGAAGCATTTAGGGAACTAGAGGAAAGTTATATGTTTCATCATTGCTACACTGCACTCTGACTGACTTGTCTCCTCCCTGTGACCCTTCCGTAAGGGGATGTCCAGTTGCCTGCAGATGGGCTTGGGGTCCCCAATCCACACTCCCCTTTGTTCACAATGATAAGATTTTTTGTTCTTTCATGCCTGATACCTCATCCCTTCGACAACCCGTGATCACACAGGATGATGTGCTTCTTCCATGTGGGCTTTGTTGCTTCCAAGCTAGTTGGCCACTTGTTTACTTCAAGTCTTTAAGACCTCAGACGCTGTATCTTTTGATAGCTGGACACTATCAGCTTTCTTCACCACATTTGCTTATGCACCAATTTGTCTTCAGTGATCATATCTGGGAGATGAGCACACAATGATGTGGTTTTATGTTCTTTGATGCCTGATAACTGATCCCTTCGGCACCTCATGATCACACAGACTGATGTGCTTCTTCCATGTGGGCTTTGTTGCTTCTTAGCTAAATGGCTGCTTGTTTACCTTCAAGTCTTTAAGACCCTAGATGCTATGTCTTTTGATAACCCGGCTCCATCAGTTTTCTTCACATTTGCTTATGCACCCGCTTTGTCTTCGGCCATCATGTCGGGAAGGTGAGCATCATGGAATGCCAGTTTAATAGAACAAAGTATTCTTGCATTGAGGGAGTACTTGAGTGGAGGCCTACTGTTCATCTGCTACCTTAATACTAAACCTATAAATATATACAAATAAATCTATTTCCACATCCTAATATATAAATATATTTGCATATGCACATACCTGTATTTAGACCTCTATAAATACCCTTTGCCTCCTAGCACTTTCCTCTATTTCCTTTTACTTTCCTTTTGTCCCACTATCATGTTCATTCTTCATTTGAGTTTCAGTAATTCCTCTCGGTTACATTACCCTTGGTCACACCCTACCAGGCCTCCTACACCCTCCTCACCACCGATTTAGATCACTTGTTGTTCGCTTGTCCCTGGGTTTGTTAACACCACTACCTTTCCCTCCCTCCTCCCTCCCATGTCCCCTGGAACTGTTGGTCCCTTTGTTTTCTCCTCCAGATTGTTAATTCAGCCTATCCTATTTAGACAGACCTGCAGAGATAATAACATGCACAAAAACAAGACAGAACAAAACCAAACAACACAAGAAAACAAAACAACAACAAAAAGCCAATGACTAAAAACAAAACAAAACACAATATCAACAAAAAGAAAAGCTTGTAGTTAGTTCATCACAATATCAACAAAAAAGAAAAGCTTGTAGTTAGTTCAAGGACTGTTTGTTGGCTTTTAGGAGTGTTTTCTGGTTGAGCCTGATGGGGTGCCAAGCCCTGGCCTCAAAGTCTAGTTTTGGTATTCCCTGGGGACTTTGTTGCTCTGTTCCCCTTGCTGATCTGTTGCATGCCCTTAGTGTTTTGCCTCAGTGTGGTGGGATCAGATCGGGTGGAATTCCCACACTGTGTTTCTAGTGTTGTCCCCTGTAGAACTATGGGTCAGTAATGGATGTCATGTCTCAGAGTGGGGCCGGCCAAATGGTCTTCTCTGTGGATTGGCTGCTCTGAGCGGGAATATCATTGTCAAGGCTTGGTGGGCCAGGTCTGGATCTCTTAAAATCATAGTAATCAGTGTGGAGAAAGCAGAATGGCCCTCTCTGGAGCCTTCTAACCACCAGTTGAGCAGAGAGCAGTGGCCGAGGCCAACCATAATCAAGCCCTCGCAGTGGCTGGTCCCAGGAAGGCTGGAGAGGAGGCAGCTGCAGGCATCAGAGTTCTTGTTGCCAATATATGATTACTTTGTCCACTCAGAGAGGAGGTCCCTCATTACCGCTGGAACCGCACAGAGAGAGGCTGAGTCCCTTGAATTAGAGCCAGGGGGAGCTTCCAGGGTGGATGACCTCATGTTCCTTTGCTCTTGGGAAGAAGAGCAGATCCTTGAGAGCCTTCTGAAAGAGGCTGACTCCTTCAGCAAAACCTCCGCGTCCCACTCTCCTTCCATGCCTGCATCCAGTTCAGTCAGACAGAAAAGCTCTCCCGGTGACAGCAGCCCCAGGGCATGTGCAGGCAGCTTTTCTGTTCAGCAAGAAGATGTACTTAAACCATGCCATAAACTGTCCAGTGAGCTTGCCAGGTGTCCACTCAGTTTATTATGACCAACCTCTAGAGAAATAAGCGCTACTGATATTATGCTTTACAGGTAACAAACTTGAGTCACAAAGCGATCAGGTAGCCCATGCCCGGTCACATGACCAGTCAGTAAGTGATGGAGTCTTGTGTTTGAACCCAGACCGTTTGGATTCAGTCTGTGCTCTTAGCGCTTCATGATGTTAAACACGGTCCCTTAAAACTGAACATCCAAACTTACTGATCCCCTCACACAAAGTAGGCCTTACAGGGGACAGTCTATGAATTTTAGTGCATTTTGAATAGGGGAATACATGCCCCATTTGAAACAAGGTGACTATTTTGCAGGGTCCAGTGCAAAATGAAAATTGTTCAAAAGTTATAAAAAGCTTCCCGATGGCAACAGATGAGCATTCAACCAAGCATAGGGGACCATGAAACTGGCCCTGCCCCCACCACCTAGAAGGAAAACAAAGACAGAAACCTGTAAGTAAACTCTGGACTGCTCACCACCAGGTCAGCAGTTCCAGTCTACCAGTCACTCCTTGGAAGAGAAAGGAGGCTCTTTGCTCCCAAGAACATGTGCACCCTCGGAACCCTACGTTGGGTGGCTATGACTTGGAACCTCTCCCATGCCAGTGAGCTGGGGCTGGAAGATAGTAGAAAGCATAATTTGTGAAGAGAAATTGTTGAAAGGGAGTCATTGAATCACCCTGAAGACATGGAGGGGGAGGTAAAATCTTTGAAGAAGACAACAATGCACTTAGAAGGGCAGGGCAGCCCCCGACCACAAGAAAGAAGCCGAGAATGGTGGCTTTTAAGTCAAGGTCAAGAGCCAGCCTCAGCTGAGCGCAGCAAGATGGTGCGTGTTCATCAGGGTTGATCTTAACATTGCTCATTTGCACTTGTTCAGAATCAAACATTTCACAGGGCATCCTGGGAAGAATGTTCAAACTTTTGAAGTGCCAGGTCAGAATCATCTGGGACAGAAACCAGGCGCTGCCGGAGCCTCGCTATATTATCACACTGCCCCTCAACAGAGACTGCGTACAACCCACCGCAGTGTCTGTCTCATAATCAGTCGCTGGAAATATGTGTGAGAATGGAGAAGAAAAGATCTGATAGGGATTTTCTGTTCAAATATACTCGCTCCAGGGGTCTGCTCTGGGTCAACATGTGAGATGCCGGGGAAGGAGCAGTCTAATTACCCTTATTTATAGCCCTGCCCTGCAAAAATGGAAGGGTGTGCAGACGTGGTAATTTGTTTTCAGTATAACAACATAGAATACATTCCAGCCCCTGAAATATGTTGCTTACCACTCCAAGTAGGGCAGGCAGCTGGCCATCGCAACTCCAGGGCCCCCCCTCCTCCAGTGCTGTCCCTGCCTTCGGCCACACTCCTACTTCATCTCTCCCTCCGCCCCTCGCTCAGCTTTTCCTCTTGTTCCCAGGCTGGCTACAAATGATTCTGGCCAGCTACAGCAGCCTCGCTGTGATCCGGGAGCTCCAGGCTGCATCTCAATAGGATCCGGGCACATCTGGCTGCGCAGTCGGAGTGCCACACTCCAAAGTACAAAAATAAAACCACAAAAGATCAAAAGAAAAGCATCGTAGGCAAGAAATTACCCTTATCTTTATCTCCACAGAATCCATCAAGTACAAGCATCTGAGAGATGGCGAGCGAGCAGTAAGATAACAAAAGGGAAGCCGGGAGGAAATTAAAAGCAGCCTAGAAGCATTAGCCCTTCAGCTGGCCTGGCCGGGCCTAAACGGCTCCAAGAGGTTATCCCACTGATAGAAGCTTCATTAGGAATGGATTCGAGCAAAAAAGGACACCTGCTGATCATCCGGCCTGAAGACAACTGCTCGGTGGGGCGAGGTTGACACAGGGAAGCTGATTTTATTTGTGCTTCGCACTCTCTATGGATTTTTCTCTCCAGAACTTAGCATATGCACTCCTGCCTTCTGGGATTTGATGTTTTGCTTGGTGAGGTGTGGCTAATTTTCATCTCCCTGCATCTACCACTGTGCTCTAGGATGCCTGCAGGTGGATAACCCCACTGAAGCCCAAAGACCTCCTTCGTGGAAATTAAACAGCTTGGAATTTCTCTTCTGCAAGAGACGTGTGTTTCTCACATCAGCATTCCATCTCTTGGCTAGGTCAAAATTCCCCAGTAGTAATGATGAACGAGTTTCATCAAATTTAGACATAGTATTAGAAACGGGACTTGCCAACGTTGGTCTTGAAACATATTTGATTTAGGGGAAGTTAAGATTTTGACCTGGGTCAGTCAGATGCTGACCTGTCCCTTTACAGAATTACTCTCTTATGCAATTATTGCCTTATTCAAACTTGGTTAAAATGGATGGCCATTGGTAAAGGAGGTTTGATGGAGGTCAAATAGCATGTTGCTTCGACCTCAGTTATATATATGTATGTTGTGTGGCCTAGGAGCCCCAGTGGCACAGGGGGTTCAGCATTGAAGCTACTAAACATAAAAGTTAGTGGTTTAAACCCACCAGCTCTTCTGCACAAGAAAGATGCAACTTTTCTCTCGGGTAAAGATTTACAGCCTCAGAAACCCGATGGGGCAGTTCAAGTTCAGAATCAACTTGGCAATGGTGGATTTGTCTGGGCTGTGGTTCTTCATCCATTTGTATCATTTGCATCCACATTTTTACTGTCTTGTTGATACCAAAGCTGTTGTGCTCAGCTACGCTGGAACTCCAAGGGAGCCACGCATGTAATGTATGTGGATGGCACTCCATGGAGTGTAAAGCCTGCATGGCCAAATGCAGCTGCTTGGATGTATCTATTCTACCACAAGGGTGAAAGCAAAAATCTATTCAAGATCATTGTAAAGAATACAGAGATGGAAAGTACAGTCTCTTCCTATAGAACACTACACAAGAAAAACCCTTCTCGGACCACAGTAAATAAGTAAAGATAGAAAAGTTACAGTGGATGCCCTAAGATTCTACTTAGAGATATGGATAGAATGCTGCAGGGAGACAGAAAGGGGAATTATCGCCTCTGCTTGCATGAACCAAGGGGACCTTCACAGAGAAGATGGCATTAGCCGTTGGTCTTGAGGGGCGAGTACATGCTACAGCAAGTGAATAAAACATTTCAGGCCGAGGAACAGAAAGACACAAGGCATGAGGGAGCACAGAGGGCAGTGGCAAGAACTTCCTTCATGCTAGAAAGCCATGAGAAGGGTGGGCACAGGCAGGAAGGGGTGTGCTGAAAAATACAAATTGAAAGGGAGGCTCGGGCTAGAAGGCATAGGACCCTTGTTCAACCAATCGGAGCTCTAAGATCCCATTTTATCAAGGCATGGTTTCAGCAGGATTGCTTAGTCAGTTAAAATCCAAGCAGAAAAATGTCAGCCCATAAAGCTTTAGCTTACCTACCAAGAGAGCAGAATCATGGTTCGCAGCATAGCCCTGGATTTGGAAGGCCTGGCCCACCTCACAGGGCTGCTTAACCTCTGCAACATCCAATTTCATCGGGAAGTTAATGAGAGGACCTGCCTCATTGCATGGGTTTGAGTTTTACATGAGATTGTCCATGGGGATGCTTGCCAAGTAGTACTTGCAACATCAGTGTTGCTGGGTCTCTGTAGGCTGGGGTTTCTTCTCCACTTGGTGCTCTCTCCTCATGTCCTCTCCCCCAGTCCCGCCTCCTCTGCACATTCCTGCTCCTTTCATCTTACAAATGGCCTTGAGATCAGAGTCCTCATGTTCTCCTTAATCCTGCTGCACCTAAATTATGCATTACCGGGATCCTTGGGGTGGACAGTCTCCCTCAAGTCATCTGGAGAGCTACTTGGGCACAGCAATGCTGATTGCAAATCAGGAAATGAAGTAAATCCCAAGCTTTTTCAATCGTCTCACACCCAAGAACCAGTATTTTCCTTGCCGCTCCATTGCCTTCTGAAAGACTCCACCAAAGGGGGTGTCAACTGGTTCCAGTTCACTGATTTTCCAGAATTTTCTTTACTCCTTAAGTGATGGCAAAAAATGAGTTTGTGCGATTTAGAAGACATTCCTGGAAAGATGATCGGTTAACTTGGGATTTTACCATTATGACTAGTCTCCCCTGTGCCTTTTGTGTCCACATACTACACAGAGAGCGGGGTGGGGTGGGGGAGAAAGAAACACATTTGGCTTCCATGCCAAGGAACACTACAATCAACTACCTTTGAATTCAAGCTGACAGCATGAGCAACTCTTTAACATTTTACTGAAATAATGTTGGAAACAGCCTTTCTGCTGTCCTGATGACAAACAACATCTCCAAAACAAAACCTCCCAATTGAGCCCTGACAAGATGAGCACCTATCTGAGAGATGGAGGGCCCCTCTAGCATAACGCTCCCTTTTCGTTTCTTAAGAACATTTGATGTTTGTCTTGAACCTAATGTTTGAGACCAAAATAAAAATGTAGAAGGACAAGCCTTTCACCAGTCTCTCTGATCTCTCTCCAAAGGTGCACTCAGCATTTCTTCTTTCTACTTAACCATCAGAGCTTCTAACTGTAAGCCATTGTAAGGGGAACCTCATAGACCTCGCAGGTCAGCAGCATGGCGCTGGGCACCCAGCTTTGGGACGCCTCGGCCGCTGGCTGTACACTGCTTCAGGAAGCAGCAAGCACAGTGATCAGAAAGGCTTGAGTTTAAAAATGCCATACGTTGGAGCTCAGAAAGCTTTAGATAGCAGAACCATAAAAATATCACTTCATAAAATACACCCTCTAACTTCATTATTGAAGAAATGTTGGCCCCTTGGCTAGTTCCCTCACACGCCTCGATACTCATTCGACTTAACAGAAAAGATCAGCCTTTATTAAACTATATGCCAGGCATGTATGTGCTAAGAGTTCAGTAAATGTTAGTTTCATCCTAGCAATCATTCCGAGACATTTCCATTTCCATCTTTATAGCTACATAACTAGAAGCTTATCGTTATTTTCAGAATAATAGAGCAAGACGTGCAGCCTGGTCTCATCTGACCAAACGTCTTTTACTGTCTGCTGCATCGTGTCCTGTGTTTTCCTGTTTACTGCCTTGAACCCTTTTCCAAACTGCCTCAGGAAAGGTATGCAGGGTCCCTTGGAGATGCTTCTTGCTCCGTGTAGACCCTGGAGCATCACACTGAACATTCCTGACCGAGCTGTGAGTTGTTGGGAAGAGAGAGTGAGTTGAGGAAAGCCCCCTATGCAGTATCCAATGTGAAGGAGCAAAAGGAGATACCAGGCACCCTCCCTGAACCACGTTTGAAACCCGTTGTCAAGTCCATGCTTGCTCACAGTGCCCCTGCTAGAACCGCCCGCCACAGAGTTTCCAAGGTGATGACCACTGGGCACCAGTTTGCTGAGAGTTTCCCCAAGACCTATTTGAGTGTGTTCTAAGAGGCAACCAATTTGTTAGTTGTCATGGGCTAACCCTTTGTGCCCCTCGGGGGGCCCCTCGCTTCCCTAGGGTTCCATTTATAAAAGCCCAAAGAGAGTCACAGCTAGTAGAC
Source organism: Echinops telfairi (assembly GCF_000313985.2). Taxonomy (NCBI): domain Eukaryota; kingdom Metazoa; phylum Chordata; class Mammalia; order Afrosoricida; family Tenrecidae; genus Echinops; species Echinops telfairi. The sequence goes on from NW_022103905.1 coordinate 5,382,813, forward strand.
CGTGCCAGGAATCATGGTACTGGCTCTTTTCAGAGGGAAGGATTGAAAGAAGGTGCACAAGGTTTCTGGGGTGCTAGCTAGCCTCTGTTTGCATAGCATGGGCAGGTGACATGGGAATGTTGCTTTTGTGCAAATTAATCCACCCCCTATGATTGCTAGCTTTTCTGTATGAACATTTTCATTCAATAAACATGTCTTCAAACGGTGCATCAAGCTTAGAGCTTAGAGGGTTTGATGCAATGTCTTTGAATTACCTGACACCTTTACATTATACTGAGATGTGCAAGGAGGGGGAGTGGGGAAGAGACAATAGCAGTTTATAAGAGAAGAAACATCTTCGAAAATTGCCCTCCCGTATCTTTCTATTATCGCTGATATTTCATCTGCTATGTTGGGCTTCATGTGGAAATTTGAATCCCAATCTGTTATCATGGTTTTAAATTCCCCCATTGCAATTCAAAAGTAACAATTCTCCTTTTATCCCTCTTACTGTTAGATACCGATTATGATGAAACATGGTTCATTTCTGAACTTCGCTGATCATTCTAGTAATCACAGATGTATTTTAACGTTGTACATAAAAGGTTAGTACATTCGAATTGTGTTGGATTACCAGCATCTGCTAAAGTGTATGGTATTGCTACAAAAAATGGAAGTTTCTAACCAAGGAGGAAGTCTTCAAAGAGTGAAACACCATGATTCTGACAAGAAAATCTGCGGGAAGCATTCACATCATTTTATGAGGCACAGACTAAAAATTGAGTAGGAGAATAAAACAAACCAACCAGTTATCAGTCACTAGGTTCCGCCACGTGGCGAGCCCGCTGGGTCGGGAAGAACGGTGCTCCAGCGGTTCTGCAATGGCTGGCTTCTCAGAAGTAGATCGCCAGAACTTTCTTCTGACCCGCTTTGGAATGGGCAGAACTGATGATCATTCCGTTGGCAGCTGAAGACATTAATTGTTTGCACCGCCAGGGACTCTGATAGGAAAATAATAACTCATCACCCAACCCAAAGCCACTTCCTTTCTTTCAATTCTGACTCCCAGTGACCATATAGGATGGAGTCACACTGCTCCCTGGGATTTCTGAGGCTGGAAATCTGTTTGAGAGCAGACGGTCTCGTCATTTATTTTTTTATTTAATTTTTTGGGAAGGACTAATGGATTTGAACCACTGACCTTGCCATCAGCAGCCTAACACACAACACCCTAATCCAATAGTGCTCCTAGATCGGGGGGAGAAAACCCAACTGAATTAATGAATATTATTTTATGCCAGAGAGTTTTAAGCATATTATATTAGAATAAGTCACATATCAGCTCTATGAGAGAGAGCATCTTATAATCCTCATGTACAGATGATGTAAGTGACAATAGGTTATGTAACTTGCTTATAATTATATAGCCAGTGAGAGAAAGCAAGAGGACACAAACCAATGGATTTTGATGCCTGTCTTCTGGCAAAGGATCCTTGTCAGAGTTTTCATTTCTCACTCTCTGATACTTTGAGATGATCCCTTGGGATTTCAGGAATAACCTCCGTGGAAAAAACAG
>NW_022103905.1:5385040-5386796 GCF_000313985.2 Echinops telfairi
CAAATCAAAGCAGTCACCTGTACAAATCAATGCAGTCGCATCAATCTGCATCATTTGCGGCCTCATATTTGCAGATTGGTGTATTTGCTAAAGTTTCTACCAAGCCCCAGAATCAGTCATTCGTGGGACGGGAGCAATATGGGTGAAACACTTGAGTCACTTGTGTACACTCACAGCTGAGGTTGCTTCAGCTCTCAGACTATAAACAAGGGCCTTTTTTGGGGGAGGGGGGTTATTTTTAGGCATTTTGCACATTTTGGTGATTTCACTGTTGTGTTTCCCAAGCATGCTGTGTAGTGCTTTGAAGGCCCAGAAAGCTGCGGTATGTCTCCTAGAGAAAATTCAGGTGCTAGATAAGCTTTGCTCCGGCATGCATTTAAAGTACTCTGGCCCCAGAGTTCAATGTCAATGGGTCACCCGAAATATTATATAAGGTAACAATAAAGAGAAGTTCACATCCAAGAAGGTTTATGCCTAGGAGTTGGTGAAAATGCATGACCAGAGATCCCTAGCAACCTCACCCTGTAACTCCCTTAGGAGCAAATGATCCCTTCTTTGCTGATTAACCATGTGTTAGAGACTATAGACTTATAATCTAAAAATGTTGTGAATAGTAAACATGGGAGGATCATTCTTAAGAAAGTCGTTCACAAGAAGGATGGGAGCCGTAGGTAGACAGGACACTCTGCTTCAAGCTGAGACCACCTCTTGCTCCCAGCTTACAAAGTCCCGTGCAAGACTGCCACGTGCCATGGTTTGCAGCAAAGTTTCCTCGTCGTCATGTAACTGGCCATCTGATCATAAAGTGACTCAGGCTTTGGAGCGCTTTGGAGGATACTGTTCTCAGCCCTCCCAGCATGCATTTGCTGCTGCCTGCTGGCTCTAAGTTGTGTTTGGTGATGAGGAGGAGGATTGGGTTTAAGGTCCGAGGGCCCGGCAGTAAAACACCACTAAGTGGATGGTTCTAAAGAACAGAAACTTAATTGTCCCACCATTCTGGAGCCCGGAAGTCTTAGTCCAGGTATTGCCCATGTCAGCTCCTTCTGACATTCCTGAGAGAAGAGACAACCTGTCCTTGTCTCTCTCCACACGGCCAGTGACTGCTGTCAAGCCTGGATGTGTCTTTGCTGCGTGCAGGTGGATTTTTGCAAGGCAGTTTTCTCCTTGTGTGGACTGTCTTCAAGTCTTCTCCTCTTTTATAAGACATCACTTAGAGGTACCACCCATGGGTGCCTCAGAAGAAAGGCCGGGCCATCTACTCTAAAAAAAGCAGCCATTGAAAACCTTCGAAGATCATTCTAGTCCAATGCACATGTGTTGCTGTGAGTCAGAATCCACTTGACTGCTACTTACTCCCCCACCCCCCAACCTGCCTTACCAATCCTGCATCCTTGCATTTCCCTTCCGGTCAGTCCTCAGCTCACCACTCGCTGATGGAACTCGGGATTCAGTGGTTTGGACCGCTGCACTCTTGCTCAGTTGGCCCCCAGGCGCTGGCTTGCCTTGCTAATGGTTCTGTCTAGTGATCACACGGCCCAATCAAACTCAGACTTGAGACCCCCAAGTCCTTTGGTTGGCATGACTCCCAGGTCTACTTTTGGCCTTAGGCAAGGAAGAAGTCAAACATACCTAGCCTGAGGCACCATCTCATAGGAAGTGTTGCGATATCATTTGCTTGAACGGATGGATCAAATATCATGGAAATTGCTCCGTTTTATTGGCAAGCGTGGAGCTGAACTTGAAGAAGAAATAGATG
>NW_022103905.1:5388181-5389042 GCF_000313985.2 Echinops telfairi
TTTTTTTCTTACGTACAAGTTTCCCTGTCTTTTGAACAAAACCCCTCTATAGAAGAACTGCCCTTTCACTCGGGTAAAGCCAGAAGCTTGAGTTCTCTCATTTCATCGACAGAGAGCTGGTGTAGCGGCACGATTAATCCCGAAGACTAACGCGCGATCCCAGCGTTCCCTACAGACGGATCTGGTGCAGCAGCCAACCTCACTGTGGACATGCAGGAGGCCAGAGGGTTGCAAGCGAGCCAGTCAAAAGGCGACCTTGGCAGTGGTTCCACACTTGGCATAGTTCAGCAGTAAAGAAAAGCGATTGCTCGCCGTATTATCCCGAATGAAGGGAAACCCTACGGACTTTAAGGAACCTCAGCATTCCTGCAGATGGGGAAGAAAGGCGAGATCAGGAGGGATTCTGCTTCAGGAAGAACTATCAGTGACCGGGGTGAGGTGGTGGCAGTGCAAAAAGGAAATTCTGTCATGTCTGGATACATTGTTTTAGGCGTAGGAGAGGTATTGAGAGCAGAGTCCATGCTTGGCTGGAAACAGCATCCTTCTCCTTCTTGTCAAGAACCCCTCCCCACCCCAAAGAATGACGACAGGCCTCTCTTCCACGTGCAGGCATAATCGTCCACGTGGATGGAATCAGTTGATCTGGAATCATTCTGAATTTATTCTCCTTTCTGCCTCCTCCCTTGGCTTTCCGGAAGGTGCAGCTCCGTCTCGAACTCCTCACAGAGGCCAGTTGTCAGGAGACACATGCGGAAATGTTGACTTGCCCTTTTCGACCACGTGAGACACATTTGATGGAGCGTAAGACCTTCCTCTGTCCTGGGGGGAGACGTTGTAGCATCCGTCTCAGGCCCAGGGCTG
>NW_022103905.1:5390305-5396061 GCF_000313985.2 Echinops telfairi
CGTGCTTCTGGATCCTGAATTCAGATGTTGGGCTCTCCTGGAACTGTGGCCCTGGTAGGAATATCCAGATGTAGCTTGACACAATCGATCCCACGGTTTGGGTTCCACAGACAGCACTGCCACTCAATGGAAAGGAGGAAGGTTGGGGGTGGGGGAGGGGGGCAGTGGGGGAAGGTAGGGGAGTTGGGAAGAGAGAAGGGGACAGTTGTGGATTGAATTGTGCCCACACACAAACCCCACCCCCCACCCCAAAAGTGCTGTTAATCCTATCCCTTATACCTGTAGCATTCTCTTTGGTATGTTTAGCGTATTGTACCCCATCACCTGGAGACATAAAAGAGCAGATTCAGCAAAGAGGGAAGCAAGGAAGAATGGGGGAAAGATAGATTCCATGCCAAGCGCTCCAAGAACACTAGGAAGGCTGAGCCGGGCAGTTTTTCACAGAGCCTACAGAACTGCTGCTGCCTTGAATTTGGCCTTCTGGCCTTCTGAATGGTAGCAAAATAAAGGACTGTTTGTTGAAGCTACCCACTTGTGGGGTCCCTATGTGAGTAGCACTAGATACCATAGACAGGGGAGAGGAGGTTTCAGGGGTTCAGGATGGGGGTTCTGGAGATACAGAAGGGAAGTATGTGCTTTTCACCTCTGATTTCATATATCATTTGGATTTCATATATCATTTGTAATCCATGCCACCCTGCTTATTTCTTACCTACATTTTGTTTGTATTCCTCCCTGTGAAATATCTGAAAAAGACAAAATCACCATACGAGCCTGGCAATTAATGAGGCTGGAAATCCCCAGGGGGTGTAGATGCTGTGAAAGCAAAAACTGCCTGGCTCAAAAAGCGTGACTCAGGTCGCAGCGTGACTGGGAATGGGAGCGTTTAGGGAATAAGGAATGGTGGTGATGTGACATAGCTAATAGCCTGGGTAGAACGTGATTCCATTGCACATTAGTGGACCCTCACCTTATCTCTCTCCCTTCCTTCCTCAGCACCTCTTTTCCTTTCATTTCCTCCCCCATCTCCATCTTCCTCAAAACCTGCATCTCCTCATCTTGAATCCACCCATTCAGTTCCTATTTCTTTTCCCCCCAAAAAACACAATTGCCTAATTTTTCCCCTTAAATATATCTGCTGCAAGCTCCCCTCAGTGTTTGTTTTCCCTTAACTGGCTGGTGGGTTGAGTGCAGGACTTCATTCCAGACGAGAGAAGATAAAAAACTTAAGGACAAAAGATTCACTTTCCCGATGTCTTAGCACACAATAGGAATACTGTCCCCATTAAAATCCTAATTCTTGTAAGACAAAGAGAGGGAGTGGAGTAACTTACAGAAGTCTGTTAAAGACTAAATAGCCAGAGGTGCATATAATTTTATTCTACTAATAAATTGTGTGGAGTAGGATTTTTAGTGCATTGATAATACTTTTAACATTTTTATTGTGATTTAGCTGAAGGCTTATGGTGCTGATCGTGAGTTTTACATTAAACTATGTATGCACATTTTGTTTCAGCTTATCCATTTAATTGCCTTTAATGTACCATCCTGTATCCCACTTCCTCCAAGTATTTTCTATTCCCAGCCTCCTGCTTTCCTGAACCTCTGTCTTTGGGTTAATTCAGCCCTCTTGATTTTTAATGGTTGATTATTCTAACATGATGGAGAGGTCAGTTCTGAAGCTGAAGGGTAACCTGAAGGGCTGTAATCTTGGAAGGTACCAAATTCTCTACCAGACCAATAAGCCTGGTATCTTTTATGATTTTCAGTTCTGATCTACACTTTCCCCCATGTTATCCACAACCTTCTCATGTGATCCTTTTCCAGAGTCAGCTGTAGTGGTAGCCGGGCACCATCTAGGTCTTCTGGTATCAGGGTTGTGGAGACTGATGCTTGTGTGGATCAGGCATTTGCATATGACTTTTGCTTTAAATTACTTTTCTTTTTTTAAAAATCATTTTATTGGGGGCTCATAAAACTCTTTTCACAATACCTCCATCCATTGTGTCAAGCACATTTGTACATTTGTTGCCCTCATCATTCTTAAGACATTTGCTTTCTACTGGAGCCCTTGGTATCAGCTCCTCATGTTTCCTTCCCTCCCCACTCCCCTCTCCCTCATAAACCCTTGATAATTCATAAATTATTATTTTATCATATCTTACACTGCCTGATGTCTCCCTGCACCCACTTTTCTGTTGTCCATCCCCCAGGGAGGAGGTTATATGTAGGTCCTTGTAATCTTCTTTCCTCAGGACAGTAACAGCATTAGCAATGTAGATGGGAACTCGAGCTTCTAAAATACCGGTCATTATTCACCAGTGTGGTATGTTGAGCACTGTTTTTGTAAACCAAGTTATGCCAGTTGACCTATGGCATCTCTCCAGAGACTAGAATCCTGAGCCCCCAGACCCAGCAGCTTATTCTCTCAGGATATGTGGTTATGTCTAAGAAGTTTTCATATATGTACCCACAGTGCGCTCTAGCATATTCATGGATATATTGCAAAAAAGGTAAATATATACTCTGCCAAACCTCTATATACTCCTAATCCCCTCCTGCACCTATTCAGCCTGCATGACGACCCCTACTGTTGGAGGACTATGTATACAGCAGTATTTTGCCTTTGTAGCCTTGAACTCTTGGATTCTTACATGTCCTCCTCTGCCTCATTTTTTGTCATCTTCCTTCTTAAATGTGTATAGCCATTTTCTTCTCCTCAGTTGATACTTGCCCCTCTTATCCTCCAACACATAATTTACTCATCCTCACTTCCCCTCCTGCCCCTGATAGCAACCAATGTTTACTTTAGGGTGAAAATCTTGACTTTTTATAATCATGCTCTAATACAATATGCTCCCTTTTGGGATTGACTCATTTTACTTAGGATAATGTCCTCCAGGTTCATCCATGTTATGAGATGTCTCACAGACTCATTGTCATTTTTTAATACTGCGTAGTGTTCCTTTGTGTGTAGGTACCAAATGCATCATTCTTCTATGGATGCATATTCGAGCTGCTTCCATCATTTCGCTACTATGACTATACTGTGAGAAATGTGGATTTGCATATATCTTTTCCTGTTATGACTGTTATTTCTCCAGGCTGGATAGCAAGTGGAGGGATTGCTGGGTCATAAGTTAATTCTAATCTCAACTTTTTGAGGAAGCACCAAATTGGACATATCATTTTACAGTCTCATCAGCTGTGTAGAAGGGTTATCACCCTTTCTAGCATTTGTTGTTATCTGTTATTTTTTGAACTCCGTTTTTAAGGGTGGGGTGAAACCAGTGATGATAGCAAGCATTGTTTCGTGTTTGCTGGCTGCTTGAATGTGTTCTTTGGTGAAATGTCTGCTCATTTTAAAATTGAAGTTTTTGCTTTTTTCTTGTTGGCCAATTGAAGTGTCCTACACATTTTAGAGATTAGTCCTTGGTCTGATATGTGCTGGTCAATTCCCCCCCCCAGTCTGTGAATTGTCTTTTGACTCTTTTGGTGAGATCTTTTGATCCACACAAATAAATGTCTAATTTTTAGAAGGTCCCAATAATTCAGGTTGTCCTTTATTGGTTTTATGGGCTTTAAAAAATTATTTTGTTTGATAATATGCTTATATCATGTATTAGGGCCCTTAAGTTTTTCCCTACTTCTTATTGATGACATTGATAGTTGTAGGTTTTACATTTAGGGCTTTGGATATGACATGAAATATTGGTCCTGTTTCATTTCTCTGCAAATGAATATACAATTAGAGAGAGTGTTTGTCCTTTAATGCATTTTGGTCCTTTGTCAAAGATCAACTATCTGTAAGTGACTGGATTCACTTCTAAATTTTCAATTCTGCTCCACTGGTCTATGTGTCTAATAGTGTACCCAGACCAGACTGTTTTGACAACTGGGGCTGTCGAGTAGGTTCTGAGATTGGCAAGTGAGAGGTGTTCTTTTTTCTTTTTTTTAAAGGAGTGCTTTGCTTATCTAGGGTCTTTTTCCTGTTTCCATCTCTTTAAAAAATGCTATTGGGATCTGAATAAGGATTGCATGATACCTGTATTACTTTGGCTAGTGTTAGCATCTTCACAATGCAGACTCTTCTTATCCATGATCATGATATGTTCTTCAGTTTGTGTGGGTGGTTTTGGTTTCTTATATTACTCTTTTGTAGTTTCCTTTATATAGGTCTTTCTTTTCTCTAGTTAGATTTATTTCTAAATAGTTATTCTCTTGGGTGTTTATTATAAATGGTATGGTTTTCCTGATTTCCTTTTCAGAACTCTCTTTGTTAGCATTAAAGAAACCAACTTATTTTTCATGTTGACTTTGTACCCTACCACTTTGCTGGATTTTCCAATTAGTTTCAGTAATAAAAGGGTTTCAAAGGCTCCGAGTCTTTGGGGTTTTCTATGTACATGATCAGATTATCTGCAAAGGGTGTTTTACTTATTCTTTGCCTTTTTAAATGCCGTTGATTTCTATTTCTGGCCTGATGGCTCTGACCAGAACTTCCAGCACAGTATTAGATGTCAATGGGAGCTCTGGCAGAATAGTGATTGTGAGTTAGGTTGCTAACTGCAAGGTCAGCAGTTTGACACTACCAGCCAGTTCGTGAGAGAAAAACTAGCTTTTCTACTCCCACCAAGAGTTACAGTCTTAGAAATCCCAAGGGAGTAGTTCTTCCCTGCCTTAGAGGGTCTCTATGGGCTGAACTAGAGCCTTCACTGAATCGATCTTCACTGAAGCAGATTGCCACAGCTTTCTGGTAGGTAAGTTTGAAATAGCAACCTTTCAGTTGGGAGTCAAACATTTAAAAGCTGTACCACCAGGGCCCCTTTTCCTCAAGCCCTATATGCCATTAAAAGACAAGTTGGAAAGTGATTTTGGAAGCACACATTCCTTTAACACCTAATCATCTTATTACCAGCACCAAGCATTTTCAGTAGACAATGGAGAGGATGGCCAGTGCTTCCCTGGCTGATAGGCACTTTCTTTGCTTCAGTTCTCTCATTTGATTTCCATCTGCCCTGCCTTTGACAAAATTGTCTTTCAGGGTATTCCTTTTAACCTATTTTCCTCATCACAACCTGGATTTGAATATAACTAATTCAGCTTACCGCCTGGTGCTGAGCACAGCAAGAAATAACACATCAGCACTCCTGGTACCAACTGCCTCCTCCGTTTACAAAACTGAATGTCAAACTGATTTCACAATGGAGGTGGTGTACATAAAAGTTGGCTCCATCACAGTGTCCACCCGGTGGTTATGTGAATGGTTGTTTATAAGTAGTGTTCAGCTTTCTAGCCAAGCACTAGTGTCGCCTAAAATTGCTACTGTGAGAAACCCAAAATGTTATTTTGTGAGCCCAGATTGTTCATCTAAGTTTTGGAAAACTGCTCTCCTTTTTGCAGAGCTTGCTAAAGAAAGATAAACAACTCTACCCAGACAATGAGGAGCTGGGGAGCAGTGGCACTTTATGAGGCTTCTGGTGACTGTGGGGACAGGCAGTTATGTGCGCTTCAAAGACATTTGCTTCTTGTGGGGTAAAATATTCTAAATATCAGCAGTCTCCACAGATTCCTGGGCTGTCTCCTTGTGGGTTTGTTACTGAGAAAATGATTAACCTCATGGTTCCCTACGATCACATCCAAAACATACTTTTGATATTAAGGCACCTCTTCTTCTCCTGACAGGATCATTGAAACAACCAATTTGGTCTGCTAATCATCAATAATTGCTTTCAGATGATGAGTGACTCCCCCCC
>NW_022103905.1:5397216-5398080 GCF_000313985.2 Echinops telfairi
TAAACTGCCACATCTTCTCCCTTGGGGCAGCCGGTGGATTCCAACCACCAACCTCTCATTTATCAGTAGCCTCTCACCATGCTAGCCTGTCTGGGTAAAGGTATATGTAATTTTTTTGTAAATATAAAGGTATATGTAATTTTATGTAAATATAAATTTGTGTAATGAATAGAAAGTGCCCTGTGGTGGTACAAATGTTAAATGTGCAAGGAGCTCACCAAAAGGTTGGAGTTCCCCCTAAGAGTGCCTCAGATGTAAAGCCCAGTGATCTACTTCCCAGAAGTCATCCATTGAAAAGTCTTTGGAATACAGGTCTGCTCTGGCCTTTTGGGGGCTGCTATGAGTCAGGGCCATCCATTTGTCTTCATAACAATGGCAACTAGGTTTGCCAGGGAAAAGCATTACTTTGTAATGGTGTCGTCGGAAGTTGTCAGTCGATACGCTTCAATACTAACCAGATGGAGCTCATCTCAGAGTAAGGTGGAGAAGTGGAGCGCGGTGAGGGATTGTCTGAGTCCGAACTGGGAATGTGCCTGCAAATACAGAAGGAAAAGTTAGGTGGCACCAGAAAGTAAGGAGAGATTTGTACATGGTCTCTAGCCAAGTCTGTGGAACATAACTTGGGTGAAGAGGTCGGGGCTAGTTTATAATCTACTGCCTAATGATCTTTTGTGGGGGGAGTCTTAGACTTCCATATTGATATTTCCGAAGCCTACCTGTTAGAAAATTCATAAGGGAGAAAGCCTTAAAAACAAAGACTTGATCCTGGAGGAGAGTTCTGAGGCATCTTTACCAGATGATGAGGGAAGCATGGTTCTGGACCAAAGCAGACGGTCCCTTGCACGGATGGCTATCAGAAGCATC
>NW_022103905.1:5400431-5413097 GCF_000313985.2 Echinops telfairi
TTTTTGTTCATAAGAGTGGAAGTGTATCTGAACGGTGAGAGGTAATCTACCTAAAGGTGCTTCTGAAGAAAGGTTTGGGGATCTATTTCAGAGCATTCAACCATTGAAAACCCATTCTACTCAGAGTCACAGAGTATTTCCAAGAGTTCAAGTGGGATTGATGGTAATTTGCTCTTTTAGAGGCGAAGTATTGGGGGGAAATCTGGCATATAATGGTGTAAGTCAAGTCTAGGGAGAAATGAGGATGTGGCTCCTCCCAAATCATGATTCTGATCAAGAGAAGGGGGCAAATGGTATGTATATCAGTGCTGTGAATTACTTGATGTAACTCTGTTACCTGCAATCTTTGTGATGGCCACCAAACGACTGGCTATGTGACTGGATAGGCAAATGTGAGGCCACGTGGTCCTCTGAAGGGTTTGAATAGCTCACTAATAATATATAAAGTGCATATCACTCTTGTGGGTGAGAAGCATGCTAATTGGGTATATGGAATTCTCACCCTAACATGATTGGTCAGTTTAACAATCCTGCTTAGCTTAAAACAAGCCTTTCCAAAGGCTGAAAGGAGAATCTTACTAACATGAAGAAAGAAACGTCAAGAGAAAAGTTTAACCACTGGATGCAAGACCTGTGAACTGAACTTCCTCGATCCAGGAAACAGAGAGCTGTGACATGAAAGGAAATGGGAGACAAGGAGAGACAGGAACAAAGAAATGTGGGCAGAAGAAGGAATAGAGGTAGTAGAGCTCAGAGGCTTGTGTGAGGCAGAACAGTGGGCTCCCCAGCAGGGATTCCACTGGGCAAGGAATCTGCCTGGGGGCAGGAGTCTTGTGAGCAGAGTGGCATGTCTCAGGGCACTTGTCATTGGAACTGAGCTTTCTGGCCCTCAGGGCTAGAGTTGAGTGCCTCTCAGGTCAAGGCTTGTTGGCAAAGTGGGGTGCTTCTGTTACTTGAGTGGAAGAGCAGACGAGCTTTCTAATTCTTGCAGGGCAGTTTGACCATGTGGCCAAGAGGCTGAGTCAGAAGGAGGCCTTCCCTTAGGTATATATGGGTAGAGGCTGTCCTGACTGAAGAATTGTACCTGAGTAATTTCTGATCCACCAATGTAACCTGTTACTTCCTCAATAGACCCCGTAATCATGAGTATTGTCTGTAGGTGCTGTATAACCACTGCAACAAATAATCAGGAGAAGTAGAGAGGGATGGTTGGTGTCAAAATTGGCAAAATGGATGAGGCTGGCGATATGTCTGACCTTTGCCTGATAAGAATCAGTCTTTGGTGGCTGATGCTGAGGATCTTGATTCTACTCAACCATTGTGAAGTTAAAGGAGACCAGATGCCACCACCACACCATTTTTACAGATGCAAATGACATCTCATCACATAAAAGGTAGTGATGGGGTCGATATGGTCATCAGCACACAAGGAAAAAACAAGAAATCCACCCAGTGGCTTTAGGATTTATTGAAGACTGCCAACACAACCCGGCTCATGTATATGACACTGTCCTGTTTCCTTGAATTCAGCATTCAGTTCTATCAAGTTCTTGACTCAATTCAGTGACATATCATACTTGTCCTCTGTCAAAGAAGTAAATGTGTTTGGGGCACTTTGGAGGAGTAGGCCAACACTGGGAGTGCTAATATTCTCTTGCTCATGTGCAGAGGGTCATTTTCCTGTCTCTCTAGTACACCGTCTTGATGATATTCCAGTTGCCACTGATTATACTGCATATACAGATTTTGCCATCCACTCCACAGTGCACCATGATTTGAAAGATAAAACTCTGTTAAATAAATCCAGTTTCCACTTCATCAATGATGTAATCTATAAAATGAGGTTATCTGAAATGACAGAGATCTGGCATTAGTATTTCGCCATATTTGTATTTCACTTTGATCTGACATAAAACATTTAATGAGTTGGGCCAGTTACAGAACATATACATTGCCTGCAGACATCAGGTGGACATTTGTATATGCCCCATTAACTCCGACAGTCCAAGCAAGCAGTGTATAGACAGATGGCAAGGGATCTGTCAGAAGATTTACACTTCATTTACTCTTGTAAGTCTCTCTCTTCACCCAACCAGTCCTTCTCTTAAGACGGAGACCCACCCACTGCGGTCAGGTGGGCTCTGACCCATAGCAACCATATAGGACAGAGTAGAACTTTCTGAGACTGCGAATCTTTACAAAATGGAAAGCTTCATCTTCTTCCCATTGAGTGGCTGGTGGGCTTGAACTTCTCATCTTGCAGTTGGCAGTCCAGTGGTTAGGACAGAGTGCCAATAGGACTCCTTAAAACAGATATTGGAAGGAAAAGGTTATGTTGAAGTCTTCCTGCTTCTAAAATTTCTATGAATTATATTTCTAATCCAGATGGGCACAGGTAATGCTGATAAAGATCTCTATTATTTTATTTTGCTAGTAAATTAATTCAAATTTTTGATACATTTTTCAGAACAAATATTCATAGCTTTTTGAAACCATTTTATTAGGAGCTAAACCAGACACCATACCATTCCATTATTCAATTCCATCAATCTGTATTGTACCACTGCTATCAAAATCAGTTTCAAAACATTTTCCTTCTTCTTAAAATCCTTGATATCAGCCCCCCCCCTTATCTCACCCCCCCCAGCATATACCTCCCCCCCCCACATTGAAACCTTATTCTAGTTATTGTATCTATAAGTTCATCTATCCTGGGTCTTATATACCAAAAAACATATATAAACACATAACAAAGATTCGGAAAGGCTACCCACAATGACAAAATACAACAGAGACAAAAAGGCTACCCACAATGACAAAAAACAAAACAAACAGAAAATATTAAAAATCAGATCAAGCACAAAGTATATCAAATGGGAGATCAAGTGACAAGATTTTAACTGTTAGGTCAAATTTATCATTTTAATCTACTATAGTCATTTCATAATGTACTTATGGATGCTTTTCTCAAAACTCAGACCTGGAAGGTGGCAAATGCTGCTCTAAGGATTGGACTGCAAACCACAGGTTTGATGGTTCAAACCCACCAGCTGCTCCATGGGATAAATATGTGGCTTTCTGCTCTTGTAAAGATTTAGAGCCTCCCGATCTTATATAGGATCATGGTGAATTAGGATTAACTCAAAGGCAATAGGTGGTGTGATAACATCTATTCTATCCACTTAATTGGATGCCAAAATTGATGGGTCCCTTAAAGATGAATCCAGTAACCATGCTGCACAAAATACTAGACGTAGTTTTCGCCTTGGAAAAACTTATCATGTGTTTAGAGAGATTAACATAACTCATACAAAAACATGTTAATACTTGACAGTATAACAAGAATAATTAATGGAGGTGGCTAAGCTGGAGAAAAGGCAAGGACAATTAAAGCAGTGGTGAAGCTCATCAGAAAAGCCTTCCTGGAATCCCACTTCGGTAAACGTTTTCTGTGCCAGCAACAAACTTTCTCTAATAACAGCACTCTTTAATTTAATAAGGAAATTGAATTGATGGTTTTTTAGGTTTGAGGTATATAAATGATATAATAAGAACAACCACACCAGAAATATTAGGAATATAGGTATGTGACTGTTGGGAAGCAGACAACTAGTTTGTTTTTTTTAATTGTTTTATTAGTGGCTCACACAACTCTTATCACAATCCATACATGCATCAATTGCGTAAAGCACATTTGTACCTTCATTGCCCTCATCATTCTCAAAACATTTGCTCTCCACTTAAGCCCCCGGCATTAGGTCCTCATTTTTCCCCTCTGAGAAACTGCTGAATCGAAAATTCTGGGTGGAGAGGGCTACCTTCTGTCTATTTTAGGGATGGATGATGAGATAATTCCATGAAGATTAGTTAATAGAGAGAGATTAAAGTGAAGTAGCTATTGTAATTTTTTTTAACTGAAGGAAGGCTCAGACAGAAGCCTAGATGTAAGACAACTGAAAATGACCCGAGAACTTCCTGTCAAAATAGCTGGAGGTTTTCATATATCACGCATGACTCCAAAATGGAGTGGTAATAAATAAAACGCTAAAAGGAGAACATTGAAACAGCTGCATAAAAAGAAAAAAAGATAAACCTTTCTGTGGCCCAGAAGTAGCGCAAAAACGTGAAAGTGTGAATCAAGCTAGGTTGAAGCTAGCAGTCCGCTGGGCTCAAGGCCAAACATTCTTTTGGTAAATTTTACACTTTGAACATCTGGTTCAATAGGACTGCAACAGAGAACTTAGACTACATCGACATGATAAACATTGTAATGGATTATGGAAGATTTACACTCTACAACATATACCATATCAGAGCAAATTCACAGGGTCTACCAGACTCTTGGGCGATCACATTAGCTGCATCATTTCTGTAGCTTGAGCTCATTCCTAGAAATAGCCAACCTGTGCTATTTCTATGTGGGGATAAGAGTGCACCCACAGATGACCCCAGCAGACAGACCAGAGGCCATATCCCATGAGACCTTTCTCCCTCAAACCAGCTTTCGGAGGGACACCTCTAATATATTTCCTGAAACCAGGCTAAGACATGCCCCCAGACCCTCTCTTGGCTCTAGTGCTGGTCCAGTAGAAGTCATTCAGAAGGTAATCTTTCTCAAGCAGGGCCCTCCTAGAAGACTTTCTTGAGGGTTGTTACGGTGGTACATCTTGATGTTTATTATAAATTATGATGATTTTAGCAGAGGAAGGACAAACAAAATAACAGTTATTATCACATTTGAAGAGGAAAAGCATACAGTTAAATGCAAATGGCAGAGACTGTTTTGATCTTAAAATAAAATTATGAGTTGTGAAAGTCAACATTTCCTAGTGAACTCACATCCATAATAAACAAACCTTCTGAAGGATGACTAATGGGACAGTGGGGAACATGCAAGCTCACTCCTCTGGTGCATCGTTATAAGTGATCTTTGTCCTCCCGGCCCCTCTCTGCTCATTCATTCAGTGAACATATGTTGACTGTTTACCATGGACCAGACTGTGCTGAGGATAGGGGAGAGAAGAATGAATAAGACCATATACATGCCCTGAGGAGAATTTTGCCCATGTTCCTCTTTGAAAGGAAACGTTTATGAAATATAAAAAAGGGGAGAGGGGTGGAAGAATACTGCTGCTTGGCTGGCTAGGATATTATTCAAGCAACATGGCAAATGAGACATGAGATTGATATGATTATAAACTATCTTTCAAATAAATAATTGTCTGATGAATCAAGTTTTGTAAGATGAGATCACTGAGGTATTTTTATGTATAAAGAGATTTTTAAAAAATACAAACCAAGTCAGACATTCATAGAATGTTCAAATGTTTGGCCCTGGTTGAATGCTAGCATGGATAAAGCATAGTGTCTGTGCTCGCAGAGCCCAGATTCATAGGTGGGACCAGAGAATAACAGAGATCAGAGTTCAGTCCCTGTACTCAGGCTCTTGCATGTTAAAATGGCCCTTCCATGTGCTCATGACTGTTCTTTGACTTAAAAGTACATGTCTATGCTACCTTCCTTTACCAACACGCCAACCCATGAACTACTCTTGGGCATCCACTCAGCCTTGCCCTTTAAGAATTACAGGAACTGCAAAAATAAGTTTAAGTTAAAATGTCCAGAAACTATATTGGATTTTTAAACATGTCATAATAAAGGGCCAGATTTTACTGACATTGAAGAACTCAAAAACCAGCCTACGAATATGACTGTGCTATCTACGATATATGTTTGTATGTATGTCTCCCTGGATTTAAAGAACATAGCAAAGAAGATTTGATGACATTGAATGCTAGCGACCAAAAACCAAATGAATTGTGGGATGACATCAAGAATATCAAACACAAAGAAAGTAAAAGATAATTAAAAAGAAGGAAAGAAAAAACACCAATATGGCCATCGGAAGAAACCCTGAAACTTGCTCTAGATCATAAAGAAGCTAAAGCAAGTGGAAGAAACAATGAAGAGAAAGAACTAAACAGATTGTTAAGGGTAATTAGAGAAGACTAAGCATTGTAATGAAATGTGCAAGACATGGAATTAGAAAAATAAAAGGAAAGAACATGCTCAGATTTCTTAAGTGGAAAAAACTGAAGAAAAGTTCAAGATTTGAGTTGCAATATTGAATGATTCTACTGGAAAAAATATTCAATGATGAAAGAAAAATCAAAAGAAAATGGAAGGCATGCAGAGTCACTGTACAGAAAATAATTCCTTGACAAATTATTCACTTCAGGAGGAAGCATATGATCAAGAAGCCAAAGATATTGGCAAAAGAAGCCCAAATTGCACTGAAGGCATTGGCTAAAAACGAGGCTTTAGGAGCATCCGTTGACAAGGGATGCAGAGCCAAAGGTGGTCCCTCACCTGCGCCAATGAATTTGGAAGACAATTATCAGAGCTGCTGACTAGGAAAGATCTATGTATGCACCCAATCCAAAGAAAGGGGATCCAAAAGAAGGCAGAAAGTATAGAACAATATTATTATTATTCCATTCAAGTATCATTTTGCTGACGATAAGTTTAAATGATTGGAACAGTACATCAACAGGGAGCTACCAGAAATCAGAGCCAGATTCAGAAGATGACTTGGGATGAGGGACAGCCTTGCTGACATGACTAAGCTCTTGACTCAGAAAGATGTTTAAACTGACTTAAGATCTATGCGGATGAAGAGGAAGATACGTGTCCATTTTGTATCCTGACACAGACTCATTCAGAATGTATGCTAAGCAAATAATTCAAGAAGCTGGACTGTGTGATGAAGAACAAAGGATCCACATGGAAGAAGACTCATTAAGAGCTCACGATGACACACGCTTACCTGATGAGAGATAGAAGAACTGGAAGCATTTACTGGTGACGATGAAGGACTATAGTCTTTAATATAAATTGTACTTCAATATGAAAAAATTCTCAAAATGGAACCGAATGAGCAAGGTTCCCTGCAGGTGCTCTAGGGTAGGTGTTGGCTTCTTTACTGTAAGGTCACTGGTTTAGACTCGCCAGCCACTCCAAAGAAAAAGATGGGATTGTCTCCGAAACTGTGGATGCAGTGGTGCTCAACCTTCCTCATGCCGCGACTCTAACACCGTTCCCCATGTGGTGGTGATCCCCCAACCATAACATTACTTTCGTTGCTACTTCATAACTGTAATTTGGCTACTGTTATGAATAGAGCGACCCCATTCGACCCCCAAAGGGGTTGCGACCCACAGGTTGAGAGCGCTGGTATGTAGGGACTCTACGCCCAGGATCCGCCTGATGGCCAATGGGTTTGATTCAGGTTGAGACCAATGGGCAGTATCCCTAATCAACACGCATGGAAGCAGTAGTCGAGAAGTGAAATGATGTGGTCGACTTTGAAAATATACTACAAAAGCCCTCTTTAAAATGCTGACAGAACCCCAACCCCAACGGGGTCATTTTTGAGGATGAAGGTGCATCTGAAGCAAGCCGTGGTATTTTCAATGTCCTCATGCACGTGTGAAAGCTGGCCAATGAACGAGGACGGCTGAAGAAGAATGGATACATTTGAATGATGGTGTTAGTGAAGGTTATTGACTACACTATGAATTTCCAGAAGAACAAAGAAATCTGTCTTGGAAGAAGCACAACCAGAAAGCTCGTCAGAAGCAAACATGGGGGCAGGAAGAGGAGGGGGGGTGGACAAAGAGGCAATACCAAGGGCTCAATAGAAAGTAAACATCTAGAAAAGAAAGAAGGCAACATACGTACAAACATGCCTGATTCAATTGATGTCTGGATCGTGATAAGAGTTGTACGAGTCCCCAATAAAATGATGAAAAGAGAAGAAGCAAACATGGGGAGATTTCATGTCACATACTTTGGTTCAGTCAGGAGGGACCAGTTTTTGGAGAAGGACATCATTCTTGGTAGAGTAGAACATCAAGTGAATAAAGACCATCAGGAATATGGGTTGACACTGTGGTTGTAATAAGAGACTCAAATATAGCAACAACTGATGAAGAAGGCTCAGCCCCGGATGGTGTGTTCTTCTTTGTTGTCCATGGGACTGCTTGGAGTCAGAACTGACTCAACAACACTTAAAAACAATACCAACAGGTGTGTGTAATGTGTGTGTAATGTGGGTGTACGATGAATATATATATATATATACACAAATCTTTAAAAATTCTCAAATTTCCTTTTTTCATGACTCAAAAGGAGTCTGACTAATCTAGAACACTCCCCTCTACGCCTGTCTTTGAGAGAATTTTAATTTCCATCTCCTGACATCCGACAGCTCCAATACCAATGCGTAGTCCCAGGCTGATCCCTCTGTTTTTCAGGTAACAGAAGACCAGAAACCTCTGGAGGGACATTGCTAAGGTCAGAGAAGCAAAAACCCAGTGTCTTCACTTATCTCTACCTAGCTGGGAAAAGTTGCACGCACGGGACTTCTAGCCAAGCGTCTGATTCATTTTGGTGATTCGTTAGCTCAGATGGCACACCTGGAAAATATGGGAGGATGTCACGTAACAGTGGCTGCCCTGCAGAGTGGAAATGGGCATCAGCACAGCAATCGTCTCTACTCACTTCTCCTATCCTCTGGCTACCCATGAGTCTCCAAGCTGCCAGCCCGGGTGGTCCTCAAGGCGGCCTGTTCTCCCTTGGATATCAGGCTTCTATTACTCTCAAGCCTGGCACTGGCACAGGCTCAGTTACTGACCACACTATAGCAATATTAACATCCTGGTGCCTGTCTCTATTTCTTTCCCTGCCAAGAACCCAAATGTGTTAAGTATCAGAGTCAACCCACCTTACACGGTGATGAAAATTGAGGTTCACTAATTGTCAAAGCAGGTACTGTGCTGCATCTGATTCAAAAGACAGATTTCTTTTCCACCAAGCCATACCCAATAGTCTCTAGCCTATTAGGAAATTTTAACTTATATTCAATTTCTCATCACATTTGACCTAGAAACATCTCTGTACCTGAAGACCCACGTTCAAGCTCCTGCTTCTGCAAAGCGCAGGGACAAACACATGTTCTCATAGTTCTATCTCACTACCATGGGGTCAATGCCAACTCATAGTGATCCTGTAAGAAAGGTAGAATTATCCTATGGGTTTCTGTGTCTATCACTCTTCATGGGAGCAGAAAGCCTCGTCTTTCTCCTGTGGAGCGGCTGGTGGTTTCAGACTGCTGACCTCAGGTTCTCGGCCCAATGCATAACTACTATGCCAACAAGGGTCTCATAGACTCTAAGACAATCTGCTCACATTAAGTGCATTTCTGCTGTCTCACTTACAATAGACAGGCCCAGTTATTGTTTACAACAAATTTCATTTGGGGCGGGGCTTTTAAGTGCGTTTTAAATGCTCTGAGAGGCCCAGGGACCATCACAAAATGTTTAGGCATAAACCAGGGTTTATGCTTTCTGAAAATCTGCATAGGCAACTGCCAGCTTCCACACGGGGTGACATCATGCATCAAAGGAAAAAAGACACCAACACATTGAGTGTTTGTTTACCGATGCGTGAAAGGTGCTTTTAAACAGATTTGGGGAAAGGGCGAACTCACAACATTTGCGGCCTCCCGACTGCTTATTCACCAAGTGTTCTCTCGTGTGGAGCTCTCAAGAAGCCTGGTTCTTCTCCCACTTCACCTTTCGCTTTCCCCTGGAACATCTTTATCGGCTCCCCACTCTTCCATCACTCAGAATTCCTGTTTTCCTTTGAAATGATTCCTCAGGACGCTGACCTCGGCGGACTTCGCCAGCCCCCCTTGCTTGCACATGCTGCGACTCATTTTCACTAATTTGTGCACTGAGCAGTGAGCAGAGGCCAGCCGAGACATTGCCTGTGAAAGACTAATCAGCTACCAACGGTGGCATATGAGCTTGTCCGCATGGAAAGCTCAAAAGGCCCCAGCCTGGCGGCCTAGACTATTCTCCCTCCGAGCTTTACAAACCCCCCAGGTGCTGCTTGTGCATAAGTGGTGTGAAAACCAACATCTTGAGGCTGACTCAGGCTTCCACTGCCAAGAACCTGCCCAGGAATTTGCAGTGATTTCTCTCTTTCAAACAGTAACATTGGATGACAAAAGTTGATTTTGTTCTTGTTGTTGGCTTTTGTTTTGTTTGTTTTTAAGTAAAGGAGAAGACGGGTGTTTGCTCTCCTCCCTGGCAGATCATTTGCTGTTTTTTTCTCACCCCTCCTGCTTCTCTCAGGGGGGTTTGCAAAATGAGCGAAGGCTGATTTCTAGCCGAGGATATTTCATGGCTTAGTTTCTCATCAAGATGATAAATCAGACTGGGTGCTTGAATAATTACATTCCTGGAGATGGACTATCATTTCCCCCCGCAGAATTCATGAGGCAGTGTTCCGACTCATTATAGACAACAGTTTTCATAACTCATGCAAATATCGCATCCAACTTTTGGATAGATAGTGGGGTATTTTTAGGAATTTCATCAATACTTAATAATGCAATTTGCACTACAAACAGAACTTTGCAATAAAGAACTCAAGATAAGTGCCATTAAGTCTAGTAGGTGCTTCATAGTCCCGGTCTTCATTGACAATACCTTGGCTCAGACCCTCGATCCAAACCACACTCACTGGCCCTGTGTCAGATCTGACTCATAGGAGGCTCAATAGCCCAGGGGAGAGCTACCTTTATGGATTTCTGAGATTGTAACTCTTCATAGGAGCTAAAAAAAAACGGTTGACCTTGTAGTTAGCACCCAAGCACACAACCCATTATGCCACCAGCATCCTTTACCTCAGACATAGATATATATTTTGGCATCACCATAGATGCCAGTATGCTCTAGAGACAACATGCTCTGGGCTCTGGAAACAAACTCACAAACTCACTGCTGTCCAATTGGCTCTGACTCCGAGCATCTCTGACAGAGCAGAACTGACTTTCTGGGTTCCAAAACTGCACATCTTGAAGGGTGTCACAAATCTCATCCTTCCCGTATGGTGATTTTGACCTGCTGACGTTTAGTAACTGAGGCTTCTGAATGCCATTCTAATTTCCATAACTAAATTGTTGTGTGAATTTTTAAAAACTATTTATATGTGTGTTTTTATAAAGGAACACCCTCTACTTCCTCTATAGCCTTTTTTTTATAGCCCCTTTTGACTTTGTCAGAAAAAAATGTATCCATATGTTCTTATTCAGCTAAACTGAAATCATACAGATCTACAGGTTCTTCCTTGTTTTTGTTTTTTTTTAATACTTACATACTACCCCAAAGGAAAAGAGTCATATGCATTACAACTATAGCAATATTTTTTAATGAATAACTGTAGTATTAAATCGAAGTGAGCAGGTGCAAACTACCTGACCCCAAACAAAGGATGTTTGCTTCAACAGAATTTAGTTTAACCTTCTGTTTCCCTAGGAGTTGAAATAAATAAAGTGAGCTATCTAGCTCTTCAGACATTAGCAAGGACTTTTGCCAAAAATTGAAAAATAAATGAAATCCAGGATTTAGTCTAAAGGCCTAAACTAAAAATGAAGTTGACCACAGACTGGCTGTGCAACATCCGTCAAGTCACTGAACTTCTCTGAGTTTCAGTTTTCTTCTCTGTAACATGGAACTGAACGTGTGCGCCTCCTGGAGCGTTTCTAAGGATTCACAGATATGTGCCAAACATGAAGCTCTGACATTATTGAATCAATGTACCAATGTGTTTGGTATCAAAATGTTCTGAAACCATGCCATTTGATGCAGAAGGTAAACGATCTGCATATTGTTATGGTGCCAATCAGGTGCCAATCGGTTGTGACTCCTAGTGACCCAGTGTACAATGGCGGGGCACACTGCCCAGCCCCTCCTCCCAGTTGATGCTGTGGTGTGGGTCCACTGTTGCAGCCATTGTGTCAAACCATCTCATTGGGAGCCTTCCTCTTGTGTGCTGCCTCTCTCTACTGAGGTCCCTTTCAGAGGACTGGTTCCTTCTGATAACATGCCCAGAGTCCGTGAGACAGTCTCAGCATGCCCCCTTTTGGGGGAGCATTTACTACTCAAATAACCAGAGTTTAAAGTAAAATAAATGTGTGTGTGTGTGTGTGTGTGTGAACATGATTTATATGAGCTAATAGGATGAACTTTCAGCTGGGGTGGATTGGGGAAATAAATGTCTGCGTTATGGGAGAAGTTTCGAGGGTAGAATTTAAAAAATATGAACAGAAGGAATGTTATAAACTGTTTTAGTCTGGGGTTTGTGAAAAGCAGAAGCCAAGATGGGATCAAGTGTTTGAGGATTTTATTAGAGGAAACTCCTGTCAGTAAAAGCTGGGAGGTAGAGGAGAAGACTGACAGTGGTGAAGGAGAAAGGGAAGGAATGTGCTAGACGACCCTGGGGGTCACATGAAGATTCAGGGAGGCCAGCATGGAGTCCTAGAGCTAAAGTCAACTGTTGGAGGACCCATGGCCCTCAGGCGTGAACTGGTCCCAGCCATGGCCTGGGACCATTAGCTGTGGTTGTGTGAGCTGTGGATGTGTGAGCACTGTGCAGACACTGTGGTGGGTTTGGTGGGTTTTATAATGTGGTTGTTCTATGGAGTGCTAGTCAGGGATACTCTCTTCAGAATGGATTCTACCTGATTGTAAAGACGATGAATTTCCTCACAACTGGGCCAACAAAAACTTCATGGTAAATGGTGACGACATTGAAGTT
>NW_022103905.1:5415114-5417328 GCF_000313985.2 Echinops telfairi
ATTGCTGTGGAATCGGGTCTAGCTCATGGTGACCCCGTGTGTCAGAATGGAACAATGCTCCATAGAGCTCCCAGTGGCGGATTTTTAGCAGTAGGTCCCCAGGCCTCTGTTCTCGGTGGCCTCAAACCTTAAACCCTTAATCGTTGCATGAGCCAGGTACTCCCACATAACTTACTAGCAAATCCTACTAATTTTGCCTCCCAGATAAATGGCAAATACATGCAATTCCTTTTGACTCCCCTGCTGCCATTCTCACCAAATGCATTATCCCAACTGCTTCCTCCTTGCTGGCCTCCCATGGCAGGGAGAGTGAACTTCAGCAAACTTAATTTGTATTAATACTTAATTTTGGGGGGAAATTCTTCAGATATTTCCATACAAGGTTTATAAGATAATCCTTATGTACTCTGTCTCTCAATATTATGTCAACAATGCTGGCTAACAAATGACCCGTGAATTTGATGGCTTAAAACAAATATTATAAGCTTACTGAAACATATATAGATCAGCTGGAAGTTCATTGACTTAGATGGGACTCAGTTGGACTTACCTCCTAGCTGTCTGTTGGATACAGGCCAGCCCCACACATCTCATCCTTCTTGGCCCAACATCCTGCTGGGTAGGATGCATTTTTTTACCATAAGGACAGAAGTGCCATAGGGTGAACCCTACTGTGCAAGCTCTTTTTAAACTTCTTCTTGCTTTATACTGGCTAAAGTTTCCTTGACCAAAGCGGTGACACAGCTGAGCTAAAAATTGTAATAAAATTCACGCAAGTTAGACACATGGCCTAGTCTCACAGCAGTACAATGAGCAAGTATGACCTTACCTTAAAAGAGGACTATGGTAGGGTTGACCCAACCCAACCAACCCACACCCATCGAATCAATTCGAACTCATAGGATTTCTGAGGCTTCAAACTGTTACAGGAGCAGATACACTCATCATTCGCCCTGTAAGTGGATGGTAGGTTTGAGCTGCTGGCTTTGAGGGGGGCAGGCCAACAATTACTAACAGCTCCACCAGGACTCCTGAGGTGGGGAGAGGTGGTTGTTGTTACCCGTCTTCAAGTAGGTTCCTATTCTTAACGACCTTATGCACAATAGAACCCAACACTCCAAGATCCCGCACCATCCTGACGATGGTTGTATTTGGGCACATTGTTGTCGCCATGCGTCCATCCATCTTGTTGCGGTCTTCTTCCTTCAATGCCCTTCCGTTTTACCCAACATCATGGATGTCTTCTGGGGCTCTCTGGAGACCATCCCCAAAGTAGATGTAGTGACGTTTCACCAACTTCCTTTTTCCCTAGCGAGCTTTCTGCCTGTGCTTTTTCCAACGCAGATGGATGTGTTTTGCTGGCAGTCCGTGGCATTTTCAAGAGTCCTCTCCAGCACCACAGTTCAAATGCTTCCATTCTCCTCCATCTTCTTTATTTACTGTTGAATTTTCACATCCAGAAGAGGCGACAATGGAAAACAGGGCTTGGAGTAGGCACACCTTAGTTCACAGACAGACCTCTGTGTTCTTCAAACAGTAAAAAGATGTCTTGAGCATTAGATTTACTTAATGTAATACTTTTTTTAAAATGCTGCTTCCATGAACACTGATTGTGGATACAAGCAAGGCAAACTGTTTGACAATGTCAATCTTCACTCCATTGACAATGATGTTTTCTGTTGGTTGGGCGGATTGGGATTCATTTGCAGTCCAACTTCACACGCTCCTGGCTTTCAGCACCCAAGGTTGTGTCACTTATAGATCAAAGATTGTTAATAGGACTTCCTCCAATCCTAATGCCTAGTTCTTCTTCATATAGTTCAGCTTCTCAGATGATTTGTGCAAAATACAGATTTCATACATATAGTGAGAGGGTACAACCTTGATGTAGATCTTTCTTGATTTATCCCATTGTTCTCTTTGAATGACTGCTTCTCATACGTTGTACAAATTCCAAATGAGTACAATGTTCTGGAATTCTCATTACTATCCATAGTTTGTTATGATCAACACAGTAGAATGGCTTTGCCTAATCAATAAAACACACGTAAACATCTTTCATTCTTCCATACGTTGAACCAAAATTAATCTGACTTCACCAAGCATGTCCTTGCTTCATGGCCTCTTCTGAATCTGGCCTAAATTTCTGGCAGCTCCCTGTCAATGTGCTGCAGTGTATTAGTCTAGGTAGATTAGAGAAACAAATCCACAGAA
>NW_022103905.1:5421131-5437619 GCF_000313985.2 Echinops telfairi
GGGGCTCTCTGCTCTGCTCCCATGGTTGCTCTGCCGCACGCTTTTTGTGGTTTGCCTCATTGTCTCAGGGTCAGTCTGGGCCAGTTCCGACACTGAGTCTCCAGTGCTGTCCCCCTTAGAGCCTGGAGCCATCAAGGGACAGCGTGTCTTGTGGTGGGATCAGCCCTATTGTCCACTCTGTCCACTGGCTGTTCAGAGCGGGGATGTTGTCCTCCAGGTCTGGTGGGTCAGGATGTGCTCCACTCTCTCTTCCTCCCCCTAAGTGCTCCCATTTGCTCTGATCAGACATGCCCCTCTCCCCTAGCTGCAGCTTCATTGCCGTCCTCTCAAGTAGCTTCTTCTGGGGTGAGGGGCTGCTATCCACGTAGCTGGCATGGGGGCCTTAGTTTATTTTTTTAAAGTAAAATCTCTTGAGTCTTCTATAGGATATCTGTTCTTGCTTCTCCTCACAAAGGCTCCCCAAATAAACCAGGACCAACCACATTCAGCCATCTGTCTCTCCCCACTCTCTCACCTACTGTTCTCCTGCCACATCTACCCGGGACCCTGACAGATTTGAGACCATGGTGCTGTGTACCACTGCAGAACTCTTTTTTGTGTGATGGAACATATCTGAGACGATAGGATTGGCAGCCTGAACTTTATACAAATGCTCCTCCCAACTCTAAATAAGTAATGACAGCCATGGCTCTTCCAGTTTTCCTGCCGGACACTAAGTGATGGCCATAGGATGACACTGGTAGGCAATGGCCCCTATCACTGGTCAAAAGCAGTGTCAAGCACACTGGGAGGAGGAGGCCATCCTACTGGAGTGCTTTGGCTTCCAGTTGGCTATAAATGTACCTAATTGTGTGTACACTGACTGAAAGGACCTAGCAACACTAAATCAAACATTTCACATTTCATGAAGCGGTCCAAGATGAAATTTGGGAACAAAAAGAGCTATTGATTCCTGCCCCCTGCCTCCCCACCCCCGGTTAGTGAAACTACCTCTTTATGACTTCTGCCCAAATGACATTTCTGCTGAATACTTCTTGTGGGAGTTTCCAGTGAAGTGTGCAAGGGTCACTTGAATAAAGCCTAGATCTTTTAGAAAAGAAGAAAGAAAACTCTGATAGCTGGCACATTTTCACAGAAAGTGGAATTTGGTGGCACCAACTATTCATATTCACCTCTTCCTCACCCCGTTCCCTTGATATCCTTCTATTCATAGACACACTTACTCCAGCAATGCCTCTGAACGTCGCGACCGCATGCTTTCCTTGACTCACTGTGTCCTGCTTCTGTATCTAGTTTCTAAAAGGAGCTACAAATTTGGTGTCACTAAAAATGTCTCATTCCTTCTGCATTTGAAGCATTTTCCCACCAAACACTTTTTCACAGCTGAGGTTCTTGATCTCGATCACATAACACAGAAAATGATTTCAGTGACAATTTCCTCAATTCTTCCAACGATGGTGCATGACTAGTGCCATCCTGGCTGCACCACAGAAATATTATTTCATTACAAGTGAAAGGTGCTATGCCCGTTGGTGCCTTAATCCCTAGAACTTAATCCCTCATGTGGCAGGAACCCCTACCCTTTGTCTGACGGTTCGCTGTACTATTGTGGCCTGTGGGTTACTATGATGCTGGAAGCTATGCCGCCAGTATTTCACATACCAACAGGGTCATTCGTGAAAGACAAGCTTCAGCAGAGCTTCCAGATTAACATGGACTAGGAGAAAAGCTTGGTGTTCTCTTTAGAGAGATTAGCCCATGCAAAGCATGGTAGTTACATAATCTGGTGTCTGTTTGAGAGGATTAAGAGTGAAGGGGTGGAGTCTGGCCTGTCAATCAGGATATAACCAATGAGGAATCTGTGTGGACATGGCTTTCTCTTGAGAATTCTGGGAACTCCTGTCTTTCCTCCTTGGAGGCGGGAGACATTCTCACTCTGCACACTCCTGGGGCGATCCTCTACTGACAAGACACATGGCACTATGCCCTGGGAGCTAGAGAAGCCACATGGACCTGCCCTGATGCAACCAGACCCCTGATGACGCAGAGGCCACGTAGAGACTCCTGCCAGCACTGAGATGCTCACAACGCCAGTGGCTCTATAAGACTTCCAACCCACTGGCCTGTGATCTTTCTGCATTTGGTGTCATTGCATGGGTTTTGTGAGTCTGAAGAGGACTTTATAGATTGGTATCAGACATGTGGGCTAATATCGGACGTATGGACTTGAGGTGGACTGGGCTGGGATTTTTTTTAATGTACAGTTGCTCTTGTATATAAACCTCTTTCTTATACACATATGCATCTCTATGAATTTATTTCTCTAGTCTACCTGTACTAACACACAGCCTTTATAGATCACAAGAGAACATTACCTAACTCCTTTGCTTCAGTTATGGGGTCAGGAGGGATTGATTTGTGAAGCAGAGGACTAATGAGGACGAAGGAGACTCTTGGCGAGCTGAATGAACACAATGACCCCAGCAATGGACTGGAATGTGTAACAATTGTGAAAATGGCCTAAGATGGGGTACTATTTCATGGGATACCAGGAGTGGGCATCCAGAAAGGGAATTTGCAGCTCGTTCTGGTTCTGAAGCCCACTCTTAAGGAGTTTTCTGGGTCTCCTTATCACCAAATTCAAGTTGTGACCCTGGTGATGAGATCCTGTGTCAGCATCCGGGAGGACAGGCTCCCCAGGACGTTTCCCCTTTCTCTGTCTATCTGAGACCCGAAAGGCCAGCTCACTTTGCTAATGAGGCTATTTACTCAGGCACTCATGTGCCCATAAGACAGTGAATGGATTTGTAGGTGGCGTTTCTTGAATGGTTGGAAAAAAGGAAAGAAAGAGAAGGAAAGGGAAAAAGGAAGCAAGAAAAGGAGGCGAGGGGTGGGAAGGAGCCGGAGGCATATGAACCCGTTAGCAGGTTACAATGGTCTTTTCTCAGTTACTTTCAGCACTGCGAACAAGGAAAGCAGGCAGACAGGGAAGCATGCTGGACTCCGCTCAAGAGAGAGTGGTGATTTAGTTGGGAAGAGCAGCCTTCAACTTCATGTACAAAGCCTGGCTGGAATGTGGAGGTTCTGTGGGTTAACGGTATTCACTAAACACTTGCTTCATAAGAGGCTGCCTTCAGGTCTCACTGACATCATAGGGATGTGAAATCACTCTATTGCTTTCAGCTGATTCCTTTCACAGCACGATCACTACTGTTTCACCTCGCTTTTGAAATCCTGCCGTCTTTACCAGCCTTTTGGTAGTGATAAATGACGGCCTAAATCAACAAGTGGTAAATCTCCCTTAGTTCTAATTTGATTTAAATTACCTTACCTTGGGATGCAGACCTCCACACGTGCAAATTACCATAAACAGCAGCTTTCTTTGATGATTTGCATAATTAAATGAAAGAATATTAAGACATTGCTGTGAAGTGGCAACCGTGGGTGTCTTTTTGATTCTTTAAGTGAAAGGCTGAGCCACCCTCCCTTTCTTACCTTTTGCTATTTTATACAAAAGCCAGCCTCACAAGGAGGGATGCAATCTTCCAGATAGGTTCTCTGAGATGCCAAGCCCTTAAATTGGATAGCTTTCCTTGACTTTTTTTTAAACTGATAAATGGTGGGATTTCAAACACATAATGGTAGGGGATTGTGATATATCTGATTTATAAAATAGACACATAATAGGTGTTTTGAAATGTGAGAAACTAAGAAAGACAAAGTGCTTCAATTATTTGTACTTCAGTAAATACATTACACCATTCCACCCCTGGGGTTCCAAAGACATTTCTGCCTTGGGGGACTGGGAGATTTCCAACATCACTGGAAAGTTGTGAAATTTAAGATGCAAAATCGCCTGTGGCATCTCCGATGGAGAAATCAAAGGAAGGGGCAGTATCCTATGTAGCAAGCTTTATTTTTAAAACCAGAAAGCAGATATAAAGAGTTCAGTAAACATCATTTTATTTTGTTCTTTCTGTGGTTAATTGTCCTGCAGTAGAAAATTCCTTCTTTGGTAAGAATTAGAAACTCCTTGGGCATCGTTGCCTGCTCCTCTATCCATGAGATGGTGCTGTCATGTGAGAAATTGCTTGATGTAATGATAGCTTCCAAATCCACACTGCCCCACAGGTCATGGACGGAATTCAGGTGCTCAAATCATAAGACTCATTAAATTAATTTAAAATAGACAGCAGGAAGCAAAGGGGAAAAGGTACATTAGGACCACACTGCTGAAATCTGCAGGGCCAGTGCAAAGTGAAACTGTGAGTCTCTATTTCAAGAGGCAGGCGAAACAACAGTCCCACTAGAAGCCCTGAAACAAGAAGGTGTTTTACTAATATGTCTCGGTCCTCATCTCGTGTGTGTGTGTGTGTGTGTGTGTGTGTGTGTGTGTGTGTGTGTGTGCGCGCTCCAGTTTTTCATTAGTTCTGATGCCAGTCAGCTTTTGAATGGTGCCAGGATTTCCTGATTTAAAATTTCCACCAAATGGGACTGAAGTTGGTCAGTGGGTGTTTCCAGTGCTCCTGCATAGCCGGGCTGATGGGCAGTACTATGAATGTTACGTTGCCTGTTGAGGAAGTTCTTGGTCAATGGACTTTCCTACCGCTTTCCTTGTGTCCAAGGTGGTCATCTTTCTAGACACATTGTCAGACCTGGCCACTGTGTGGCGCACGGCCTCAAGATCTCTGAGTTCAGGTTTCTGATTTCTTTCCCAGTGTTGCTATTTAAATCAGGTAACGTGCAGTTATGATTCCTCATTCTGAATGGAACTCACTGGGACCTGAGCTCAAAGGTAAAATTGAGCTAAAGGTCAAATTGGTGAAAGGTAAAATTTATCTAAATAGAAAAAAAAAATCTCCACAGATTTGCCTGCCCAGAGCTGTGGTGACATAATACAGATCAGGGGTTAAAGGAGAAAATACTGGCAATTCATATAAGAGGAAATGAAAAATATGATCCATACTCTTAATATATAAAGACTGTGTACATATTTGAACACAGAAATTATGATATATCAGAAAAAAATTATAAATAGGTAATTTGGATAAGGAGGAATGCATTTACCTAGTGTGTGAAAAATTGGTAGGCTTTATGAATAATTGATGAGATGCAAATTAAGGCAATATTTCTATTTGTAGTTCTATTTCCATCACCTTAGTTTTAATGTTTAGTTTAGTTATTGTTAATATGTGGCAATGATGAATCAATACTCTGTCCTGTGGCATACCACACAAAATAATAAGATTTATAAAATTTACATATAAGTTTTACATAAGTATAAGATTTAGAAATTTTAAGAACTTTTAAAAATATCACACTTTATTAAGCAAATACTACCAGTGGCACATAGTTAATTATGCAAAAATACACTAACCAAAGACTTATCTACAGTAGTGAAAACTGAAGCCAAGTAGGCAACCAAAAATATGATGGCTAGATAATTCATGATGAACAAAAGAATTTCAAAAAGTTCATGAAAAAATTCCCATATTTTTCCACTAACTTTTTGAGCTCCTTTGTATAATGCATGAAATACATGACCTTCAAAGTGATACTCAGTTCAGAGCGAGTAATCACTATGCATACATCTTTTTCTTTTCAATCACATCCAGTAGAATTGTACAGTTGCTACCACTATTGGTTTCCAAACATTATTTTCTACATGGATTCTTGACATCGTCTCCCTTTTACTGGCCCCCACTGTACCCCCCACCTCCCCAAACCCCTTAGTCTACTCGCTGTCCATTTAGGTTCATCAATCCTGGGTTTCATATACCAAAAATTTGGAAAAGCATATAAGACCGCTTTAAGAGGGTGACCTTCATGATATAATGCTTCGGAGATACCCTCTGCTATGAATAAATAAAAACCAAACAAAACAATGCAAACCAAAAAAAAAATTTTTTTTGAAACCGTATCAGTCCCAGCCTGCCTCATAGGGGTGATCTACTGACAGAGTTTTAGCATCTCAATTCAGATTTATGCCTTTGATCTTTATACTCATCTCTCCCAAGCACTCTGTTTCATCCCATCCCTCAGTTTTAGGTCGGGGAGTTTCTGGAGGCTTGTTACCTATGGAGTTCCATAAACGAATCTTGGGCTCCTACTGACATCCATGGTCTTCTGCATACCAGATTCTTACAGTTTAGGCCCCGATATACTGATCCCTCATTTGACTTCGGATTATATGGATGCCAATCCTTCACTGATTGACGAAGATATTCTTCTTCCATGTTAACATCTTACTTAGATGTCTGCTTGTTTGGAGACCAACCTTTAGGACCCCAGACACTACTTTATCTGATAGCTGGGCACCATCTAAACTCTTCTCCACATTCAGCTACAGCACCCTTATCTTCTGTGTTCCCTTCCTGAGGGTGAATATTGAGCAGGGCCATGATGTGAGAACTAATTGTTCTTAAATTGGAGCTAGGATTTAGCGTGAGGTCCAAACAAAGTCCTGGATCTGGATCTATGCTTTTTTTCCCCTCTTAATTTGCAGTAACTTGGAAGTTGATACATATGTCATATCATTCCATAGTGCAATCACGTCAAACAGAATTATACAATTGCTTCCATAATCAGTCTCCAAACATACTTTTCCTTCCTGGACTCCTTTACATCATCTCCCTTTTATCTCCCCCACCCTCTAAGTCCCCCCCTCCCCCTGAAACCCTCGTTCTGTTTGCTTTTCCTATAGGCTCAACATTCCTGGCTTTCATTTACCTAAAAACAGAAAAACAAATAACACACCTTTAAGAATACTCAATAATATTGTTTTATGAGTTTTATAAAGAACTAATAACAAAAACAATCATGATATATTTTTTTAAAAAGCACACTTGATCTCAGTTTTTTAATGTAATTTATATAGGTGGAGGATAATATACCAACATATTTACAGTGTTCCTCTTCAGTTGATGAGAGTGTTGACATTAAAAATATTATTTTATGGTTTCTTTAAAAAAATAATTCAGTGTGTATTATCTTTATAAGCAGAAGAAAACATGTTTACATGTATTCTTAAACTGAACACTGAGTTGTAAATGATGGTTTGGTAACCAGCAAATATAATAAATCAAGAAAGTGTATGTTTTAAATATCAATCTTCAGAATATATAAATTAAGTCAGAAAATGTTAGGCCTAACCAATTTACACATTTAGTATCAAATATATATATTCTATGGGGAGCCAATGAATATGATCCATACAAAGCTATCCTGGATCAAATGAATTTGTGAAATTTTTAGATTTTAATCAGTGCTAAACATTTACCCTTAACAAGACAGTGAATATTTTAAGTAGCTAAAGGTTCTCTGAGTAGCAAAAACGTAACGTGTTCTACTAATACTCCAAAGGCTGACATTTCAAACCCATTCAGAGATGCTTAGGAGTAGAGACCTGGCGATCTGCTTCCCAAAGGCTGGGGAACCTTCTCCAGTGATCCTCTGCACGCAGGGAGCTGCCATGCAGCAGCTGACAACCACCACAGGGGGAGACTCCCACCCCGTTATGAACTCAATATATTTTTGGTTTTGACCTCAAGGCATTTTATTTGTTTACAGAACATTTGGAGGACTACACATCTGTTGAAAATTCTTTGCTGTAGGATGCAAGCAGACTTCACTGTTGGACAGAGTGATGATGCAAAGTTATGTCCGGGCCTGGGAACCATGGCCAAAACGAACAGAATGCGATTTCCGAACACTGAATAGCTGTCTGCCTTTGGGTAATATAATCACTTGAGGGAGATTTATTGGATTAGCAACTCTCAATCTGATTAGAATTAAGTAAGAGCTAACAAAACAAGAAAGACCAGAAGCATCCATCAGCTGCTATAACCTTGTCACAAATACTCTGCTGTGGTCAAACCACCCAGTGTTGGCTAAATTGAGGCACGTTTCTTTTAAGATAGATAGAAAACTTAAAATACTTATCTAACAGGAATGTTTCAAAGATGTGAATATCGAGCCCAAGAAAAGAATATAGAGGAAGTGCGTAGCAATTGAGGGAGCCCTGGAAGTGGTGGGGTTACAGTGGGTGGGGCTGTGATCTCCATGTCCAGCAATGTGAAACTACCCAGTGCTCCTTGGAAGAAAGATGGGGCTCTCTACTCCCATCAACACTTACAGTCTCGGAAACTGACAGGGGTGATTCTGCCTTGTCCACTAGGGTCACTGAGTCGGCACGGACTTGATGGTCATGAGGTATGCAGCATTGTCTTAGACTATTTGCAAGCTCGTCTTCTAAAGCAGAATGCAGCTTTGTTATTGGGAAGGGCTCTTTCACGACCTGTGATCTGATGGGCACAACCTTGCTTTCTGAAACGAGGAAGCACTTCCGTAGGGAATAGACCTCATGTGTGGAAAAGGGAAATGGTCACCAGCAAACCATAAACAAGATCATGAGAAGTGAAAAAGACACTGGCAGTGTCCACGATCTCCTCTTACTTGGATCTGCGATCAACACTCATGCAAAAGCAGTTAAAAAGGAGGGAAATATTGCCGCGACCAAGTCTGTTGCAAAAGACGTCTTCAACGTTTGTCAAAGAAAAATATCTCTTCAAGGACTAAGACGCCCCTGGCCCAAGCCATGGCATGTTCAATTGCTTCATATTGTTGGGAAAGCTGGAAAATGAATAAGGAAGACCACAGAATGCATTTGAATTATGATGAGAAAGAATATTAAAATTAGCATAAAATGCCAAAGGCACTAGGCAAATCTGTTTCCGAAGACGAGCCAGTCAGGCTGCTCCTTAGAAGCCAGGATGTGAGGCTCTGGGTCATGTACTTCTGGACAGACAACCAGGAGGGATGTGTCCATGGAGAAGGACACCATCCTTCGTAAAGTAGAGGGACAGTGGAAAGGAGCAAGACCCTTCAATGACTCGGGTTAACCCGGTGACTAGAGCAGTGACCTCAAACGCGGGACATTGCGAGGCTGGGGCAGGACCGAGCAGTATTGGTTCTGCTGTCCTGAGGGATGCCATCAGTCTGGACCGACCCAAAGACATCTAGCCACAGCAGCTTCTCATGGAAATGTGGAAACAAACTTACTGTTTGATAGCAAAAGCCAGAATCAGTGTGTGAAAGTTACAGGTAGGCAGTATTGTTCACGAAACACATTCACACAAAGAAGATATAATTTAATATTGCATAACGAAAGAGGGGGGGAAAGACCAAAAACAAAAGGGAACCAAGGAAAAAAAAAAAAAAAATTGGATGACTATTCCATAGAGATACTGTAAAAACAGCTGGATTCATACAGAAACTAGAGAAGGTAGGTTCTAGAACATTTTACTTCTCTTCTGGACACAATCATCACAGTGAATTGTAAGGAATGCTTTACTCCTTCATTTATCTGCCAGTCAATGGTTTACTCAGACAGCAAGTCAGTAGTTAGTTAGCAGGCTAATTTGTGCTCATCCCTGTTGGGGTACGAGGCACAAAGCAGCAGACAAAGCTTCTACCTTCACAAAGCTTACGCTCCAGAGCAGGCGTCCTCAAAGGACGGCCTGCGGGCCACATGTGGCCCCTGAGGACATTTATGCGGCCCGCTGAGGACATTTATGCGGCCCACTGGCTGTTTTTGCCCCATTTGCTTTTTAATTTCAAAATAAGGTATGTGCTGTGTGCATAGGACTTTGATCATGTTTTTTTTTTTAACTCTAGTCCGGCCCTCTAATGGGTCTGAGGGACAGGGAACTGGCCCCCTGTTTAAAACGTTTGAGGACCCCTGCCCAGAGAAATGGACAGAAATGAGTAAACAAAGATAGGCATCTCACTAAAGATGTTCAGTCCTTACTATGCGAGGAACAAGTAAGGTTCCTGGAGGAAAAGAACTTCACTTGTTGCTTAAGAAAAACACCTCTACTAAAGTCCTATTTGATGGAGGATAAAGATAAACTAGCCATCAGAACCGATGGGGAAAGGGGCTCCAGGCACAGGAAACCAATGCCAGAGACAGAGTTTCATGATAGAAAAGGGTGGCATCTTAAGTTTGGAGTGATGGAGAAGTGTGCGTGAGGAGAAACGGATCCCGGGACATCGTTAGCCCATGATAAGGAGTTATTTATATTTCGTCTAAAAAGTCATGAGAAAACATAGAAGGCTTTACACAAAATCTTGACCTATACTTTTATTCTTTAAAACTTTTGAAAATTACTCTGGCTCATTTGTATGAACACACCTTAGAGGGGCAAGGATAGGAGACTGCTTAGGGGCCTGATGCAACATTCGCTGAAAAAGCTGATGGTAAGTAGATGCAATGCAGATGGAAGGAGTTAGGGTGGTGGTCAGTGGGTGTATTTGACATACTTTTATTAAAGGTAAGAAATAACAGAATGTGTAAATAGAATTAACAGTGTAGTTGGAGGAACATAGGAGGGAAAGTAATGAAAGAAACATGACTTCTACAAGTTGACCTTGAGCCTGGGTCTTGAAGAACTGCAGAAGGAACAGTACTGATTGGACAGTACTGATTGGAGACCCTTATCTGTGGTGTTCTCTCAGCCATCTGAGTTGACAGCTGATGGACCTCCTTGGGTGTGCCTGGGTACCTGGATCTTGCTTTCAGAGTAGAGGTCAGGCTAGAGATAGGCATCAGAGATAAATCTGCACATAGAGTTGATTCAAAGGTATAACCAGCTGACCAGTTTCTATCACGCAGATCCTGCTTCGTGGCGATCTCATGTATGTCAGAGAAGAACTATGCTCCATAGGGTTTTCAATAGCCAGGTTTCAAGAATTTTCTCTGAGCCTTTCTTCCAAGATGCCCCTGGGTAGATTTGAACCTACAACTTTTCAGACAAGCTGAACCATGTTCACCACCCACAGTTATCCAAACCCAAACATCAAACCTATTGCCATCTTCTAGCAAACCTTTAGACAAGAGTGGAACTGCCCCATAAGGTTCCCACGGCTGTAGGTTTTTGAGAAGTGCGCTGTCACAGCTTTGTCCCATGAATCATCGAATGGGGTCAAACCACCAACCTTCTGGTTAGCAGCTATATACTTTAACCACTGCACTACCAGGATCCTCAAAGCTGTAAGACAGATGGAATCCCACAAAGAGATATGTAGAGGAGAAAGAGTATATATGAAAAAGATATTTCGTTTTTCTCCCTAGATTACAAGTCTCATGAGGGCAGATTGTGTGTTTTTTTGAATGTGTTTTTGTAGTCCTAGAAAAGAACAAAGCGTTTATATATAGTATGTACTAGATAAGTGCTTATAGAATAAATAAAGGTATAAACAATAGACAATTCAACGTTTTTCTCTCAAGGACTTCGCCCTAATTCTCTCTACTTTAGAAAGGGTTTGCATTTTCCAGCAGAAATTGCACATTAATGCACCATCTGTATGCTTGTTAGAGGTGATTTTATTGTTTTATTTTTATACATAATTAACCTGTTTCCCAGGCATTCTGCAATACCAGAGAAGCAGGTTCGGCATGGAATAACTCATTCAGATGTAACCTCAGCACTTTGTTGCTCGTTACCACTTGTCATTGAAGATGTTGTAACGTAGCCACGCTATCATAGATCCATTACCTCCGTGAGCTGCATAAGCAATTTCCAGAAGCTGTTTGCTGCACTGTTGGTTGAGAGGTGGTTCCTCTGGAAACATTTCATTGCTGTTTTTCATTTCCTTTGGAAAGGCAGAAAATAAGCAAAACAGAGAAGAACAATATCTTTTGAAAAGTGCTTTATGAACAAATATACATGTAAGACCCGGTTTCCCCAGTGTGAAGTGCAAAGACGTCAGCATCCTCTCCCTGTCCCCAGACCACATGCCAGCAAAACTCATAGCAGTTTGGCCTCATAAAAGTACTTTAAATCCCAGTCATGCATTTGCGACTTGGCTAATTAGGAAGTACAATGATAAAAACGATTAATACATGTTCCCTTCTTAGCCAGTACTCAGGAAGTGTTTTCTTTGTTCTGACCTCTTTAATCACCTTTGCAGTCCTTTCCAATCTAGCTTGACTACTTTTGACATATCCCAAAATAGCCTTATTAATTCTGACCGGAGATGTTCTTTCTTCCTATCTGATCTGGTGTTCTCTCCTGCATGATGGGCTGCTGTCAGAGAGGGTACCCCTTTAAACCATTGAATGCCGCACCGCCTCCGCCATCCCTGGACTTGCCTTTGGTGAGTCTTCAGAGTAGGACCCAGAGGCTGGAGCTGGTGCCTATGCCAAAACAATAACAAAGGGTGTTTTTGTTTCATTTTTTAAAAAAAATATATTTTTAAAACACTGGCCAGAAACATTCCAAGCCCTGCTCTCCAGACCCCTGAAGGTCTTAGAGGAAGAGAGGGATGTGGTTTGGCACAGAAGAGCAAAGCCATTGTAATCATAGAAACAGGGGGTGCCAGGTCCAAAGACTCAGAATTGGGAGTGAGGAAATACTGGAAGGTGTCATGGTCATTGTCTGAGAGGTCCTGAGATTAGATCACAGTTCTCACAAATGATCTAGAGATCCTGTTGGCATCACGTATGGATTTGCTTCCCTGGAGCTTTCCAAGAGCCCTAGCACAGAGGAGTGATGGGCAGTCATCATTAGGAACGTGGGCTCAGCACCCGTACCACCTGCACAAAGCCTTCTGTTACCATCAGCATAACTTTGGCCAAGGCACTTGACCTCTTCAAAATTAAAACAAATCACTGAGATTGGTGTGGAAATGTTTTCACGCAAAAGGACCCTCTGAATCCTTTGGGATCGCTGTTGTGCCAGACACCTTTGCACCACCTTTCCAATACCTTTGCACCACCTTTGCTGGTAAATTCCAAATACTTTATAAATGATAAACTGCTACACATTTTCTCTATTTAAAAATAAAAGAAAACCTCTTGGTAGTTTTATTATTTTAAATTATTCTCTGTACTTTTCTTAGTGATTAAACAGAGAGAGAGAGAGAGAGAGAGAGAGCGCGAGAGGATGGAAGAGATTAAATTATTTGCTCAAGGTCACAGAGCTGGTAATTCTAGGCCTCCAACCGCCCGGGACCTCTGCAGCCCAGGGAACTGTCCATGGCATTCTGCTTTTAATCAAGCACCAAATCAGCACTCAACCTCGGATTGTCCCATCAGACACCCTCCTGCAAACTTCTCCAGGGTTTTGCTTGACTTGACGCAGTGCTTGGTTGTAGTACATGCACCATCGTTTCTTCCTAAACCCTGGCCTCCTAGATGTTAAATACGTGACTGAACTCTAGCACAAGCTTTCCAATCTTACCAAATGTGTGGGACCAATAGAAAGGGGTTGCTTTCACGAGCTTGAGAAAAAAGCGTTTCCATAATTATTCTTTGCCATTTTCTGCTGACAGGAACATGTTTCGTTGATCTGTGCTGAGAGCCAGCAAACTAGCTATGTTGGGTCAAACTAGACAGGGCCCTGAAAAGACAGGCTGAATTCTAAAGGAATCTAACAAACGTGAGGGATAATTGGAAAGGTGTGAAAATTAAGGGCAAAAGAAAGGACAGACAACAAGAAGGAAAAACAGTGGCAAGAAGTTCCCTGAGAGAAGTCGTACTTAGAGAGACCAAAGAAAACATCAGTGATCCAGAGCAAATCCTCTCCAGGGACTAGAGCAGCAGTTCTCAACCTGTGGGTCACGACCCCTTTGGGGGTCGAACGACCGTTTCACAGGGGTTGCCTGATTCATAACAGTAGCACAATTACAGTGATGAAGTAGTAACAAAAATAAGTATGTTTGGGGGTCACCACACAGGAGGAACTGTATGAAAGGGTCATGGCATTAGGAAGGTTGAGAACCGCTGGACTAGAGGAAACAAAGCCATTTATCTTTGCATTAAAATGAATGAGAAAAACAAGCAAGCAATCAATCAATCCCATAACAACAACAAAACTGTAGTAATCAAGTGTTAATTTGAAAGCAATAAATGGGCCCACATTTGGGTAAAGCACGGCACAGTTTAGAAGGTATTATTGGAAATGGCATCAGAAAGAGTTTCCCATAACTGTAGGTGGAGCTTGTATCATAGAGCATGATTTATTTGTTTTGAAGAATTTAATATCCTGATGCCCTCCTGTCTAGCTGTAGGATGTTTAAGAGCATTCACGTAGGTCCCATGAAAGGCGGTGACCCAGTCAATTCCCCATTGAAAGAGGAGCTTTAAATGAATGAATAAATAAATAAATAAATCCCAGCAGCAAAAGCTACTGCTCAGTAAGCAGCTTCTGGTTCCACACTATGCCAATTCCCCTTGGTCCCTTCCATCCTGGAATGTTCTCTACCAATCAGCAAGGTGGGCATTATCCCCTTTGTCTCAGGGAAGCGGACTTCTATAGAACCAGAGTTTGGAAACATTACTCCAGGCGCAGTGTTGTTGGAATTCTCTGAAATTGTTGTCAGATCTTAGTTATAAAAAAATTTTTTTTAATTTACCATTCTAAGGACATACTATTTATCAACCTTATGGCCTTTTCTATCAACATGTGGAGTATTTTTGAATCCCATATACAAGCTTACCTTACTGGCTTTCTTGATATATGAATGTGGTTTGATGTTCTGTTCTTCACATTATTCTGAAGACAGGCTGTAGTGTAAACTAATTTGATACAGTATCAAGCAAGCTTTTGTCAAAGACTTTAACAGACATAGAACAGTCTCAGAACTAAGGTTAAAATTCCACTTCTAACACATATGAGCAACGAGACAACAGCTTTAACTTCTTTGCATCTCTATTTTCTCATCTGTAGAATGTGAGGTGGAAATCTGCCTCATAATGGTACTATACAGATAAAATGAACGAATTTAACAGCACACTTAGAACCTTGCCTAATATGTAGTAAATACTTCATAGATTGTTGCCAGTGTTTATTATTACAGTGGTCGGTGTCTTTACTACTTATCTATACATAATATTCATTTATTTTGCATACTTAAAATTCTTTTCTCACTCCAGATTCCTTAATAATTTCAATTTTGTGTTTAATGTGCCACCTGCCTCATGTCTGGATCAGGTCATTTAACACAAAACAATCCTTTGAGTTTGGGAGTTTTATCAACACCATCTTACGATGAGAAAGATGGAAGTCCCAGAGGGTCTAGAGCAGCGGTTCTCAACCTGTGGGTCGCGATCGCTTTAGGGGTTGAATGACCCTTTCACAGGGGTTGCCGATTCATAACAGTAGCAAAATTTCAGTGATGAAGTAGCAACGGAAATAATTTTATGGTGGGGGGGGTCACCACCATATGAGGAGCTGTATGAAAGGGTCGCTGTCGCGGCTTAGGAAGGTTGAGAACCACTGGTTCAATTGCACCTTTCTCTTACAAATCCACTGCCACAAAGTTGACTCCAACTCACCGTGACTCTGTAGGACGTAGTAGAACGAACTACTCCTTAGAGCGGAGGGACTCGGAGGTTTGAACCGGTGACCTGGTGGTTAGCAACCCATGCCTCACAGACAGCTCATCAGAGGGAAATGTTGGGTTCTAAGCTTCATCCAGGCAAGTAAAGGAGTGGTTTGGGGGATACGGTTAGCGGGCTTCCACAGAACAGTCCTTTCCTTCATGACACATATGTGGGCCTCAGTGAGAGATCTCTACATCAGTTCCCTGCAGAGCTAATAATTGCACAAAAGACATCATCTTCTCTTTGCCTGTTTTTCCTGGGCCTCTCAGGCACTGGGCACATACACCATGTCTCCCATTTGTCTCCTGGTGCTGCCATCATGTGCTCCTGTTCTGCCTTCTCCCCACTCATGGTGAGTGCCTTCAGACCCAGGCTGGTTTTGTTTGTTTATTTGTTTTAGTGTATTTTTATTTTTCTAAGACTGAGCTTAAAGGTTCAATACAGGTTTGACGAATGAACAAAAGAACACTGAATCAAGGAATAAGACGGCAATGCTGGAACTCCAAGAGGCTAAACATATCCATCACGGAGGAATGAATACCCAGAGGGGAGCCAAGCTGGCAGCAAAGCCGCCCACCAGTGAGGGGGCATGTGGGAACAGAGTCCTGTCCTTCTCACAGGACAAAGGAAGGCAATGATGCATTCTGGGCCAGTCCAGGCAGTTAGATCAGTGTTGTTTCCATCAAGTTGGCAGTACCATCATGCAGTCCACCTGAGGGAGTTTGGATTAGCAAACACTTCCCTCCCACCCACCGCCATCCCCCGCAATCACTGTGTTGGCTGGAGAGTTTGCTCAGCCTCCTGCAGTTCTTCGGTGAACTTGACCTGTGGATGTACAACTGTTCTGGGGAATGCAATGTACATGAATGCAATGAGAAAACTCCAGAAATATATCCCATGCATGCACACACATGCCCACGCTACCATTCTGAGGGGTGGTAAGTTCACTGACCACACTGAGAACGAATCAGAGTTTATCTTCTCCAACGTAATTCAGCTCAACCAAAAACTTAAATGAGCATCTACTTTGTGGTGCTTGAATCAGCAAGCCGTGGTCACTTCTCTCAAAGGATACAATATCTAGTGTAACTGGCAGTCACACA
>NW_022103905.1:5438182-5450156 GCF_000313985.2 Echinops telfairi
ACTCACTCTCTCACTCACTCACTCTCTCTCATTCAAAAAAGAAATAAATAAAATAAAAATTAAATAAATAAATCTGGTCTCCTTAGTATAATGGTTAGTGTGCTCAGCCCCTACCCATACGTTTGGAGGTCTGAGTCTACCCACAGGTGTCTTGGGAGAAAGGTCTGATGATCAGCTTCCAAAAAATCACCCCAGGACAATTCCATGGAGCACAATTCTATCCTGACACCCATGGGGGTAACCATGGATCAGATTCACAGGAGAAACAATCATTTAGGTGGTGTAGTGGCCAAACAAACAAAAAGGATTTGTGCTACTTGAGTCTGTCTTGAAAGATGTGAGGAGCTAACCAATGTGTTGGGGGAGTGAAGGTAGCAATTCAGGAGGAAAGGATGTTCCAATTGAAATAAGGTGACCAGATTTTAACATTGGTAAAGCGGAACAAAAGTGCAACACCATTGATAAAACTCATATCCTGGTGAAATAGCCACATGGCAGCCAAAATCCGTATACCCTAGCTTGTCGTGCATTCTTTCCAAAAATCAGGACTTTTTTTATAACGCTGTGAGACGCGGGGAAAAATTATTAAAAATCGGGACTGTCCCGCCAAAAGCGGGACGTCTGTTCACCTTAAATTAAAAGCAAGAGCTGAAACAAAGGCACTGAATTATGAAGCAGCAGGTCTGAGAGAGTTAGTGGTTGGGGCTGGTACCCAGTTGGGACTACTGAGGTGTCCTGATCATCAGAAGGCTCCTCTGCCTGCTGGAGCTTGAAACGTGATTCCGGCTCTCATATCTAGGCTGGATTGACAAGAGAAAACCCTGTAAAGAGCGAGGTCAGCCAGGAAGTTGTTATATCCATTTCAGGGTGAGAGGTTTAGGGTCTCAGTTAGAATTACTGCTGTGAACATAAAGAGCTAGATGGCACTGCGTTCTAGAGTGTTGCTCTCAACCCCTTTCCTTTCTGCAAACTGCTGAGAACAAAAGCAGTCATCAGCCATGGTGACGGGACATTACACACGTTCCCCTGGGGACGTCCTTGGAGAAATCATCGCCAGAAGACTCGGGAACACCACCTCCTAGTCAGGCAGCCTAGCGGACCACCAATCTCAAGGAACAGCTCAACTTTGTGAGGACTTTCTAGAAGCCGGAGGGGCCGAAAATGTAAAACAAGATGAAAACAACAAAAAATGTGTTACCTAATCATTTGATATCCCCTTTGACCCACTTTAAAATTTGTTGTTTTTAATTTTTTCTGCTTTCTCTTAGATTGAGGTTTTTCTCAGATTTACTTTGCCATTGTCGTTGGCTTTGTTTGTTTAGTTGAGATTTGATACATTTATTGCATCATTTCAATCATGCCAAGAAGAATTCAGTCATGTCCAGTAGAATTGTACAATTGCTACCACAATCAGTTTCCAGACATGCTTTTTCTACACGGACTCTTTGACATCATCTCCCTTTTACCTGCCACCCCCACCACTGTACATCCCCATGCCCTTATTCTACTTGCTGTCCCCTAAGGCTCATCGATTCCGGGTTTCATAGACTCCAAAGTGGGAAAGCATATAACACAGCTTCAAGAGGGTGGCCTCC
Source organism: Echinops telfairi (assembly GCF_000313985.2). Classification (NCBI taxonomy): domain Eukaryota; kingdom Metazoa; phylum Chordata; class Mammalia; order Afrosoricida; family Tenrecidae; genus Echinops; species Echinops telfairi. Next base: position 5,439,778 of record NW_022103905.1, read on the forward strand.
TTAGACTAACACCTCAGAGATACACTCTACTCCGAAGGAACACAAACCCAACTAAACAACACGAACCACAAATACAGAACATTTTGGAAACCAGATCAAGTCCAACCTGAATCATACGGGGGATCTACTAACAATCTTTTCTCTGTTAAGGCTAGATTTATGCCTTTGATCTTTTATACTCATCTCTCCCAAGCACTCTTTTTTTGTATGATTTTATGAAACCCATGATAGGTAAACCTAGAGAGACATGAACGGGAATAATAATTACCTAGGGCATGGCAGGGGAGGTCGTGGGGCAATGAACAACTAACAACAAGGATTATGAGAAAGAAGCAAGTGTTCTAAAATTGATTGTGGTGATGATGACACAACTCTTCTTAATATGATTTAACTATTGAACGGTATGCTATGTGAAGTGTATGCCAATAAAACTATTTTAAAAATATGTTATTTATTGGAAGGCTATAAGGAGACATGTTTGGGCTGTCATCATTTAATCTGATCTTCATAACAGCATTGTGTAGTGCGTATCATGATCCTCCTTTCACCAATAGGAACAGAAAGTCGATGGATCTCAGCTCCATGATGAGCCTGGCTGGAGCTCCGGCTGCTCACTGCAGGCATTGGCTGAACTGGAGCCAAGAGCCTTCTGCTTGCAAAGCCCCGGCCCTTTGCAGCACAGCACCCTACCTGCTGTTGGAGCTTTCCTACAGTGACCTGACACAGAGGGAACTGCAGAAAGGGATGGGTTTCAACACAAAGATCCTCAGCCAGGATTCTGCTTGATTGGCTTCTCTTGGTTGCCATCCAGGCTACTCCGACTTGCTAGCCACTGCTGTGTTGTAGAGTACAATTGTAAGCCGCAGGGCTTCCAGTGCTGAGACCTGGCAGCAGGAGACCTTTCTTTTAAGGCTCCTCTGGGTGGTGAGGGCCACCACTCTTTTGGATAGCAGCCCAGCTCTTAACCACCCAGGGACTCCAACTGCCTTGTAGGGCTACCCCTTTTCACAAGTCATCCTACAAATCATCGATATGATTTGTCAAAGAAGAAAGATGAAGACTCACACTCTTATGCTAAAAGCATCAAGAAGGGAAGGAGGAAACCATTCATTCATTTTAGTTCCAATCAACACCTTATCTATTGAGGCAAAGTGTATCAGGGACTTTGCTTTTTTTAAAGGATCCCTGGTGGCACCATCGGGTAATATTGATCTTCTAAAACTAAGGTCATGAGTTCAAGCCCATCAAGATTTCACAGGCGAAAGATGAGTCTCTCTGCTCCTGTAAAGATATACAAAGTCTAGGAAACCCTGGCTCTGACCCATCCTGAGGAGCCTCCGAAGAAGAGTGTGGCATCAGGATTGGAGGAAGGCTTATTAGCAACCTGCCACAGGCAGATGATACTACCTTGTTTGCTGAAAGTGATGAGGACCTGGAGCACTTGCTGATGAAGATCAAAGAATGCAGCCTTCAGTCTGGATTATAACTCAATGTCAAGAAGACCCAAATCCTCACAATTGGAGTAATAGGTGACATCATAATACAAGGAGAAAGGATGCAGTTGTTGAGTTTAACCTTGCTTGCATTCATAATCAGTGCTCATGGAAGTCACAGTCGAGATCAAATGATTCATTGCATTGAGTAAATGTGCTGCCCCAGCCCCCTTTCGAGTGTTGAAAAGCATGGATGTAACTTGAGGTCTAAGGGGAGGCTGACCCAAGCCATGATTTCCAGTTGCCTCACATGCATGTGAAAACGGGGCATTGAATGAGACAGACCAAAGAAGAATCAATGCAATTGAATTATGGTGCTGCTGAAGAACATTGAAAGTACCGTGGACTACTTAAAGAACAAAGAAATGCATACGGGAACGAAGACAGCCAGAGTATTCCGTAGAGGCAAGGATGGCGAGACTTTGTCTCATGTATGTTGGCTATGTTGTTCGCAGAGACCAGTCCCTAGAGAAGGACATCATACTTGGTAAAGTAGAGAGGCAGCAAAAAGGAGGAAGCTGCTCAACAAAATGGATTACACCATGGGCTTAAGCGAGGGAACGATTGTGAGGACCACACTGGACCAGGTCGTGTTTCCTTCTGTTGTGCTTAGGATCACTGTAGGCTGGAAGAGACTCACTGGTACCTAGCAACAACCATCACAGGAAAGTCTACGCAGGGTCACGACGAGTCAGACCTACTCCATGGAAGTGGGTTTGAGGTTTGCTTAGTGTCGAGGAAATATTGTTCAGAAATCTATAGTTTAGTTCAGACTAAAATATGTAAAATATTAGAATAAGTTTGAAAATATTGTTACTAGCGTTTCAAGTCTTATATGCATATATTTATTAAAAATTAAAAATGTGATTTAAACATCTCTTTAATCAGTGAAGGACTGCAGTTCTCAGAGTAATATACTTTCCTTTGTCTCCTTAGGTGTTAAAAAAAAGTATGTGTGTGGGGGGGCATAGCTTGGGCAATCCAGACAGTGGCTTCTGATTGATTGCTGGGCCAGTTAAATTCACGGCAGAGAGGTCACCTCTAAAGGTTAAGATCATTATTGTGGTGGAGGTGGGGTTGGGGTGGATTGCTGTGCAGATATTTTCAGACACTTAAAAATGGAGTTGACGAGATAAAGCCCAGGAAAACCATCACAGACTTTTGTTGTTGTTTTGTTTTGTTTTTTCCCCCATCACCACACTATACCTATTCATTCTTCGTTAGTAACAAGGGATGTCCTAAGAGAATTTCATTGGTGAGCCTTACTCCATCTATCCCTCATCTTGCTTGCCCTTTTAGACTTCTTTTGGTCCCCAAACTCAAAAGACCATTTACAAGGAAGACAATGTGAGCCTGGGGAGGATGCCCAGATGGCTGTTTGGACAAGGAAGAGCCCAGAATTGTGTGGCAAAGGTGAGAGAGATGGAAACACTAGGTTCAGAAGTGGGTAGACCTCCAGGGGGAAGAAATGTTGAGAAATGACAGCTTCACGGTTTGCTATTTTTCTTTAATAATGATTTCTATGATTTTGTAGAAATATTTTTAACCTTTCCTCGTATCGTTCCAGTGGAGAATGCTAAGTAGTTATAGAGAAAGGTAGGTAACAGATTATGAGCATGCGAGGGGCCTTCAAAACATGGAATGAAGGACTCATGGGATTTTTCCATAAACATTTAAAGCCATTTCATACAGCAGAAGCAATATCTAGCTGCTGTTTTGGGTTTCAGAATGTCTTCGCCTGGTGAGACACCTGGCAGTGATAGGAAAGGTCCAGGAAAGAAATGATACTGCATGGAAAGAGGAGGGAACACGGCGAAGGAGGGCCGTGAACAGCACGGAGGATTTAGAAATTCAGTGTGGCAAACGATGCGAAGCACCAGTGCAATGCGGAAGGACTGTGTAGTCTCTCTTACGGAATCTCTTTCCCTGGAAGTGAATGAGGGAGCAGGGCATGTGGAGAGCTGGCACGAGCCTGGTGCTTTAGAAGACAGCGGTCAGATCCAGCGGGGATGGATTAGGTTGGAGAGAATGGTCTCGCCAGGGGACCAGCATCCAACAGAGTTGGTGAGAAATGTCTCACCACAGGTAAAGACAGGCTATCCTCCTGAACCTATCCCATTCACCATCCACCTCCACCACCCCCAACCCCACACACGAGTTTCCACTTTCTCAGAGGATGCAGTTAAGTTCACAAAGGTCAAGGGGGGAGTGGAGGGACAGTTAGTTAGCCCCAGCACTGCCTAGCCCAGAAGCATCCAGGGTTGAAGACTAAGACTACAAACCGCCAGCAAGCGGAATCCAGGCTTCGGGCTCCCTCCCACAGCAGCGGGATTAGTCCCTGACGCCTAGCTGCTTCTCCCTTCCTCTGTTTTCACTTCTCCTGTAGCCTGAAGGCTGGCCTTGTCCTTGGACTTGCATAATTCCCTCATCTAGCTGGAGGTCTCCTCTCCACCCTGTGGAGCTGATGATATTTCATTGTCACTCTCGGCTCTGTGACAGCTTTCTCTCAATCACTCTTTGGAGGAGGAGATGCCATCTAGGGGGCTTCTGCGGCTTGCATAAATGAGTTATGAATCTTCACGATTTCAAGTGGGCTGCCAATCCCCTTCCAAGGAGAACTGGGCATCTGGTAGCTCCCATGTGTGAACAGGACATTATGCATATATATGCAGAGACACATGCCCTACAGCAGATTCTCTGCACTTGCTGCCTTTTCCCTTACACATATGTGCCATATGCAAGAAGCCCAGAGAAGGCTTCTTTGAAAGGAAATTGCTTTAGCATATCATTCCTTTCCTCTGCTCCTCTGTATGCAGGCGCACTCACTCTCTCTTTGGGGGCAATTCTTTCATTTGCTTTTTAGCTTTTTTCCCTGATCCTATAAAAGGGGATATAAAAACCTTTGAATATGCACATTTGTGTTCCATATGATTCATCACATATATGGGCAATTAACCCTCCGTGACTCTAGCATGTGTGAGGAAAACTCTCAAGCAGGCTCAGTTCACATGAGCAAACTGCAGAAAACAATCAGGTGGCCAGCCAATGCTGACAGATCATTTGGCCTGAACTATCTGAATTCCTGAGTTGAGGGGAGATGAATGGATTTTGACCTGGCATCTCTAGTACCTTCATTTTTTAAAGCACACACACACATATGTATATGCATATAGGTAACCATAGCTCCTACTGACTGCCACCAAGTTAACTTTGGCTCATAATGACCCTCGAGAACTGCCCTTGTGGTTTCTGAGATGCTAACCCTGGATGGAAGTAGAAAATCTGTGGCTTCCAACTGCAGGTCTTGTGGACAGCCGCCCAGTGAGTCACTTAAGCCACTGTGGCTCCTCAGAGATAGATTGATCAATTGATAGAAGATGATAGATAGATAGAGAGAGAGAGAGAGAGAGAGAGACAGACAGACAGACAGACAGATAGATAGATAGATAGATAGATAGATAGATAGATAGATAGATAGATAGATGATAGGCAGATAGAAAGAAATAGGTTTTCTTCAAAGGATGATGTAGGGGACACAATCTGTCAGAAAAAGGGCATGGGGACAAGCTGAGCAATCTAGACAGGCAGGTGACAGGGCAACACTTCTACAAACCACAGTGTACCCTTTGGATTTAGATCAGATTTGGCATCTACAACATTCAAACTGAACCTAGATTTGATCCGTGGCTCTGCTACAAACTTGCTGTGTGTATCTAGACAAACCACCGGATCTCTTGAATCCCTGGATGCCTCATTTGTGTAAAGATGCTCATCTCCTCTTCATGGAGTGGCTGTGTTTCCCGAAGGAGGCTCAGAGTTCGGAGCCTCTCCTTTGTTCTTGTCCTACTTGTCAGAAAGATTTCAGGCCAGGGACAAAATTCAGCCAAGAGTTAGAGAAATGATTTGAATGGAAAGAGAACGTTTGTTGAAAGGGGATACCTTGGAAAATCTTCCCTGGCAAACATGAAGTTGGCCCTTATATTCTACAAATGGTGGATGGCCATAGGCTGGTATCCTGGTGGGTCCTCTGCCATTGGCTGGTCCTCTGCATTCTGACACCCCAACCCACCCCCACCCCAGCCTTCATCTCAGACCCCAAACTCAAGACTGATTCCGTCACTGTGGGGGTTGTGTGAACACCTTGTCTGTCTCCCTGGCCGTTTCATTCTCTCCACTAGCTGGGCGGTGGTGGGATTCAGCCGCTTCACACCAGTTCGGCAGAACCAATACCGAAGTTTTTGTTGAGTTCGGTGAACCGGTTGTTAAAATAACCCTTATAACCAAGGTTCTCTCGAAGGCAGGAAGCTGGGTAGCTGCCCGATGTGGAAATGGCAAATTTACATTCCTGCCTTTTTTTCTTTTGACATTCACCTGGGCATCAGTAGCCATGTTCATTTGCGCGTGCATAGCGGCGTTCATTGGGTCCGTAGTTACAGAACATTTAGATGGAACTTTGTTTATACTATGCATGTATGCATTTCATAAAACTGGGTACACTTTTGATGAAATGCTACATTTTCATTTCCTGCCATTTATTACTTCAGTAAGTAAACATATCATGTAAAGAGAAAAAAGTGCCAAAGAGGCAGGGAAAAGATGGTTCAGGATAAATCACACAGCCGATGATGCTCAAAAAACATCGCAAGGGAGGAGGCCAATCTCGAAACAGTATGGAACTATCTTCAATAACAGCTTTATTGTTTCTTTGGTATTATTCAATAATTTTCATTGGTAGTTTAAAACTCTTCTAACATACTCTAGTTTTGTGTACCTCTTTTATTGTTCTTATTTAAGTATTAACCGTATGAAATAACAGACCACCTTTCAGCGTATGGTAGTTTTATACTTAAAAAAATCACTAAGACAGTGAACCAGTTGTTACATTGCTGGAATCCCACCACGGTCTCTGCAGTCTCATCCTTTGACGAGGAAATATGTGTGTTTCTGCCTTACACCTTCTTTCCAGGCTAGCGGGTTACGTACAAAAGCAGGGCTCCATCTTTTTCGTGTTTAAGATTCCTGCCAGTCTTCGTCCATAATCACCTCTTCTCCCCTTGTCACACTGTCTGACTACCTAACAGTTGTGAGCATTCGGTGAAGGAAAAAAATATATATATGCATATATGTATGTATATATGTATAACCTTTGTTATAGTGTGTGATACAATAAGTACATCTTTTCTTTTTTATGTATGTTGTTGTATATAATCTTAGACACTTCAGTTAGCTTCAATTCACTTCTGAAACTGGGCCCTAGTAATACCTTATTCACTTTATACAGTCTGTGGAAATTAAGTGAGGATAGTACATGTACTTTGTAAAACATTTTTTTAAACTCCATAAAGCCAGAAAGTGGCTGTGGTTATCATCATTATTTTGGAGGTACATAGGCTGCCATAGGACATGTATTAGTCTAGGTACTTTAGAGAAACAAATCCACAGCAACTCACGTATAAGAGTTTTATGCAAAGAAAATGTGCATCACGAAAACATCCCAACCCAATGCTGCCCAAGCCCACAAGTCCAACATTAACCCATTAACCCAACACCAGTCCACAAAGTCCTTCACCTCACAAAACAGAGGCAATAATTCCGACTGCAGGAGGAAAGCTGAGTCCGTGAACGTGTAAGCATCTCAGCACTGGCAAGGGTCTCCACACAGCTGCTCCAGCACCCAGGGCTGCATCGGGATAGATCCATGTGGCTTCTCCTTGGGGATGTCTTGTAGGAAATCCATCTTGCAAGCTGAAGCAGGGAACTGCTAAGGCAGCTGCACCCGATGCAACCATCACAAAACAAGAGACCCGAGAACTAGAAAGGCGAGGCTTCACCACCCATTTATCCCTCCGCCTTTCAACCAGCCCCACATGTGATTATCGGCCAGGCTGGCACAATTAACTAACTCAGGACAGTACAGGGGAACGTTTGCTTGAAACAGATATAGAATTGTTACCAGTGAGCAGAGGAAAAGATGCCCTCATCCATCAGACCCAAGTTCTGCCCACCTTTTTTGTTGTGAAACGCTGTCAAAGACCTCAGCTGTGTATAAAGTGGGGAAGTATTTGAAAATGAGGATGGGGCGGCACCTGTTTCCTTTTAGAAGTGATGTATACATGGTGGAAACCTGCAGTTTTCCACGTTTTACACCTACTGAGCTGTCATCATTTCTGGGACTTGAAAGATCTAGCATGATTGCTGAAGCCATCTGATTTGTGGCCAGTCCGAAGCTCCGGTATCTGGCGATTCTGCTAGTCTTCATTGTGTTCTGTTGCCACAAAACAGTGCCCTCATCCCTTTTCCTCTTCCTTGCAGTTGAGTTATAAGTGGAAGGGTAAGCCTGAGAAGTGAGAGAGTAGATTGGGTCCTTGACACAGTTGCCAGGGACATACTGTTTACCACTGAGTCTGCTCAAATGCTTTTCTCAGTAAATTCCAATACTTCCTCTTCTCATGGGGGACCCACTTTGGAGGTGGACAATGGATAAATCCACTGCCTTTGACATGGATCCGATCTCCTCAGGAGTTGGATTTGGAGATTCCTAGACCACCTACCACTTGCGGACTTCTAACCTGATTTAAATAACAGATCCATGCTGATACTTGCTTACTGCCCTCATCAATGTGATTGATAATATAATCCTCCTTCCTCTTCCTTCCCTTTAACTTGTTCCTTTCCTTCGACTTGTAATACTTTATTAACAATGTATTAATTATTTATTAGCTACACATTAATCCTATTTGTAATACTTTATTAACAATGGCTCCGCATAGTCATCGTTCTAGACTATTCTTTTCTTATGGATATAATAAGGTTTCTTGCTTATTTAGTGCTCTTGTAAGTGCCGCAAAGGGGTGGTTTTAAAGGATATACATTTATTTCCTAACAATTTAGGAGCCTAGAAGGAGGAATCCAGTGTGTCCCCTGCTTTCTCCATCTGTATTTGGGGGGAATCTTTGGCTCAGTTTCATTGCTCGAACTGTTAGGCATTTTTACCCTGGAGTGTTGCAACCCATTACCAACCCTAAATTAGTGGAAGGAAGAGAACATTCTATTAGAAAGTACCATCAAGGGAGACCAACAAAAATAAAGACTGTCTTTCTGGTGTTCTATTTGAAATCAAAATGGATATAGAACATATACCTTTTACTTTGAAAGGTACACCTTGGCGAGGCACATATACATGTTTTACATTACAGGTTTCAGGGTAATGCTGGAAAACAGCTGTTGACCATGAGCCAGCAAACAGAACAGTAAGGTTATTTTAAATCTTAGGCTTACCTCAGGATGTGCTTGTTAACCAACTAGATAGCAGGGCCCAGCCTTTAATCACTAACAGGTAAATAAAAGAAGGCTCTCAGGGTTATCTGGCCCTTCTAGGTGAGATCTGTATCCAATCTGTTTGTCTTTGAGCAATTTATAAAAGCTCCTTGGAAACTACATTTAGTAGAATACTTTAGGCTAACTGCATCTAGTAAGAGTTCTTTGGGGGCTTTTTGTTTTTTTTCCCCCCTGACTTCATTAAGTAAAAATTGTAGGCTCCAGCTTCTTTAACTTCTTGGTGTTCTTGAAGATCCACACATGGCTTCTATGTTTCTAGTTGTCCTTGATTCTGTGTCAAATCTGCTCTTTTATATTCCAAAAGTAGTTCGATTTAAAATGCATTCTACAGAGGCATGCCCTCATCATCATCAAAAAATATCCGATTCCCAAAGGGGATTCTATTCACGGATCTATTGTGTGCAAGCAAGTCGATTCTGCATCACAGCAACCTAATCTGAGTAGAATGCGTCAGATGATTGTCTCAGTTGTAGTCTTGATGGGACAAGTTTGCCAGATCTTTCTTCTTCAGACATCCACTGGGTAAGTGTAAACTGCTCGTCTCTTGAGTGCTTAATGTTGTGCCACCAGAATTCATGGGGGTTAGAATTTATGACATGTTTTCTTTTTTTAAAAGTTTTATTAGCATATAATTCACATGACATACAACTCAGTAGTTCAAGCACATCAAGAAGAGTTGTACAATCATCACCACAATCGGGTTTAGAACATTTTTTTCTTCTGTCTTATTCTCATTGTCATTAGCTTCCCACTTCCCCCTAGTCCCCTGCCATACCCCAAGGAATCATTAATCTACTTCCTGTCTCTATAGATTTACCTCTCCTGGATTTCATATACAGAAAAACACTTTTAAAAACCTAACACCAATAGAAAAGTCAATCTGATAAAAACTTCAATCAAAAAGAAAGCAGACAATATTAATGCCTAGAACAAATTGAAAGTGAAATATCAGGAAGATCAAATGATAAGGTGCTAAAACTTAACCAAATGCCATCTACAGTAATCCACTTTCTGGTGCATTCTGCTTGATAGCAAGTCTATTCACATCTCTGGTCCATGGTGAGAGGGGATTCACTAGGGATTTAATCTGCATATAACACAACTTTTGATAAAACTTTTTAATTATGAAATGAGAGAAGGTCTAATGGAGAGATTTTTGAGGGGTCAAATTTAATGCATAACATCACATTAAACCAGTTGATTTTTAATTTCTCTACACTCTCCAGGTCCCTGGGTGGTGCCTATGGTTGCCCTTGACTATTAACCTAAAGATTGAGAGGTCAAACTCATCATGGAAGGTGACAGTCGAGAAAACCCTGTGGAGCAGTTCTCCGATGGACACTGGGGGTTGCCATGAGTTGACTTAGACTTGATGACATTGGTTGTAGGGATCTATGCTACCATTGGACACTGGGGTTGCCATGAGTTGACTTAGACTTGATGACATTGGTTATAGGGTTCTATGCTACCATTGGACACTGGGGGTTGCCATGAGTTGACTTAGACTTGATGACATTGGTTGTAGGGTTCTATGCTACCATTGGACAC
>NW_022103905.1:5450256-5458393 GCF_000313985.2 Echinops telfairi
TTGATGACATTGGTTGTAGGGTTCTATGCTACCATTGGACACTGGGGGTTGCCATGAGTTGACTTAGACTTGATGACATTGGTTGTAGGGTTCTACGCTCTTGAACAGCTGGGATTCTTACCCTCCCAGTATTCTGAGAAGGGAATGAGTGGGGTGCTCTGGGCATTCTTAGACGTTGTCATGGTTAGTTTCCATCAAGTCCGTTTCAACGCATGCCGACACGATCACAAGACAAAACAAAATTACTGCTTCTTAGTGCACCCCTCACAACTGTTGTTGTGCTCCAGGTAGGGACAGTACCCACTGCGCTGATCCATGTCCCTGAGCATCTTCTTTTTGGCTGACCCTCTACGCACTTTACCAAACAAAATGGCATTTTCCATGGACTGCTCGCTCTTGATAATATGAATAAGGAATTGGAGACCTGAAGATGCATCATCCTCTCTTCTAAGGAGCATTCCGGCTACATTTCTTCCTAGGAAGAAATTTGGTGTTTGGGTATTCTGGCAGTCCATGGTCTTTTCCATTTTTTTTTTTTTTTGTCATCACTCAAACTCAAATGCATCAATTCTCCTCCTGTTTTTCTTACTCATTGTCCAACTTCCACATGCCTCTGAGACAGTTTAAAATACCACCCCTTAGGGAGGCACCCCTCATCCCTCAGAGTGACATCTTTATTCTTTAAAAGTTTAGAGGTCCTATGCAGCAATGTTTACCAACCTGATGCATTGTTTGCACTTTTGACTGAGGCTTCCATGAGCATTACTTTGAAAACTTCCATCTTTTCTTCATGTACCATGATATCGTCCTCTAGTCAGTTCTAAAAATGTTGATTTTGTTGTAATCTTTGGTGTTCTGCAGTAGGTTTTCAAGTTCTCTTTGCCTTCAACAAGCAAGGTTTTGTCCTCTGTATATTGTAGGTCATGAATGAGCTTTCCTCCAATCCTGATACCACTTTTTCCTTCATAGACGCCAATTTTTTGAATGATGTGCTCCACTCCTAGATTAAACAAATCTGGTAAGAAAATGAAACCCTGAGACACACTTATCCTGATATTAAACATTCAGTGTCCTTGTGTTCTCTTGGAAAGAGTGCCTCTTGGTCCACATACAAGTTCCACATGAGCACAATTAGAAGTTCAGGAATTCCCATGATGTGAAATGTTATCTATATTTTGTTATGATCCACACAGTCACATGCCTTTGCCTAGTCAATTAAACACAAGTAGATATCTTTCTGGTACACTCTGTTTTCAAACAAAATTCATATGACAGCAATGATAAGCCTCATTCCAAGTTTTGAATATAGATAGAATTTCTGGACACTCTCTGTTGACGTACTGCTACAATCATTTAAAAATATCATCAGCAAAATTAACATGGATGTAATATTAGTGAGAATGTTTGCTAATTCCTACATTCTGTTGGGGTGCCTTTTTTTGAAATGGGCATACGTATGTCTCCCTTACAGTTGGTCAGGTCATTGTCTTCCAAATTTCTTGGACTACACTCTTTAGTGCTTCTAGTACTGCATTCGTTTGTGGAAACATTTTTACTGGCATTCCACCAGTTTGGGGTGCCTTGGTTTCTCTAATTCCTTCAGTGCAACTTGAACTTCTTTCTTCAATCACATTGGTTCTTGGTCACATAGTATCATTTAAAATGGTTGAATCGCCACCAGTTATTTTTAGGACAGTGATTCTTATAGTCCTTCCATCTTGCACCAATACTTCCTGTAGCATTTAATATGTTGCCCATAGAATTCTTCAATATTACATTATGAGGCTTGAATTGCTTGCATCAGTACTTTCAGCTTGAGATACACTGAATGGGTTCTGACTTTTTGGCTTTCTTTGGACTCTTCCGGAGCTGCCCCTTCCAATGTTCTGTTCATCATTTTTATTTTGTTTCTTCTAGTCACTGTAGCTGCCCTCTGTTCCAGAGTGAGTTTCGGGCTCTTCTGACATCCATTTTGATGTTTGCTTTTTTTTCTGCCTTTTAAGGATCTGTTGCTTTCTTGGCGTATGGTGTTCCTGATGTCCCCGCAGCTCCTCTGGGCTCCAGGCATGAGTGTTCAGTCAATCAAATCTTTTATGGACATAGTCTATACATTCAGATACAGTCAACTTAAGGTTGCATTTTAGCTATGGTGAAATTGCTTTAATTTTATTCACCTTCAACCTTATTTTACCTGTGAGCAGTTGATGGCTGTTGCCATTGTTGGCCCCTAGCCTTGTTCTAGTTGTTGACATTGAATCGCTTTTCCTTGAGCTTGTCTCACAGATGTAGTCAGTTGGGTTTGTTTGTATTCCGTCTAACTAGGTCTGTGTATTCAGTTACCACTCAGCTTGCTGAGAAAAGTATCTGCAGTGACAGTCCTTGGTCCTTGGTCCTTGGTCATACTTATAGCATGCAATCTCCAGCTTCATTTCCATTACCAAGGCCATATTTTCCAACTACCGATCTTCCTTCTATATTCCCAACTTTGAAATTCCAATCCACCAGTAATTATCAGTGCATTTTGATCAATCTTACACTGAAGAAGTGAGTAGAATTCTTTTTGTTTCCTCATCAATGGCTTTAGTGGTTGGTGTGTATAAACTTGAATAAAACCTGTATTATCTGATCTTCCTTGAAGGCACACAGATATTATCCTATTGCAGGTAAATGTGTACTTCAAGATAGCTTGAAATTGACTTTTTGTTTACAAATGTTATACTATTCCTCTTGAATTTGCTATTCTCAGCATAGTACCCATATGATTGTCCAATTCAAAACGGACCATTTAACTCACTAATGCCTAAGGATGGTGAACTTTGAACTTCATACCTGCCCTTTCATGTTTGATGACTTCTAACTTTCCAGATTCATACTTTCTACATTCCACGTTTGAATTATTAATGACCATTTGAAGTCTCCCCCCCTTGACATTGCCCCCACACACTTAATACACATTTTGAGTTGTGCCCTACCAGCAAAGGTGGTCCCAGAGGCTTTCCTCCATTCCTCCATCCGGGCCATTCACGTTCACGCTCCTTGGTGGAGGCAGCTCTTCACGTCATATTGAGCGTGCCTCCCAACCTGAGTGCCTCGTCTTCTGGTAGACTATCAGACAATGATGCACTGCCAATCAGAAGATTTTCAGGTATTGATTGCGGAGGAGTGGGCTGTCTATTAGCTTTTCCAAGTCTAGTCTTCGTCTGGAAGCTCCACTGAAACCTCTTCCCCTTGCTTTCCCCTGCCAGTCTTTGAATCACCAGGGGCACAGCTTCCAGCAACGTGTGAACGGACCACCACAGGATGACAAACTGACAGAAGAGGGGGACCTCGTTGGGTAGGTGTGATGAAGCCTGGGACAATGAAGTGAGAGGGAGCGGACAGGATAAAGAAAGACACACGGAGTCAGATGCTTCACTGAGTTTAACAGAAACTCTCCGGATAAACTAAGTCATACTAAGATCATAAAAATTGCCCCAAGCGATGCTTGCAAATTTGAAAGAGAACGCAAAGGGACACTCTTTGGGAGGTTGTGTTCCCGCGCCCCTCTCAGTGCACAGAGACAGGATTTTGGCAGCCTGGTCAGAAGCCAGCAGTTCCCCGCTGGACAGCAATCTGCATGAGCGCAAGGACTAGGTCTCTTGTTGGCTGGTGTCGTTGGTGAATTTGAACGTCAGATGAGTAAACAACGAGGCTGCCCTGATACACTTAAATGTCGATGCCAGCGTGTGGAGTAGGAGCCAGGAGAAGGGAACCTCAGATCTTTTCAGAATAGCAGGCCTCCTGGAACACTTCCTGAAGACACCCCAGAGCACTTTTGCAAACACTTACCATTTTTTTAAAGCTTGTCAAGCAGCTTTCTCTTGCCTGTTGTGCAGCTGTGAATGTGGGAGCCAAGTCCTCTGGGGACCTAGACATATGTTCTCTCCCTGAGAAAATCTGGGCAAGAACCCCCAAAGGACACGTTGTACCCCTCTCCCAGCCAAGAAAGGCAAACCCTGCCTGCAATGCTCTCTCAGGGCCTGAGTAAAAATCTGAGCTGGGAATAGAGCGAGAGAAACGTTGTGTGTGTTCGAGTGCAGAGTGAGCTGATGGATGAGTTGAAAATGCTGGCTCTCTCACATTCATGATTGTGTGATTAACTCTCAGGGGGTCCATTTCTCCCCCACAAATACGACTGAGCCAAAGGACATGACAAGATTTCTTCCAGCTCTTCATCTTTCCAGCTTTATTGGGATTTTCTTAGAGTTTTGGAGCAGGAAGCCTACTGGAGATTTCCCTACCTTGGACTGCTCCTTCTACAGATGAGAAAACTGAGGCAGAGAGAGGTGAAATCATATTCCAGAGGACAAAAAACTCAGTTACTGATGAAGGCAAGATTAGAACCAACCTCTTCAAACCTCCAATTCAAAGACTAACCCATTTATGGATGGGGGGAAATCACCTTACAAATCGGATGCATGCTTTGGCTGGGGCGAGGGAGGTGCTTCACACACAGCAAGCACAATGTGCATAAGTATATAAGGAAGACCCTTGGGCTTCAGATTAAACGTCCTTCTCCTAGACTTTGTGAATCCCCGGTGACTACCAGCAGCTCCGTGGAAAAGGGTGGCTTTCTACTCTTGTGAACAGTTATATCCTCAGAAACCCACAGGGGCTCACTCTGAGTCAGCAGTGGCTCGAGGGCAGCGAGTTATCCTATACTTTATTGAACATAATAGAAGTTGCTTTTACAAGGCTCGAAGTCAGACTGGTGCGCTGAGAATTGGAGCCAAACATTGAGAAGGAATACATTTGTATGTGATGGGAAAGTGTGTGCCTCTGGCTTCTTTGCTTTTTAACAGCTTCATTTGTGCCGAGAGTGTCTCAACACAACTGGAACAAGTTTGGGTTTCTATTTGCCATCCAGATAAGTTTTAGTCACCTGTTTTGTTGACAGCCGTTTCTGGCTTGAAAGAAGTCAGTTCTGCTGTTACTTATCACAGCTGGTTTTGTTTTGTTTTTACGTATGTTCCTGCGAAATTCATGGCACTGACTAGAGCCAATCGTAACTAGATAATGCAAGAACACTCTGACCCAGTCAAGATTTTCTCATCAATGGGCTGAAGCTGGCCTCTAGGAATTAGTTCTTCAATTTAACCCTTGGGCCAAGTGCATTAGCATATCCTGCTCTGCTTGACAACGTAGAGTCCTGGACCCCATCCTAGACCTGTTGATTCTGAATCACTAGGGAGTGAGGCCACAGAAGCTACATGTTTACAAGCTCTCCAGGTAATTGGGATGCACACGAACATTTGAGAACTACCATTCCCATATACTTGCTTAAATACTTTCAATCATTAAGAATATTAATTTACTGATAATACCCACACCCCCAAAAATTATCTTTGAAGAAGTACAACCAGAATGCTTCTTAGAAGTGTACATTGGACATAGTATTGGCAGAGACCATCCTGGGAAAATATGTCATGCTTAATCAGATAGAAGAACAGCAAAACAGAATTAGAGCCCTGATGAGATGGATTGGCTCAGTGGCTGCCACAATGGGTTCAAATACGTGTATAACAACAATTATCAGGATTGTGCAAGACAGAACAGTCATCGTTTCTGTTGTGCAGAAGGTCACTATGATTTGGAGCTTAACAACAACATTAACAATGATAATACTCTCTTAAATGACCCTTTGGCCTTCACAATGTTAAAATAATATAGAGCGCAGGCTTCTGAGAAACCATATTAGGCTAAAATTTCTATTTTGTTTTACAAGCAAGCATTTTGTTTTTGGCCTCCATGGATGTGCAAAGGGGTGGGCGGCTGCCGTGTGGCTAACGCGCACAGTGAAGCAATGGATGGCGTAGAAATGATTCTCATCTGTGGCCCCTGTTTCATGGAGCATTCTTTGTTTCTCCTCTTATTTTTATATTCTCAAGGGCATGGATTCCTTCCATTGAAGATTCCACTTCCCAGTTCTGCTTCGTTGTTTGTGTTTTGGGTTTTTTTTATTAAAAATATATCTAATGTCTTATTCCAAAAAAATCTTTAGCTGATGGTAAGTGTAACACTTGTGTCAACTCTTAACATCAAACAAGTTCTCACATACACACCCATATTCTAGTAGAACAAAAACCCCTATAACAACTACGAAGTCTTAACATTTGTTAGGTTTAAAGCACCTTGTTTTTGAAACCAAATGAACCACAAAAGAAAGAAAGAAAAAGACAAAAAACGAGAAAGAAAGGGATCAAGACACTGAGTTATTGAGATGCATTTGTATTTGTCTTATGCATCCCCTCACCAGCAAACAAGATACAACTCTAGGTGGGTCTGAAAGACCCCAGAGTCGCCCCGTGATGCAGGCCCACATTGAAGCCAGACGGCTGTCTGTTCCCGACCGAAGGCTTCCCTGGTTTTCTCTATGACTTTGGTGAGCTCCTGGCGATATTCATTCAATAGCTTCCCATTCTGCTGCCTTTACTTTGTGCTCGAGAATGCCTTCAGACATTCCCTTGCTTTTCTGTAGCGAGGCTTATGGTATCTAACAGTGTTTTCAGAGCAAGATCAGTCCAGTCCACTTTTCAAAACTTCATCGTAAGAAGGATAGAGAGAATTAGTAGCTCTCTTGAATCAGTCAGAATAGAAGTGTCCTTAGAATGGTGCATTCACTGACTAGCCTGTTGCATTCATCCGCGTCGCCATAGCCTGTACACAGATTTTGTAGGCGTCTAAGCATGAGCTTTATTAATATTGGATTGGCTACTTTTTCCTACAGGAATTATGTCCCTATAGCACTTTATTAAAATTACCCATGCAGTGAATCATTATTCTTCGTGCTTGCATTCATGAATGGCCTGTTCGCAATAGGAACACCCAGATGGGGAGATCAATAATCAGTCTCTTAAGAGGAGAAAAAAAAAACAACACAGCATTCAGCTGTGTTGAAGAGGTCTTATCATTAAAGCAGCGGCGGGCATTCATAAAGCAAGCTGGCCATCAGGACTGGGCATGTGGGATTAAAATAATCTTCCATCAGGCTCTGTCTCACACATGCTTTCCTTTGACTTTTGGCAGGATCTCCAACCTGAGCATATGCCAGTTGACATGGGAACACAGAGGCCAGCAATTTAAGGATTTTCACATTTGCCTGCAGTGGTAAGATTTAAAGATACAACAATGAAGGGCATTAAATAGTACTGGGCTCGGACTGTTTGTAGAAGATGTGAAACTGAAGTTACACAGGCTTATGCTTCTTTCACCCAAACAGGTCCCTATTCATGTAGCTTGCAAAGCCACATTTGATGGAAGAAAATTGTACAATCTATAAGCATCAAAGATAATATTATTTGGAATGGTGAGGACAGAGAAACTGATTAATCCCTAGATTTCTTTATGTCTGTGCAATTGGACCAAGAAGAAAACTAATTTCTATTTTAGACAATGAAATTATTCCTATTCAGGAGAGATGTGATTATGAGAGCCATGAGGGACACGACGTTTTAAAGCCACTGGGAGGGAAAAGGGGGACGTGATTAGGTTTTTATTTCCCAATGGGCAGCCACGGCCATAACATGAATCCAGAGCTTGGATTTCTTAGAGACCCACCTGCTTGGTAAATTATGGAAACGATGAGAGAGGAAGATGTGTAAAAATGAAGACGCCTGATATGGGCAGTGGGCCCGTCCAGGCCTGGGTGCCTGTGCCATCAGGGGCACAGCTCTATGGGGTTACTCAGACAGGGGCATTGTCATGGTGACTATGCTGGCAGATGGGTGGCAAGTTGTTTCCTTGGAGGAGTGCTTGGAAAAAGAGAAGGCTTCTGTTTTTTAGTTGATTCATGCTTGGTGGGTTGTAACAGACTCAATGGCATCTAACAAGAATAACGTATATATTTGTGTCTGTATGAGTTCCTGGTGTGCAAACTGTTATGTATTAAACACCTAACCAAGAGATTAAGCATTTGAACCCACCCAGAAGTACCTCCGAAGCCCAGCCTGGTGATCTGCATTGGAAAGGCTACATCCCGGAAAGCCTTACGGACCAGTTCTACTCTGCATACATGGTGTCCTCATGAGTTGCAACTGATTCAACAGCAACTAGCAATACCATACATACATGCATTCTCTCTCTCTCTCTCTCTTTCACA
>NW_022103905.1:5458937-5464222 GCF_000313985.2 Echinops telfairi
GTAACTGCCAAACATTGAGAATTATGGTCTAGCCCACTTGACATATCACCTTGCCCTTTACCCAACCCAAGCCAAACTCACTGCCACGGAGTCAATGCTGACTCATAGTGACCCACCTGTGGGTTCCTGGGATTCTAACTGTTCATGGGAGTAGAAAGCCCAGCCTTTCTCTCCAGGAGCTGCTGGTGGTTGTGTACTGCTAACCATGCAGGTCGCAAGCCAAGGTGTAACCAATAAGTCACCAGGGCTCTTTTAACCCTCACTGCCAGGATTATTCTCACCTCACAATTTGGCATCCATTACAGCCAGACATATATCGTTTATGTGCAACATAGTCTCAGAGTAGTTTTTTTCCTATTTTCATGAATTTGAAATGTAGACTAAGATAGTCTGTAAGTGAGGCATAGGTGTAGACTTGTGCATATCTAAGGGGCTTCCAAAAGTTCATGGAATATTGGAATGAACAGATAGTGGAATTTTTCCATGAACTTTTCGAAGCTCCTTCATAGATGTATATGCACAGCTCCTTTGCATGCACAGAGATTGGAGGTAAACTTTAATATTAGAATAAAGTAATAACTAAACATCACATTCTTCATGGGAATGGGCACTGCCCTGTGGTGGAGCAAAACTTCTGAGTATGGCGCTTCCATGTGTGTCTCGGCCTCTCGTGCACCTTCCTCACACGAATCAAGGGGGCTAGGTCACCTTTATTTCCACTCCCTTGGCTGTAGGGATGAGCTCTCTCTCCAGGAACAGCGAAAAATCTCAGGACCACTGGAAGTGGAGCACATTCCAGATCTCTGTCTAAACTGGTGGAGGGTAAGACTCAAGCCCCCCAGAGGCAGGGAGACCCTGAGACAGAACAGAGGAGCAAGGCCAAGGCTATAAGACTGTTAGGCTGGACTCCTGGCTAAAGGAAGCCGAGGCCAGGGGGCCATGGGATGAGAGGCTGAGGAGATGAGAGAGCCTTTGCTTCTGGCTGAGGGAGTTGTGTAGACCAATGCATTTATCTGTTTACTGATCATGCTGCCTCGTGCGAGCTTGAGAACTTCCCCAACCAACCTTCTTCGTTGTGACTATTGTCTGAGTTTTGTGTGGCTGTTGTAACAACTTATTAAACCCGGGTTCGATTGTTGTGGGGGGAACAGTTGGTCTCAGAATCGGGGAAAGAAGAATGGAAAGTTACAGAACGGAATCAGAATAGGATAAAGAAGAATGGAAGTCTGACTCGTGCTTCCAGCGAGGCAACAGGAAAACAGGAAGAGGTTTGATATGGCCCCCCTCTCATTTTGCACAGACCACATTATCAAAATAAGTTAGAAATTACGCTGTGTTGTGGTTAAGCAGAGCCATTCAAGGTTGTCTTATCCTCAGGTGGATCTCTGGACCCTGAATTGTTGACCTTAATGGATAAAACTCAGTAATCAAGCATATTCCATCATCAACTTCAAGTTGAGCCCCATCTTCATAGGATGAAGACTGCACTTACCACATTTTATTCTCTGGGGGCTGCCAAGCATGATAGATTTTTTATGAGAGGGTACTCCCCCACCACCCCCAAAACAAAAAACAGAAAACGCTCCTCTTCTGTGAAGGGGATAGTTTGGGCTTTGTTTCACAAGGTCAGACTATTAATCAAGCTTTCTAATGAGAGGTTCTGAAAAGATTGTGTGGCAGTGTGTGACAGGAAAGGTCTGATTTGTAGCAATCAGGAGATTGGTTTTGCCACCAAGACAATGGACCTGCACACGCAGCCATCTCAGGGCGCCTGTTTTTGGCCAAAAAACCAGCATGCCTCACTTGCCTCACACACTTTATTCACCTGAGCTTGCTCTGGGCAACTTCTTTTTGTTCCCATGAATGAAGAGGGACATGAAAGGACAGTGATTTGATGATGTAGAAGTGAAGGAAAAAACAAGGGAGTTGCTGCCAGCCGTTCAAACAAATGAGTTTGAAAAATGTTTCCAAGCAGATTTGTCAAATGTATACAGTGTAATGAGAGGACTTTGAAGGTGATAAGATCGTTTTGTTAAAAAAAAAAATTAAATGCATAGCTTTAAAAAAAATCAGTTTTGGGGGTTCCCCTGCATATGTTTGTTTGCGTTTGCATTTCACATAGTTTATGAAACATTGGTTAAAATGTGACTTTTGGCCAGCTGATTTGTCCATTTATGTATATCACATCTGTATTTTATTTCTGTGTCTTCTCTATGGTTGTGTTTTGACAATTCAGCATTAATATTTAGTCTTTTAAGAAGATTCCTCTCAAATTTCCATGCTGCTTTTTTATTATTACATTATTACAGCACATTAAGGTACATTATTACAGTACCTTTAGCTTAACTGCTTGTATTATCAAAATCTATTTATGGAACAATGGAAGAGGGATTGCAAAATAACCTGGAAGAAATATTACTTTAACTGATACCTGCAACCGATGCCATAGCGTTCCATATTTATGCATATAAAATTAAGTGAATGTACCATTTTGGTTTCTTTTATCTGAGTATAACATTTCTATTGGAACTTATATTATTTTGCACTTGAATTACATATTTTATTTCAGAATTCAGTTCTTTTTAAGGAACTACCCTAAATTCTTGTTCCCATACATAAGTCATAGTTTCTGAGACATGCATGGAATTCAATATCCTATCCTAATTGAGTAACAAACCTTGGTGGCCTAGTGATTGCATTGTTGGGCTGATAACTGCAAGGTGAGTAGTTCAAAATTGTCAGAAGATCCACAGAATAAAGATGAAGCTTTCTACTTCCGTGAAGATTTACAGTCTCAGAGACCCGTAGGAGCAGTTCTAGTGTGTCCTATAGGGATACTGTGAGTCGCAATCCACTTGACAGCAGTGGGTGTGAATTTTGAGTTTGTTTTAATTGAAGAGCGTTTACACCTCTGATTCCGGAGGCAGATTTTACATGAACTGAACTTCAAAATTCTCAACCGTGAACGAAGTGAAAATGGAAAAACCCACGTCAGAGGAACATGCCTGGGATTGGCTTTCCTGAAACCACAAGTCTCTGCAAAGAAAAGGCCGTGGAGCCCCAGGATTCAGCGCTTCCTCTGAGCGCTGTATGTCAACATGTGGTTTGGGTTGTTAAATGTGAAATCGCACCACTCCTGCTTCATTAATTTGTATCATTTGGAAAACCAGGAGATTTTCTTAAAGCTAGTCTTGGTGCTCCTAATCTCTGTAGTGAACCCAACCCAACCCAAACCAAACCCACAGGCCATCAAGTTAACTCAGAGCAACTGCATGTAGACCTACCCTCCGTAAGGTTTTAGTGACAGATTACCAGGCATTATTTGTTGAGACACCTCTGTGTGGAACTGAACCTCCAACTATTCACTTAGCAGCCAACCAATGTGTTACTTTTTTTTTTTTAACCACCCACAGGGAGCCAATGACAGTCCTTAATCTTGGGCTGTTTCTGCAACAAGGAAAGACCCTGTTGATGAGACAGGCTCTTTTGAGGAAGAATCCTCCAAAGAATCCTTTTGGCCTCCAGACAAAAAGGGGCCTAGGACACAGGCCACTGATTTAGGAACGAATTGACCACAATTCCATTCCTGATTTGGAGATTTTTTTTTTTTAATTCAATTTTTTGGGGCTCACACAATTCATCACAATACATAGATCAATTGTGTAAAGCACATCTATACATTTGTTGCCCTCATCATTCCCAAAATTCGCTTGCCTTTTGGGTTCCCGGAACCCGCTAATTTTCCTTTTTTTCCCCCTCCCCTTCCTCCTCCCCTCTCCCCCATGCACCCTTAATAATTTATAAATTATTATTGTATCTTATATTACACTGTCCGGCGTCTCCCTTCACCCACCCCTCCGCTGCCCATCCCCCAGAAAGGAGGCCACACGTAGCTCCCTGTAATCCATTCCCCCTTACTATATCCCCTTTCCCTCCTGGTATCGCTTTTAATTGGCTTTTTAAATCTTAAAAAGCTATCAGTTCTTGATTGTTTAAGGTTTAAAAGGAGGTTATTGAACACCCTACTCCTTTGTTGTTGAACCCAGTGATAAATTAATAAATGGGCAACATATTGAGGAACATAAGCATGTAGTCACAGAAATTAGTATTACTAGAAAGTTCTTTCCTTGTTAATAGCGCTTGACTGATTTGTAAATATATATATGTCTATATACACATACATACATAAATATGCATATATGTCATGACACTGATTTGGTTTCAGACCTCCTATTGAAGAAAAGTTTGCAGAGGGTCTGTGCTCTGACACCTTCCCCCTAACCCCTGATTTCATTTAACTATAATAACAAATAAAGTCAGTTAAAAGTGTCCCGACTTGTATTCGGACTGTCTGGGGCTTAGGTATGTATTGATCACAAATGTCCGTGTCATAGGGTTATTCCAAAGGCGGAGCACCAAGGGAGGGGGAGGGATGTTCTGGATGAGATTCCTGTCCGTGAGATGGGGAAGACAGGGTCTCTGAGGGAAAGGCATCTTGGAGGTGAATCCGCCTTTCCAGGTCGTCCACTCTAGTTCTTTCCTGATCCAGATTTTTTACCAAACCCACTTCTCTGCTTAACTTTCGCTCCCCTTTGCAATCCTTTCCACATCTCTAATCTTTCTTGTCTCCTTCACACCTCAGAAAGCCGTTTGCTTGTTTACCATCTAGAATTTTTTTTTTAAAAAGATATTGACCCACAGTCTTCTGCTTCCATAAATCCTACTTTAAGTATTTGATCTGTAAGACAAATATACCCCCGTAGCCCTTAGTTCACTCTCTGACTCCGTTTCATTATAAGCATTGTAGACAATCAATACGAATTGGGAGAAAAATGTCTTGGGTCAAAAAACACAATTTGCTTGAGCACACCAAAGTCGTTGCTCCTGGGGGAAAAAAAAACAACAAACTGTTGGCTACATGTCCTTTAAGAATAAAGCTATGATAGTTGAAGAGTGAAACCTTGATAATAAACAAAAATTCCAACAATTACATTTAACATAAAAGAAATTTAAATCCTCCAGAGCTTCCAGATCACGCACTAATGTTAGAAGCAATTGAGGACTGTGCATAATGGAAGACGTTAAGCACAGTGGTCCACATCTTTGTCCCGATGCAACCAGAGGGTGTTCACATGATGCATGGGGGTCAGAGAAGCTGGCTGACATGTGAACTACCAACCAGAGTAGCATCCATTCACTTGTTTTAGGCATAAAACGCAAACCACTTGAAATTCACCACTGGGAGATGGCTACCTGTATGTTTTATCATTCTCCTTAATAATACT
>NW_022103905.1:5464623-5467192 GCF_000313985.2 Echinops telfairi
TCAACCACATGTCTGTGAGTTGTTTGTGTTGTCTTCTTTCTTTTTTGGACTGGGTCTTTTTTAGGGCCACACTTTTTTTTAGGGCTAAGACTAATCCAAAAAATTAAGAAGCAGCAGAAGAAAAAGAAATGATGAAAATTAAAAATGAAATTAATAAGCATGCGAATACTGTCACAAGATTTTTCATCCAGTTCGTGTTTATACATCACCTATTGTCTGGAACTATGTTCCACATAGTTTTCAATGATGATTTAGGGGTGGGGTGGTAGTTACATACTTGTTGTCAATTTGAAACCATTAAGAGTGAAGTGGAGAAGTTTAGCTTGTCAATCTGGTCACAGTTTAATGATTTCATTTGGAGGCACTAAAGAGATAAATAGCTCGCTGGAGATGGGACATTCACTCAGACCCTGTGAGACATCCCTGTTGACAAGCCACATGAAGCTATGCTTTTGGCAGCCAGGGTCTTGGAGCTGGAGGAGCCACTTGGAGACACATGCCAGTGCTAAGATGCTTCCACTGCCACAGGATCCAAAAGACTTTCCACCCACTGGTCTGTGATATTTCTGTACTTGGCATAATGCATGTGTTGCATGAGTCTAAAGAGAAATTTACAGACTGTTACTGGACATATGGGCTAATATTGAACTTATGGACTTGATCTGGACTGGGCTGGGATGTTTTCTTAATGTACAATTACTCTTTGTAAAAATCTCTTTCCTATACACATATAAATGTCTATGAATTTGTTTCTCTAGTCTACCCAGACTAACCAAGTGGTAATTAGCATGAAAATTATATTTTGAAATCATTACAGTAGATCACTGCAAAGTCCAAGAGTGCTCAAGTGAAATGTATCTTGGTTTCCAATTGTATCAACCCAGTCCTGGAAGTCTGAGATCATTCAGTTCAGATGCCAAGAGTATGGTGGATAATAAATCCCACACCACATGCCAACTACATCCTGTATGAGTCCGAGCTTCCCTTCCCTGGTCAGTCTAGACCCCAGCTATCAACGTCAACCCAAGTCTTTCTTCTCCACCACTGTTCACTCAGGGCTAGGTAGCCAGGTACTAGCCCGGTCCCTCTTTCTTAAATGACTCACAAGCACAAGGGAACAGGCTTGCTTTCATCTCGCAGGACAAAAAGATACACCGAGACAGATCTTGGAAGAATGGCAGAGCTGCCATATCCTCAGGGGGATGCCCATACCCTCCTGACAGTTGATGTTCACTTGAAACACTCAAACCCCTCCATTTTCCATAGCCTTGGTTGGCACCCAGGTGACCATGAGAGATGATGCCATGCCTCTGGAGGCTTCGTCAGCATTGAGCCACTGGGTGGTCCCTCTTGGTCAGGTGGAACCCTACTAGTTGATTGCAAGCATGGTCCAGCTTTCAGGAACGAGGACCAAGGGCCAACATCTTTAAGGCAATGGGATTCCATACTTCACAGTCACACTACTGGCAACTCAAATGAATCCATTGTCTCAAGACTTAACTTCTCTGGGTCCCTCCTCTGTCATACACCAAAGCTAGCTCACTGCCGTGGGGTTAGTGCTGACTCACAATGACCCCCATGGGCATCTGAGGCTGTAACTGTTGATGGGACTAGAAAGCTCAGTCTTTCTCCTGCGGAGCTGCTGGGGGTCTAGAACTGCTGGCCAGCTGGAGTACAGCCCAATGCATAACCACGATACCACCAGGGCTTATCTACCATTTACAGGGCCCCTAATCCAAACTTTATGCCACTTAATAACAGCAAACAATCCCAAAGGTCATTTTCTTTCCCAGCCATTGACCTAAGCTTCTCCCCAAAGCTGAAGTGGACATGAGAAACATTCGTCAAAGATCATTCTGAGGACCCTTTTCAGCAGGGGGAACACACGTGTTGGAAACTTAATTACATCATTTCATAAATCAAAGCAGAGTTTCTAGCATCTTAGCTACCTTCATTTTTCATAGATGCTGCGGAAAACAGCTAGTGCATTATATTCTAGTTACCCACTATTACTTTGCAACTGATCAAAATAGCCTACAACGGACAATCAAAACCAGGGAATGACTGTATCTGCAGTGATACTGCCTATCGCTTGTACAGTTTGGGTCTAATAAAGTCAAGAGTGAATTTTCATCTTTTATTTTCAATTTTGCATCTGCCAAATTATCATAAAAGCACAGTGACTTATAAAAAAAGGGACAGATTGAGAACTTCTGATAAAGGGTAATTTTATTTCACTGGAGGAGTCTACTGGACTGAGAGGGAGAAAAAGTCACTTTTAATAATGTGTTGTCTTACCAACAATCCACCAAACATCTAATTAAAAATCTAGAGATATAATGTACAAATACATTGTAGATGCAGAAATATGGTCCTGAAAGACATTTTAAGATCTTGAGAAATCCTCCCGCTTTGGTTTGTTTTGGAGTCTACATGGAAGAGGAGCTGAAAACAAACTGCGTAAGCTCTCACTGTAACATCATCTCAGTATTAGGCAAGGGGGACACTATTCTGCCATCCCAGCCCTCCCTAGGCTAGGAACTTCAGAATTTAGATTCTTTCATCCTGG
>NW_022103905.1:5468695-5491702 GCF_000313985.2 Echinops telfairi
CCAAGAAAGCTTTTCTTTGTAGATACCTTGTGGGAAACGAGTGGAGTTAATGGGGAGCAAGCCACACAGATCTTTGAGAAGGGGCACTCTAGGCAGAGAGAACAGTACATACAAAAGTTGGGGGACAAAAGAATACCTGACATATTTGAAAAGCCGTAAGAAGACCAATTAGGTTGAATCAGTGCAAAAGAGGAAGAGATGGTAGGAAATTAGATCAAGCTAGTAGACCACATAGGACTGTTGCATGTCATAGAAGGAACTTGGATTTTACTCCGGGAGATGGCAAGGTAATTAAGAGTTTTCATAAAAAGGATTGCTATGACTGATCTGACTTGCAGTTTTATAAGATCCCCTGGCTTTCATGTTGTGGGTGGGTTGTGGGAGGTGATTCATGGGGTCTGTGTGGAAATCATGAGTGGGAAACCCTTAGGAAGCCGTTTCAGTACTTCAGGGAACAGAGAGAGACAGAAGGGGGCCTCTGGCTAGTTGGAACTTCTGACTATGCTCTTACATGCAGATCCTGCCCTCAGTGTCTAAGGATAGAAGATAAGTAGACAAGTGTGGTATGAAGCCCAGGTGGAAGTTCTCCATTGATGATCTATGAAACACGAGTCACATGTGAATGCATGGATTCAGTTCTGGAGTGAATGATGGTTAAACTTAGTGATGTTATGATTTCCCCAGGAAATTTTACTACAGCAACTAGATGACTCGTTGTTGTTCATAAGGGTCATCAATTCCATCCCAATGGAACAAAACAACACCCAGTCCTGTGTCATCTTCTCAATTGTCTCAAGTATGAACCCTTTGTCATGCTGATTTGTGTCAATCCATCTTGTGGAAGGCTTTCAGGATGTCCTTTTCCAGGGACTAGTTTATCTTTTTTGGGGGTGGGGCTAATTTCTCTTGATAACATGTGCAAAGTACTTGAAACAAAGTCCTGAAATCCTTGTCTCCAAGGGGAATTCTACCTGCACTTCTTCCAAGATAGATTGGTGGGTGCTTTTGGCAGTCCATGATATTTTCAGATTCTGTGCCAGCACTATCATTCAAATGCATTGATTCTCCTTCAGTCTTCCCTAGGCAGTAAAACCTTCCTATGTAAATGAGGAGATTGAAAATGTCATGGCTTGGGTCAGGGGCCCCTCCGTGCTCACAATAAATGTCTTGCTTGTCAACACTTTGAAGTGGGCTTGTGCAACAGAGTTACCCAATGCAATGTGTGGTTTGATCTTTTGACTTGCTACATCCATAAGCATGGATTGTGGGTCTCAAGAAGCCAAAATGTTGATAACTTCAATGTACAAATATGGATTTCTTCCAGTCAGTGGACCAAGTGCCTGTCTTAAAAATGTCTTGGCATAGACAAGTGAGTGCTTCCAGTGCTCCACCAGCTTGTTAAAACATTTCAACTGGTAGTCCATCAATTGCTGGCACCTTGTGTTTTGACTAATGTCTTCAGTGCAGGTTGGACTTCCTTCAATACAATTGGCTCTCGGTCATAAGAACCTCTTGAGCTTTTCACGAAGATGGCGCCGAAGGCGAAGAAGGAAGCTCCTGCCCCTCCCAAAACGGAAGCCAAAGCAAAGGCTTTAAAAGCCAAGAAGGCCGTGCTGAAAGGCGTCCACAGCCACACAAAAAAGAAGATCCACACGTCACCCACCTTCCGGTGGCCCAAGACCTTGAGACTAAGAAGGCAGCCCAAATACGCTCGGAAGAGTGCCCCCAGGAGAAATAAGCTGGGCCATTATGCCATCATCACGTTCCCCTTGACCACAGAGTCTGCCATGAAGAAGATCAAAGATAGCAACACACTTGTGTTCACTGTGGATGTCAAAGCCAACAAACACCAGATCAAGCAGGCTGTGAAAAAGCTCTATGACATTGACGTAGCCAAGGTCAACACCTTGATCAGGCCTGACGTTGAGAAGAAGGCATATATATGTTCGACTGGCTCCTGACTATGACACTTTAGATATGGCCAACAAAATTGGAATCAACCAAAGTGAGCCCAGCTGGCTAATGCTAAATATAAACTTTTTCAAGATAAACATATAAAAAAAGAACCTCTTGAAATGACTGAATGTCATCTAGTTCTTTTCAATACATTGACTCGATGCATCCTTTCCCTCTTCGTTTGGTGCTTCCTGCATCATTCAATATATTGCCCATGGAGTCCTTCAATATTGCAACTCAAGGCTTGACTTTTCTCTTTAGTTCTCTCTGTTTAACCTATGCGGAGTGTGTTCTTCTTTGTGGTTTTCTAACTCTAGGTCTTTACACATTTCATTATAACATTTTATTTTATCTTTGCACATTGCTCTTTGAACATTTCTGTTCAGCTCTTTTACTTCATCACTTCTTGCATTTCCCTTAACTTCTCTAAATCAAGAGCAAGCATGCTAAAGCAAGACTCTAAACTCTTCTGACATCAGCGTAGATCTTTCCTTTCTGTTTTTCTGCATATGTGATCTCTTGCTGTCATCTCATAGCCTGACATTAGTGTTTAATACATCAAATCTGTCGCTGAAGTTCGGTCGGATAGACTCAAGGTCCTATTTTGCTGTCATGAACTTGTTTTCACTTTCTTCCGTTTCAACTTGAACTTGGACAGGTGAGTTGGACATGACTTCATAGGAACAATTGATGGTCTGTTTTACAGTTGGCCCTTGGTCTTATTTTAGATGCTGAAATTGAGCTTTCCATTGTCTCATCCCATAGATATAAGCAGTCTGATTTTAGTGCATCCCATATCAGGAAGTCCAGAGGCATATTCTTTTGTGTTTCTGAAAAAAGGACATTTGTGATGAAGAAGTCATTGATCTTACAAAATTCGGTCGTGCAATCTCCAGCTTCACTTCTATCACCAAGGCCATATTTTCCAACGATGGGTCCTTACTCTTTGTTTCCATCGTTTGCCTTCAAATGATCAATGCCTCTTGGTTGCATTTCAATTTCAGACTGAAGACATTGGTAAAATTCTTCAATTTCTTAATCACAGGATTTGATGGTTGGTGCATAAATGTGAAGACTAGTTATATTTACTGGATTTCCTTGTATGTAAATAGTTATTATCCTTTTATAAACAGCATTGTTCTTCAAGATAGATCTTGAAATGCCCCTTTGGAGGATGAATGCAATGCCATTTCTCTTGAAGCTCTCCTTCCCAGTACAGCAAGCCACCTGTTTGCCTGATTCAAAAAGGTCAATGCCAGTCCATTTAAGCTCACTAATATCTAAGCTATTGTTTTTGATGACTACCGTCTTCATTTTTGATGACTTCAAATATTCCTAGATTCATACCTCATGCATTCCCATTTCCTATTATTAATAAATGCTTGCAGCTGTTTCTACTTCGTGTGAGTCATGCCCCATCAGTCAATAAAGGTTTTGAAGGTTTTTGTGGCATAAGCTTCATTCCATCCCCATCACTATGGTTGACTCTATTTGAGAAGGCAGCTCTTCCTCCGTCGTAGTTAGAGTACCTTATGACTAGAGGGCTTGTCTTCCGGTGCTGTCTCTGAAAATGCTCTGCTTCTATTCAGAGGTTTTCAGTCCCTGACTGTGTTCTGAGGCTGTCCATCAGGTTTTCAGTGGCTAATTCCTCAGAAGTGGACAGCCTGTTCCTTCTTGGACGTCTTAGTTTGCTGAAACGTGTTCCCTTTTGGGTGGCCCTACTAGTATTGAAATACCAGTTCTATAAGTACCAGCATCACAGCAACACACAAGCTACTGATAAATGGTAGTGACGTTCACTCATTAAGGTATGATTGTAATGATTTTTCGGGAGATTTAAATGAGAAAAGAAGGAAAGTGGAGCTATAAAGATGGTGAGAGAGAGTGAGCCGGTGTACTTTAGATCCCGATGAGTATTAAAAGTGGTAGGAGTTGGTGTGTTACATGGGTAAGAGCTCGTGATCATAAAATGACTACTTGACTTCTTTCAGGCTGCAGTTATTGGTAGCAATAACATCAATGGTATGCTGTGGAACTGAGTGGTTCCCTGGGACCTTTGCAAAAGAGGAAGGGTGACAACTAAGATGATAGCATACTGCCAAGTTCATCATGTTGGATTGGAGTTCAAGTGGGGTGGTATGCTAGAACGAATGATACTGAGCCAGACACTGAGATCTCCAAAGAATGAGAATGCACTGTGGATGCATGGCAGAAGAACCAAGAGGGTTGTTGTTAAATGTCACAAAGTTGATTTTTACTTACTGTTACCCCAGCCTACAGTAGAACTACCCCCATAGGGTTTTATAGGCTGTAAACTTCCTCCTTCCTGAGGAAGTCGCAGTGGGCGATATATTCACGTGGTATGATATAGTCAGAATGGGGTGTCACAGAAGAACGTAGAGAGGTCTGCAAATAGTAATGACGATAAAAGGGGACACTAATCATAAACTTTAAGCCTCTGAGCTAAGAGGGATCTAGGAGAAAAGAAAGAAAACAATCTACCTCTTTAAAGAGTTCTAGGGATGCGTGTTATCAGGAGAAAGCCAGTTTTCAATCAGGACAAGAAGGTGGAAACGTTTACAAAAGAAAAGGATGAATGGAAGGTAGCAGTGGTGGCTCTAAACAAAGAGCTCAATGAACCAGTGTCCGGCAAGACACCGGAGCCAGAGGATACAGAGAGCAGGGTCCGATAGGGAGGGAATTGATGTGGTGACAGACAGGAAGAAGTCTGGAGATGGCGGTCCTGCTGGTCTCAGACAGAAGGTGGTAAGGTTGTGAGTGTTTAGAAGAAGGGTCATAGGTACAAAGGGGAGGAGAGTGGGTTGATTAGGCAGCTCTTGGCCCAACCAGAAAGAGTTTTGAGGGTTTTACTTCCCAGTTGTCTTTCTGGAGAGATAAGACCTAACACACATGGATAGTCTCTTGATAAGTCACTCAATGGCCAGACCAGAGTGCTCTCAACACTGCACAGGTGGGCTCCTTCTGATTTCCTCCACATGGAGCCTGATGGTTCTTCTTTAAACAGAGGACCTCTTTAACTTTGTTAACTTTATCAGGAGAACATTGGACTCTCCGGCTTGTCTGATGTAGACCCAATTATGGAAGCTATTTTTGCTCTTGTGGCGTTCTTTTGTGACCTTGTCGCCCATTCTCTAAGAACCATGTGTCTACACAACCTTCCTCCCCTCTCTGTTTTTCTCCCCAGGCCTGCTCTATTCCCTGGTGCGGTGAGTGAACAAATAACTGTTCACAGTGCTGCGTCCTCCACACCCCCCTAGAAGGACTGCCTTCTCTCATTCTGTGTTCTCTGCCACACTGGTCAGCCCACAGTGTTCCCCGCCGTGGATGTCTTTGCCTCTGCACTGGGGCAGGATTTGGGCTTTGCAGGTTCCCGCCATCCTCTGCCGTGTCCTAACCCTTGGCCTTTGCACAGATGACTCGAGGGCTGAAGCTGAGTCAGAAATGACTATGTTTCTCTCTCTTTATCAATGTTTTGTGAGGCATGGTAACCGTCACGTGGTGTGGCAGGGGTGAGGGGATGGGGCACTAAGTATAGGTTGCTGTGAGTCAGAATTTACTCTATAGCACTGTGGGGGTCTATACAGCACTGGGGCTCTATAGTCAGTTATTCTGTAGGTCTCAACTGCTAGTTGGAATTCGATAACAAAGCTGAACGCCAGTATTTCTGAGGAGTGAAGGCATGATCTCTTTGTGTCCTTGGTGGTAGTTACCCAATTCCATAACGAACAACAACAAAAACATGAGATGCACCTAGATGAAATCGATAGGAATGGAATTGGGATTGGAATTAAAGGCACCGGCCATCAGTCCCACCAGGGGTTGTGTTGTTGTTTTTTATGTCATAGAATTGCTATTTCTCTTCTTCCCTGACAAAGTAGTGATATTGCAAGGAATTCAGAATGTAAAATGTTTGTACTTTTTATAGAAAGCAAATGCTTTGACTCAGTAAAGAACACATGATTTAGATGAATGAACTTTTCTTACGAGATAAGGTTATTCATTATTCATCCGCATCTGTACCATTGTGCCTGTTCCCACTTTACAATGAGGTGGAAGCCTCCTATGCTACACCTCAGTCTCCTTTAATGTGGCTCCTCCCGGCAGCTGTTTTTGAGGCTGTGTGATACAGAGGTAAGAACATGGGACATGGCAGCAAACACTAGTGTTTGAATTCAGGTTTTGCTACCTATGACTCTACAATATTGAGAAAGGGATCTGAGCATAACTTTCTGAGCATAAGTTATAGCATACTGCCAAGTTCATCATGTTGGATTGGAGTTCAAGTGGGGTGGTATGCTAGAACGAATGATATTGAGCCAGACACTGAGATCTCCAAAGACTGAGAATGCACTGAGAATTCATGGCAGAAGA
Source organism: Echinops telfairi (assembly GCF_000313985.2). Taxonomy (NCBI): domain Eukaryota; kingdom Metazoa; phylum Chordata; class Mammalia; order Afrosoricida; family Tenrecidae; genus Echinops; species Echinops telfairi. The sequence goes on from NW_022103905.1 coordinate 5,475,044, forward strand.
ACCAAGAACCGTTATTCTTTGTTTTCTTATCCCAGGATTGCAGTGTTAAGGGCTGTAATATATTTGAAAGTTTAATACTAACTAGCTAACTAACTAAAGAACTCACTGCCCCCGAGTCAAAGCGGACCCTATTGGACTGGGTAGAATTGCCTTTGTGGGTTTCTGAGACTGTAACTCTTTAAGGCAATAGAAACCTCATCTTTCTCCCTGGGAACAGTGGTTTCGAACCTCTCACTTTGAGGATCACAGCCCAACAAGTAACCACTGTTCCACCAGGGATCCTGAAAGTGCATAGTACTTATAAAGAGTAGGCACTTAATAAGTATTTATTAATAATGCTTTGTTTATCAGCTGCTCCTGGGTGTCTGTCTCAAGGCCTGGGCTAACTTCTATTTTTATGACTTTCTGAACTGTTTATTCCATTCTGTGGCTCTAAAATTTCCCCCTTCACTTTCCACTCTGAGTGTAAACCATGTTAGTTTATCTTTGTGAGTAGAATTGGGATACGCTGATTGTCTCTCTTTTAGACAGGAAGACTCTGAGGGAGAAGTGCTAATGACATGCACGCATATCCATGGAGTCAAGGGGAAAGTTGCGAGAGTGGGAATCTTAATGTCCGCTGATAGGATAATGATGAGCACAGGATATAATTTGCCATAAATCAAACTTCATGGAATTTCCTTGATATGTAGCGCTACCAAGCCTTGAGAATATGCCAAATAGTACCAGGCTCTCTTTACCAGTATCTCTCAATCAATCAACCTAACAGAACGGCATTCTATTTCCCTGTGCTTGTAGACCTGTAACATCATCGTGTGTCCCTTTATTTGTTTGTTAGTGCATAGACATAGCCAGACTGGGGAAGACTGCTAAGAGCACTGGGAACCTAGGGCAATGGAAACTGCTCCGTGAGCAGCAGAGATTCAGGATCGCAGTCAACTTCAGTGGTTCTTGCACCTCCTGAGTGAATGAAGTGGAACCCTGAGCAGCACAGATACTTATGCATGTTGTAATTAACTCTAAAGTTGTCCAATTGAATCCACCCAGAGTCCCTCAGAAGAAAAACCTGGCGACCTAACCTTCCCCAAACCAGGGCGAGCCCCATGGAGCACCATTCCATTCTGATAGACATGGTGTCACCATGAGGCAACGTCTTCTGGACAGTCAGTGGTTCAAGGAGGCCTGGTTGGCGCTGCTGGTTAGGAAATGGGTTTCAGATTGTATGGTTTGTGGTTCAAACCCACTGGCTGCTGGTAGAGAGAAAGATGAAGCTGTCTGCTACCGTGAAGACCTAGCAGGCTTAGCAACACTCTATTGGCTGACTGTGAGTCAGAATCAACTTGACGGCAGCGGGTTTGGTTTGGGGATTGGTTTAGAGCGGGAGAACCAGGCAGCATGTGATTTTCAATGAACATTTTCTCAGTTAGACGTGAAAACCAACCAACCAAAACTCCACTCTATCATTAGCATCTTCCATCCGAATGGAAAACACACAAACTCAATGATCACCAGACTCGAGTGATGCAGTATATACAATGAAACCATCTCCAAACCAAAGTGATGCTTCGAAGCAGATACATTTCCAAGCTCAATGTCTTGATGGATAATGATCTTTTCAAAACAAGGGAGTGTTCTATGTCGTTAAAATAGCTGAGAGAAAGGATAATCTGTTCTGTCTGTCTGGTTGTCTTTCCACACTCCAGTAGAGGCTTTATCCAACTTTTGTATGCGGAGTGGATTCCGGGTTTCCTGTGCCAGAAGAGACTTCAATGAGGACATGATAAATGTCCATGTGAAATTGGTACACCCTCCCCTTTCTCATTAAATTCATTTAAATTTACTTTTGTCATTTTACCCCAGTCAACCACGTGACTCCAGATGTCCATTGCACTTTCCTTTCCTTCTGTTGCCACATAATTGTACCTGTAAAAGATTTATAACCGCAAGAGACATTTTGGAACCTTTCAGACGAGTTTCAGCATATGTTTCACGGATGACTGGTCACATGAGCAATTAACATCCTAAAATGTTATTCTGCTCCCTGGAATATTTTTTTAATGGGATAAGTTACATTTATTAGCTTGAACTTTAAACAAATAATCATCTTAGAGGAAACATTACCATCAAAACAACTCAGTTGAAACGGAAGGCCTGCCCTCAAAGGAAAGCCGTAAGAGTGGGAACAGTCCTTTGGGCTGAAAGAGCTTAACGGAGAAGTAGAAAAGAGAGGTAGGATTGGCCTCGTGATGCAATAACAGCTGTAAGCAGCATTCTTGTTCCTTCCTATTAACTCAGAGCCACTTGTAACGCATGTATTGTGCTGCATGTATTACAGAATGATGGGCCGCCTCTCAAAGTGTGAGGAACATTTAATTCTGGCTTTCAGTGACAGACCACTCAGATAAAGGAGAGCTTCCCAAACAGCACCTGCTTTTCTAGAGAGCAGAGGTGGAGGTGAAGTTCTTGCTAGGGTGTTTGTGTATTTAAGAAACACACAGCTGCCTTGGGGGCTAGAACTCCGACCTACTCCATTGGTAAATAATATGCATGACCACTTCCCATTAGGAATTCCTAACAGCAGCAAAATAGTGCTGGTAAATTGCCTTTCTTGTGACAACAGAAAAAGAATTATTTGAATGCTTAACAATCCTTCTCAATCTTCCCCCTTGCTTTCGTAGTCAAAGCATTATCTCGTAACATACTTGATAGCTCACCTGGGACTTTGTCTAATGAAACTCCTGCTCCTCATCAGAGAAACATATACTATAATTAAACCCTTAGATGACAGGCTAAGGAAAAACAGTAACCACAAATCTGTTGGATAAAGGAATCAATTTTTTTCTCCCTCAAGTGAGAAATTATATTTCATGTTTTTCATATAGTGTGGTATATGTCTTCATGTATATTAAACATTTACTAAAAAAACAGAATATGGATTTCCCCCAAGATTTAGAAGGCCCAGAAATCCAGCTCTAATGTGAATCTTTTAGGCTTGCCTTGCCAGAAGGGGTGTTTGAATGTGCCCGTGTGTGATGAAAAGGAGCCGGGGCTGATCCGTGACACTCCCGTAACAATTACAGCCTCACGACACCTATACAGCTGATCTGAGTTAGACTCCATTTATGCCAGTAGGTATCAATTTGGGGGTATGAGTCACAATGAACGTAATGGCAGTGAATGTTTTGGTGGTTGTTATAGGGGTGGAGCTGAGCCAATCCATCCGGGACAGGGGAATAACAGGAGATCTAAAACTGATGGTGAGGAGGTGCAGGGTCCCTGGTGATGTTCGATCAATTGCGATGCACCCGAGAGGAACGACCGAGAGGCACATGAAAGGTGAACACACGATAGTGGGGTAGGAGGAAAGAATAAAAGAAATAGAGGAAACAACAAAGAGGCAAAACTGGTGCAGAAGTATAACTATAGATATGTGACTATATACATAAATATAGGTGCATTTATCTAGGTATGTGTATATGTTAATACAATTAGGAAACAGAGGGATCGAGTCTAAGATTCACTGATCTTTGTAACACTGTGTTGTTGTTAGGGGCCCAGCCTTGGCATAGTGGTTATGTGTCGGGCTGCTGGCAGCAAGGTCAGCAGTTCGTGAACTACCAGCTACTCCACAGGAGAGATGTGAGGCTCTCTACTCCAGTAAAGAGGTACAGTCTTGGAAACCCACACGGGCAATCCTACTCTGTCTTACTGGGTGGCTCTGAGTCTTGCTCATTTGACTCGATGGCCGTGAGTTGTGTTTGTTTGTTTTGTTTTGAGTCGGTTAATATCACAGAGGCCCCAGGTACAACAGAACACACTGTCCTAGTCTATACAACACAAGGAAACACTGGCCCATTGTCGCCATTACCGTAATATTTCAATCCATTTCGTGCAGCAGATTTGCCTAATACAATATGTAAGTGTACCTGAAAAGCACAAACATAAAACCTCACTGCCATCGAGTCACTTCTGGCTCCTGGTAACCTTCCTGCATTTGAAGGAGGAAACCAGTGAAGGCCTGGAGAAACAGACCCTGGAGCAGGACTGACACACAGTGTGCACCTCATCTTCTCTCCGCTGAGCAGCCAGCAGCTGGAACCACGGACTTTTGGCTAGCTGCTTAGCCAACTATGTCACCATGTTTCCTTAACCAAACTCCCCCCAAAGCAAGTGTTTACCATGTGGATCTCAAATCACAGGAAACCTATATAGCATTTTTGGAGGCTTTGTAAATCTTTAAAGAGCAGGCAGCCTCATCTTTCACCTACAGAACAGCTGGTGGGAGGGTGTGTTAGTCTGGGTCCGTTAGAGAAACACATCCACAGAAACTCATATGTATAAGAGAGAGTTTTATATAAAGGGTAAGTGCACATCAAGAAAACAGCCCGGTGCTGCCCAAGCCCACGAGTCCAACATTAGCCCATATGTCCAACACCAATCCACACAGTCCTCCTCCATCTCACAAAACAATGACGCTGGCTGCAGGAGGAAAGCCGAATCAGGGAATGTGCAAGCATCTCAGCACCAGCAGGGGTCTCCACAGGGCTGCTCCAGCACCCACAGCTGCATCGGGGTAGGTTCATGTGGCTTCTCCTCAGGGATGCCTTGCCAGCTGAAGCAGGGAACTGGCTAAGGCAGCTGCACCCTGGTCCGACCATCAGAGAACAAGAGACCTGAGACCTCGAAAGGCAAGGCTCACCAAGTCACCTATCTCTCCGCCCTTCCATTAACCCCACATGTGTTTATCGGCCAGGTTGGCACAATAAACTGTAACTATCTCAGTGGGTTTGAACTGCTACCTTGAGGTTAACAGTCCAACGCTTACCCAATACTGCCACCAGAGCTGCTTAGACTCTTTATAAACCAAACCACAGTTATCAACTTGATTCTGACTCAGAGCACCCATGTGACAGAGCAGGACTGCCCTGCGGATTTCCTAGACTGTGCATCTGGATTGTAATAAAAGGCCTCCTCTGTCTCGTGGGGCAGCTGGTGGCTGGGAGCTCCTGAATTCGCAGTTAGCGATCAACACGTAACCTAGAGATCCTTGCCATATATATACAAACATAAACCCTGACTCGCTGCCCATTACCATGATGCCAATTCATAGGACAGAGTTAGAACAGTTCCTTAGCGTTTCCAAATGTCTACAGTTTTACTAGAGTAAAGTGAGTTTGAACCCCCGACCTTGTGGTGAACCACCCAACACTTAACCCATTATGCCCAGGATCAAGTTATTAAATTGTTATGTTATCCCTATAACCTATCCATGCTTAGAGAGTGTGATAGGTAGGCTTAGTGTACCAACATGGCCAATAAACACATGTGGGATTAATAAGGTCGAAGAGTAACTATGCTTAACTTGAAAGGTGCACTCAAAACATCCCGAGTCTAGAGAACACTTAGTGACCTTTTTTTTTGCCAATATATCTAATTCCTGCTGGAAATTAAAAATACAAGTCTACCACAAAAATTCAAAACAAAGCATGTAGTATAGGGAGCATATCATATTGCATACATTGTAAGTTATAGAAAAAAAAGAAAGTTGATTTGAAAAGAAAAATGAATTCTATTTTCAATTGCTTCTGGGAGTCATTCATAATACAATAAAACTCTTGTAATGAAGTAATTTTATTTTATCTACTATAACTCTTGGACAAATGAAAGCCTATCAGTTTATAATTACTTGGGAGAGATCTTCAGAGTAAATGTCTGAGACACTAGTTCTAGCCTTAGTTTGTTTATTTTTAATTAATTTATTCACTCATCATCATTCACCAACCATGTACCGAGCTCTTTCTGGCTGCAGGCAGGTGACGGAGCTTGAGGCACCTGCAGTGAAGTTCATCGATGGCTCCTGCTCTTGAGGAGCTTTCGGTCAAACAGGAGAGCGAGGAGACCGTGGACCACTAGGCCAGGGGCACAGGGCTCCGTCTGCTGAAAAGCGGTGAAGATAAAGTGTTAGTGCCTCTTTGTTCTTACTTGGACCACATTTACAAGTAAACCGTTTACTTACTGTAAGCTGAGTTCTTATATCCAGGTACCAGTTTTGTTTTGTTTTTTAAATGTACTTGCATGTCAGAGAGTGTCCACAAAGTTAATAGTCAATGTCAAACATTTCATACCTTGGAAAATTGATCTCAGATGCTATATAACATGGATCAAGTCAATCTGAAGAAGAGGTGTGAGCCCGAACTTCCACGCACATGCGAGTCTATCAGGCTAATGGACTAATCAAGTATTCACTTAAAAGGAACATTCATTTTAAAGCTTGTGCTTTGACCCTTGTACCCAGTGGAACAATCCTGGTTTGCTTTGATATCCAGCACCTTTCACCGGATGCAACTGCAGCGTGTTTCACTGTATCTGAGCGGTAAAGGGACCTTTCCCCAGACTTTTCATAGAATCCCAACTATGTTTTAGGGGGACTTGGAATGAATTCCTTCACTTCAGTGTATAATATAAAGCCTCACTTCTCATTTCCCAGTCCAATAAACACCTGTTCTAATTACGTTTAATCATTCTCCACTGGAGATTGCTGTGTGCATGTTGGCTCTTAGCAGGTGCTTCACAATAATATGAGACCCCTCGTTTTCAGAATCTATTAATAAGTGCTCCTTTGTCTGCTTGTCTCCTCCCTTCAAAGACTTTCTGCAATTGTTTTGGTAGGCATTTAAATTTGAGAAGCATATACCCCTGGATTTTCTACTACCTGGGAGATAAATTAGCATAAGGCAACGGTTCTGATGGTTGTTTTGCCGCAGTCGGGCATACTTTAAGAATCTTTAGAGCTTCTGATGCCAAGCAAAACACTGGATTCAGTTTTGATTGTCAGCCCATGGTAGGGCAGTATATGAAGTCATTGAATTAACTCTGCTCTGGCCCTCTTGCACTTGGGGCACCTGAGAACAGGAGCTCTGTGGGAGGGCCAGGCCTTCAGAAGGGGCATTGCTGATAAGATCTTTCTTGTGAGTTCTACTTTCAAACCATGGAAATGCAGATGGAGACACTGGAAGAGAGATTTGGATCATTTATTAACATTTTCTTTAGCATATAAAAGCACATCCCTGATGTGTACTTTCTACAGGGTGTAGAAACTCAAATTCACCTTTTCACACAAATGTGATATCAAATATCCACTGAGTGGAGCCAACACTAGTGAGGACTGGTTTTAAATTTGTTTTATAATATCCTAAGGGCTGCTGTGATTTTTATTCTTGTTACCATTGTGGTAATGAACTGCACAAATTACATAGTTTTTCTCTGCCAGCTGCAAGCCATAAATCTAAAGAGAATATTTTCTTTTAAATAGACAATGATCATTTTACTGATAACATTTAAATGGTAGAAATCACATGTTTCTTTATATGGGTTAGACCATTGAAGGGAGAAAAAAGAATTAATAAGTCAGGTACAAAATGCAATTTGAAATGCCAGTCGGGTGTAATAAGACATGTTTTCATTTTCTTCCACTTTCTTATTGAAGTAAGCTCCATTGCACTGACAGCATCATTTCATTTTATTGAAAGACATGACGTTGCAAGGCTCCGTGCAATATGAACCACTTTAATACGCAGAAAAGAGGCACTGATGGGAATCGGTGTTTCCCAAAGTGCGTTTCCCGGAACACGGATCTGTGGGGATGTTGGTCAACCCAGTGACACCTTGGTCACGTGAGTTTGAGAAATTCTGCCTCCTCCCTGCTGTGCACTGCGTGAGCCAAGCTCACCAAGCTCAGAAGAGGAGGCCACGTGCAGGCAGCCCAGCACACACTTGCAGGTGCAACACTCTGAGAAGCAGAGCAACTTCACTTCTTCTATTTTTTTAACCTGGCATTTTCCAAATTTACCAAACGCCTTTTCTCTCTGGCACATTTTATAACATCTGAAGGGAAGCAGGTAACTCAGTAAGGTTACACTTTACATATGGTAAATGGATTTATAGCAGTACAGAAGAGAAATGTGCACGTGGAGACAAACGCTGAAATTGACATCAGGAGACATCAGTAGATTTCTATCTGTCTTTTACGAAATACGTGACTAACCTTTAGGGATATCCTTTAGCTTTGCTATGAATGGGGACATTGTCATATGTTCTACCTCACAGATAATTTCTGTACTCACATTCTCAAATGGGCAATGTTTTGTTAGTCTTTTTAAAACGACAAAGCAATATTCCTTAAGGTATAATTATTGCTATTATTATTGCTGTGATTAAAATTCTGGGGCTCTTAGTGCAGTGTCCCAGATTCTAGTATTCCATAAAATAGGGAAGACATTTTTATTTATGCTATTAGAATCCTTTCTGATTTCCCAAACTTTCTCACCAACTCTTTTTGTTAAAGTTGAAAAACCTTATACATTTTTCTCAGGAGCTCCGGTGACATAATGGGTTAGATATGGGGCTGCAAGGTGGATACCACACAAGAAAGCTGAGGCTGTCTCCTCCCATGAAGATTTACAATCTCCCAAACCCCACAGAGCCACGCGACGCTGTTCTATACAGTTGCTATGAGGTGGAATTGCTTGGTGGGAGGGAGTTTGGTTTGGCTCAGTTTGTGTTAGGGAAAAGGAGAAATGGAGTGAGGCATATGAAATAACATTAAATCATAAGTTGCTTTCAGAGAAATTGCTTTAAAATAGCCTCACAGAGGAAGTACTTGGAAGTCAAGTATTTGTCTTTTTTTAAGAGAAAAAAAACAAATAAACAAACTGGATACTTATGGTTATATGTATATGTGAGAGGATAGGTTTATACAGCTAGAAGGAAAATAGCAGCTAATTAGTGCACAGCTAATTAGTACACACAGCAGTACAGAGGGCTCAGTTCAACTCACTCCCATGCAACAGTTAATAGACTGAAAGTCCTTCAGCTCACATGGGCTGCTGGGTCAGAGATCAAGGAAGCAGACTGTGGAGTCCTCCACCCAGCAAGGCTCACAGTCTGCCCACAGGCAGCAAACGGCAGGGGGGTCACGAACAGTCAGTAGCTTGGGAACTTAGTGAAGCAGGCCTGGATGGGATATTGAAAGCAAGCAATGCAAGGCGACATGATCCACCAGCCTCAAAATCAAGCAATATACGCACCAGCAGCGTGGTGAAGCAGGTCTCGGAGGAGCCTCAAGCTCTAGCAACACAATCCACGGGTTGGCATGCCCATGGGTAGCGTAGCTCACAGGTTGAGGCAGAGAACTAGCTGAAATCCCAGCATGCTCCAGCAAGCTCTGATCATCATAGAGAAAGAGAGAGGGGGGCAAGCCTTGCAGAGCCATTTACATCTTTTCCCTCCAATCAAACGGCAAACTGATTAATCCCACATGTTCCTATTGGCCAGGTTGGCACAATAAATCTAACTATCACACACAAGGTATCTTCAAAATAGGAAAATAGAGGAAGAGCTATTTATTATTAGTAACCACAATTTAAAAAACCACTGCAATCCAGTCAATGCTGACTCACAGTGACCCCATAGGAAAGGATAGAACTGCCCCTTTGAGTTTCTGAGACTGTACTCTTTATGGGAGTAGAAAGCCCTTTCTCCTGAGGAGCCACTAGTGGTTTTGAAATGCCAACCTTGTGGATTCCAGACCAATGCATAACCACTATGCCACCAGGGCTAATCATAATAAATAGATGAATACAAGTGTTCAATGCCTCACCTACTGACTACATTGCAATATAGACCAATAAATAAATCACAGGGCACCAATCTTGATAATTAGTATACAGAGGTGGTCATTTATACAGTTATTCAATGTTTTATATGCCCAGAACCATGGGAAGTAAAGAGGATAGTATCATATGTGTATGTTCATCAGGCATCTTACAACCTCATTGTGGAGCTAAAATGAACACATGGTACAAAAGAAGATCAATCAAGTTCCGTCTCTGCAAGAGACAAAGGCATTTCTGATTAGAACTGCAAACTGCAGTTACAAGAGCTAAGGAGTTCTAAGAATAGAGAGGTAGAAGCTTCCAGGTGCAGGTTTGAGCTTGAATGGGTATTACAGGGCCAGGGAATTCCTTAATGCGGCTCTTCAAGCCAAAGTCTCTACTTCCTGCCAAACGACCTTTCCTTGCCTGGGTCTGGTGAGAAGGTAGGGAAAGATACTGGGAGGATTCACCTGTGAGTAATTGTAAACAGGATTCCCTGGAATGGCATCCTGTTGTGTATAAAATGAGCCCTCTGAGACGCAGGAGGAGAAACTTCATTTCCAGCAAGAGCCAGGAGAGAAGCACGTTCTCTGAACCTGAGAACCCTATGCAGTGAAACTCCCGGATCCAGGTGACAGCTGTATCGTCTTAGGAGCAGCAGCAGAACCAGGAGCCAGAGCATGGAACAGAGCGATGGACTTCCCAACCCACAAATCAAGTAAAGCTCGGCGCTTTCATGCGGGAGGCTAGTTTGCAGAGTCGGGGCCCTCTGAGCACTATATTGGGGACGTTGAGCAAGCTGACTCAAGGAAGTAGAGCTGAATGCCTTCAGGCTGAGGCTTACTGAAGTGGGATGCCTCTGGGCATTTAATTCAGGGTGCTGAGTTCGCTGACCCACGGAGTTTAAGCTGAATACTTTCATAGTGAGGTTTATAACAAAATGGTATTCCTTTTGGACATTTATTAGCAGACCAGAAACTTTGTAATGTCCTGGTAAACAACAACTCTGAGCAAATGGGTCACACTGGCATGACAATTCGTTAACATCCTTAATGAACCCTTTAATCATGACTTTTGTCTGTGTCTTATGATTTTCATCTCCCCCGTACTTGATATCATATACATTGTATATTGTAGATACTCAATAAAGATGTGTTGTGTTACTGGATAAGTAGGTGAGACAATGCATGGCAAAATGGATGAACAAAGGAAATGAAAGAAGGAAGGATCAAAGAGAGAGGAGAGGGAGAGGGGAAAATAGAAATCAGTTCCAGTAAAATAAGATAATCTCACCAGCTAAGATTTAGAGTCCAGGGGTCCTCAAAATTTTTAAACAGAGGGCCAGTTCACTGTCCCTCAGACCCATTGGAGGGCCGGACTATAGTAAAAAAAAAAAAAAACTATGAACAAATTCCTATGCACACTGCACATATCTTATTTTGAAGTAAAAAAAAACCAAACAGGGCACAAACACCTGGCGGGCCAAATAAATGTCCTCGGTGGGCCGCATGTGGCCCATGGGCCGTAGTTTGAGGACCCCTAATTTTTATACCAAGAACTAGTGTGTGTGAAGCTTTCTACAGAAGAACCATAAGTTAAATGGTTGACCAACTCCCAGAAGAAGATAGCTGCAGTTGGCATTGATAGAGTGCACAAAGTACTAGAGTTTTCAGTTTTCAGAAGATACAGGACAGCTAGTTCCTGACTTCATCACTCACTACAAATGTAATGTTGGATAAGTCCCATGCATTCACTGAGTCTTATACAATAAAGCATTGTATAAACCTTCTTCTTAAGGTTTTTGTGAGGATTACATAAAGGTAGGGACATTCTTTGTTGTAGAGATAACTATAAGATAGTATGGAAATTGAATGATGACCCAAGAGGTCAGGACATTTCCAGGTTTAGCCAATCCTTCAGAAATAGTCTGTGGACTGCTGCGAGGCATTGTATTTGACTTGTTGTAAGGTACCCTCTATAATGGTTCCAAATCATAGTGGCTCTATGTCCAGCAGAATGAAAGACCACCCGGTCCTGCTCCGTCCTTACAATTGTTATGCTTGAGCCTATGATTGTAGTCACTGTGTCCATCCGTCTTATCAAGAGGATCTTCCGCCCATCTACTTTACCAAGCATGATATACTTTGCCAAGGACAGTTCTCTCTTGATAGCGTGCCCAACGTAGATAAGATACAAAATCTCCATCTTGGCTTTGAAGAAACATTCTGGCTATACTTCTTCCAAGACAGATCTATGGCATCCTATTGGCAGTCCTTGGTACTTTACTTCAATGTTCTTCCCCACCAACCTAATTCAAATGTGATGATTCATCTGCAGTCTTCTTCCTTATTACCCATGGCTCGGGTCAGGTAAACATTATTCATCAAAGTAACATCCTAGCTTTCAACACTTTAAAGAGGTCTTGTGCGGCCGATTTATCAATGTAATACGATGTCTCATCTCCTGATGGCTGCTTCCATGAGCATTGATTGTGTCCCCAAGAGAGATAAAATCCTCGGAAATTTCAGTATTTCTCCCATTTATCATGATGTCACCAATTGGTCTAGTTGTGAAGATATGGGTTTTCTTTGCCTTGGGTTGTAATTCATACTGAAGGCTGCAATTCTTGCTCTTCATTAGCAAGTACTTCAAGTCCTCGCTTTCAGCAAGCAAAGGTTGGATCATCCACTTATTGCATGTTGTTATGAAGCCTTCCTCCCCTCTTGATGCCACATTCTTCATCATCTAGATAACTTCTTCTCTTATTTGTTGAAAATAACAGACTGCACAAGTATGGGGAGAGGAAACAAGGCTGACACACACCTTTCTTGATTTTGAACCAAGCGCTATTCTCTTGTTCTGTTCGCTCAAATGCCTCATGATCCCTGTACAATTAGTGCTTTGAGAATTCCAAAACAATTCCAACACAACTGTTTTGGAATTCTGATTCTTCTCAGGCTATCCAGTTCATTGGACTCCACCCAGTCAAATGCTTTTGCATAATCAATAAAACGCAAGTCAACCTCTTTCTGGTCAGCCAAGATCCACGGAACATCAGTCATTTCCCTTGTTCCGCGCCCTCTTCTGACTGGGTCTGAATTGCTAGTAACTCTATGTCAGTGGACCGCTGCAACCATTGTCTGATGATCTTAAGCAAAATTTTACTGGCATGCGATGTTAATAGTATTGTTTTGAAACTCGAGCCTTCTGTTGGGTTGCCTGTCTTTGGAGTGGGTGAACATACGGATCTCTTCCAGTCAGTTGTCCAGGTAGCTGTCTTCCAAATTTCCTGTCACAGATGAGTGCTTGCTGTGCTTCAGCAGTTTGGCGGCATATTTCACTTGGTCATCCATCAATTCCTGAAGCCTTGTTTTTGGCTAATGCCTTCAGTGCAGCTTAACCTTCCTCCTTTGGTACCATTCTGTACCAGTTCTTAATCATGTGCCACCTCTTGAAATAGTTGAAAGCTGACTAATTATTTTTGGTACTGTGACTCGGTATTCTTTCCATCTTCTCTTGATGCTTCTTGCATCATTCAATATTTTGTCTAGAGAATCTTTTAATATTGTAACTTGAGATTTGATTTTTTCTGTTAATTCTTTCAGTTTAACATGTGCTAAGTGTGTTTGTCCTTTTTGTGTTTCTGACTAGGCGTGTGCCCATTTCTCTATAATACGGTACTTGATCTTCTCCAGCTTCCCTTTGAGACGTTCTGTTCAGCACATTTTCTTCGTCATTGCTTCCATTTTCCTTAGCTGCTCTCCAAGGAAGAAAAAGCTTTAAGAGTGAGTTTCAGAGCATCTTTTGACACCCTCTGATCGTTTCTTTCTTTGGTCTTTGTAATGACCTTTTGCTTTCTTCGCGAAGGATGTTCTTGTTCTCTCAGCTCATCAAGTGTTTTGTCATTGGAGTTCAATGCAACAACTCTGCTTGTGACATGTTCTTGAAACCCAGGCAGGACAGACTGACAGTCATAGTTTAGCTCTCATGGACTTGTTTTCGTTTTCTTCAACTTTGACCTGAACACAGCTATGAGCGATTGATGCTTTGTTCCATAGTCAACCCCTCGTCTTGGTTGAGCTGTTGATGTTGAGCATCCCCATTTCCTCTTCCCACAGATGTAGTCAATTTGATTTCTGTGTATTCCACCCAGAGAAGTCTATGTGCCTCATTGTCTTTTTTTTTGCTGCTGAAAATAAGTATTTGCAATGAAGAAGTTATTGGTCTTACAAAATTCTATCATGTTAACTCCAGCTTCATTTCTATCACCAAGGCTAATTTTCCAACAACTACTCATTCCTCTTTGTTTCTACCTTTGCATTCCAATCACCAATAATTATCAAGACATCTTGGCTCCCTGTTTGAATCATTTCACACTGAAGATGTTGGTAAGATTTTTCTTTTTTTTTTCATTATTAGAGTTAGATGTTGGTACATAAATTTAAATAATATTTTTATCAATTGGATTTTCTTGTATAAGGATTAGATCCTTTCACAGACAACTTTATACTCCAAGATCTTGAAATGTCCTTTTGAATGATGAATGTAAAGTCATTCTTCCTTAATCTGTCATTTCGGACATAATCAACTACATGACTGCTTGAATCTAAATGGCCAATACCTAGGATATTGAACCTTATGGATTCTTTTTCCTTTTTTATGAATTTCAGTTTTCCTAGATGCACACTTTGTACACTGCGAGCTTTAATTATTAACAGATTTTTGCAGCTCTGTCTTATTTTGAGTTGTGCTGCATCAGCAAATGAAGGTTCCCCAAACTTTGTACATCAAGGCTTTACTCCATTCACTTCCTTATGGTCGACTCTACTCTGAGATGGTTTTGAATGCCTGTTTTCTCCGAAGTGGACAGCCTATCCTGAATATCTGCTCTTCGTCTGGAAGCTCTGCTGGAACTTGTGCACTTTGAGTGACCCGCTTGTCATTGAAATATCATTGACATAGATGCCAGCATCACATCAACATACAAGTCACCCCAGTACCACAAACTGGCAGACAAGTGGTGGGTATGTGACTTAGACTTGCATGATCTAGGCACATATTGTACCGGTGTTCTTCTACTGTACATTACGTAGGAAAACAGTAGAACACGAGCAATATTGTAGTCACTGCAAACATTTTGTTCTCTAAGGAAAAAAAGAACTGCCTAGAAAAGAAATCCAATGAGCAAATGGCATTCTTTCGAATCAGCTTCCGCTCGATTACGTGGTGCAGGACACTAGGCTCTTCCTGTCAAGGTCCATCGATACCCCAAATGGCTAAAAGATGATTTTTTAAATGACATTTAAAAAAATTAATTTTTGAGTGCAACATATTTTTGGTTCCAAGGAGTTTTCAGCTGTTTTGTGAGCAAGTCAGTGGACATTCCCCACTGACTGGAACATTACAAGTGACGAAGTGGTGACTGAGCGGTCACCGGGGGAAAGTTTCTCTTCTCATTGGCACCTGTAATGAGGCCACACAGTCCAGGCACCTTGTGTGGGTGTGGAGCAGCCACTCTGAGAGGCCATGGTGGCTCTTGCGGAGGTAGGAAGCTCGCATGGCAGACTACTATGCTTTCGGGCATGGGTGAGCAAGCAGATCCCATGTGCTCTGATGGGGCCAGACATATCTCAGAGGAAAGGTCAAGAAAGGTTCGTGTGCCAGGTACTTCTTGACAGAACCAGGAACTCCTTGTTCCTCCTCCTTTCCCATTTCATTCTCTTCACCAAAGAATCTGTTTTATGGTTAGCCAAGCATTCCCCCTGCTTCAGGGAGAGAGAGAAAAAGAGAAGGGAAAAAAACAAAATAAATCTGAGAGAGAGTGAGAGGGCGGGTTTTGCTAGTACAGGGACTTACATCAATGAGGAAAGAGGAAACACTGACCCTTGGCCTATGAGTCCATTTTTACAGGCCTGGTTCCTTTGAACCCTCTGTCTATTCCTTGGTATGTGTGTGCTTGCTTGCTTCTGATGACTATCCACAAATAGTTTTCCCATCAGAGACTGGTCTTGACTGAACAGGTGAATGTGCCTCTCCTAACATAAAACATGTATGTGTTCTGATGAGGCGCATGGGAAGGAAGAAACATTGGGCAGAGGCAAGACCATGGGTCTCCCACAGGGCAGGTCAAACTATCCCACATCTGTGTCTGGACATGCTAAGGCAAAGCAGAAAGAGAGGATGAGAGCAGTCCAAATGCTGCAAACATCTTTCCCCTGTGGTGATAACTGTCTTTCCCCTCGTGGTGATAACTGTTCTCGCCCAAGCCCCCCATCTGTCTATCTGTGGTCGTGTCTAAGGGACCAGGTGGCTCTGGTACAATATAGAAGTGGTTACCTATGTTTCTGAAGCATGTGTACAGGTTCTATTTTCTTACCATCTGTAACAGGGCAGGTGTTTTTGAGAGGGAAAGGCTTGTGGAGAGGTGACCAAGACCACAGCCAGTGCTATCTCCCTGCCCCGGTCTCTCCATCCTTCAGCCATCTCAATAGTATGGACTCCTTTCATGATTTGATCATGGAGAACTGGATAGTAAGAGCTGTCAGCCTTATCTGGGAAGCTGATGTCACATGAGGCGAAAGTCAGCCAATCAGGAGCCACAGCCAGGAGTCACGGCACACTTACACAAGCGGGCATCTCTACAGCTATTTACGTACCAGTGACCTCTAGACAGATGAGACACTGTTTCTGGTTAAAAGTATTTGTTTCTCTCATCTTAGTCAAAACAAACATGAACAACACACGTGAAACCTAGTTGCACATTGGGCTACTAACTTCAAGGTCAGCAGTTCAAACCCACCAGCCCCACTGAGGAAGAAAGATGAGACTTTCTGCTCCAGTAGAAAGGTAGAGCTTTGGAAACCTACTACTCTGGGTTGGTCCAGTAGGCTCTCGGAGTCAAAATTGAGTCAATGGCAGTGAATAAGTAACACTAACAAAGAGGTGGGTGGCTCACATCCATTCAGAGTTGTGTCTTAGAAGAAAATGTTGGCAGTCCACTTCCCCA
>NW_022103905.1:5492239-5495287 GCF_000313985.2 Echinops telfairi
GCACAGGTCTACTCTGACCCAGATGGAGGGCTCAGTGAGTCAGAGTTGATGCTTGGCAACTGGTTTGGTTTGGGTATTCGGAAGAGCTACCCATAGCCCACCAAAACGCGAGCATCGTTTTCTTCACAACCACTTGTTGTTTTTGTGGCGAGGTGCCAATCAGTTGGTTTCTGCATTGGAGAAGAGAGCACTGCCTGATCTGACACCATCCTCACAATTGTTACGGTTGAGCCCATTGTCACAGCCACTGTATCCGTCCATTTCATTGGGGGCCTTTCCCTTCTTCAGCGTCCTCCTAACTTACCCAGCACGATGTTCTCTTCCGGGGACTGGTCTCCCCTAATAACATGTCCATAGTATGTGACACCTGATCTCACAATCATGTACTTCTTTCTAGGCAGATCCATTTGCTCTGCCGGTAGTCTATGGCACTTGCAGTATTCTTTACAAGCAACAATTCAGACGCATCAATACTTCCTTGGCCTTCCTTATTCGATGTCCAACTTTCACATGTCTGTGAGGCAATTGAAAATACCGTAACTTGGTTCAGGTGCACCTTAGTCCGCAAAGCCACATCCTTGCTCTTCAACACTTTTAAGGGGCCGTATGAAGCATATTTGGCCAAGCCAAAAGTAGTTCAATTGCTTGGCCTCTCTATTTAAGAATGACTGCTTCAGTGTAAGGCAGCATGGAAGTCTGAAAATTCCTCTCAGAAACCTTGGAGCTTGATGGTAGTGTTTATTGTTATTATTATTTAACTTTTGAAGAGGGCTACCCTAACACTCCAAAGCACAATTTAAGAGTAACATCGCCTCTTTGGAATGTAACTTGGAGCCTAGGTGGCTCATATCATAGACTGAAAACTCAAGTCTCCACTCTTGCTCAAGTTTCTCATCAAGAACACCCCTCTCTCTCTCTTTTTCTCTCTCTCTGTGTGTGTGTGTGTGTGTGTGTCTTCCCTCCACTGACCACTGCTTAGCAGACCTACATCTTCCCACAGTGATCCCAAATTACCCACTAACCACACCTTCCTGGGCGGCACCGTGTCGGGTGTGGGCTGCAGATAGCCCTGGCTAGCATTGCTGCCTGGACAGCAGAGGCACTGTTTTGTCATTGCCCCTGAGGTCCAGCATGTGTATGTGAGTGAATCATGTTGGTCCCCATGCCAAGACCACCCAGCAACATGTATCCTGTGTGATCCGGTTTGAATGCTTTCTGTTGACTCACATGCACAAAATAAAAGGGCAGTTTCAACTTCAGCTGCAGCGCAGTTTAAAATGCTGCTGACATCAGGACATGCTTTAGTCACAACTAAAAGATCTCTCAGTTTTTCTTTTAAAACAAGGGTAATACTTATAAATAAGGCTCTTATTTCTTTCATAAGTCTTCTGTGTATGCACAAGACTTTGTATTCATTGAAACAACCTTGAAATGTGTTAGAAGTATCAATGGCTTCTTGTTATTCTTCTAAATATCTACCCCCAATCACCACCAGTGATGGATGGCTTAACTTGAATGGGTTTCAGGACACTGAGCAAAGCATAAGGCCACTGAGCACTAAAAGATGTCTTCTCCTTTAAGAGGAGATTTTCAGGCACACAAAATTGCTACTGAATCCCAGAAGGACAAGAGCAACTTCACACCGGACAATATTCTCTTGGAAAACGATTGACAGACTAGCCAGTGCCCATTCTATAAAACGATGCAGACTTGATTTTTACATCCTCCTTTTAACACAGAAATAAGGAAAGCGCATAAAAAGGATATCCCAAATACCCATGGTTTATAAACACAGGTCCATATAAACAGATGAAGAGTCATTTATATTAAGATTGTCCATATTCCAGCGGGGATGTCCCTTCTCAAAGGCTGACAGTTTTCTGATTCATTCTGTGTGTGTGTGTTTGTGTGTGTGTGCATATATCCACATACTGGTAAGTGATCTGCTAAAAAGAAAATAAAGAAAATAGTAAAGTAGCAAAGTGCCCTGCCTTTGTCTGAAAAGAAGCCTACTAGGCAAATGTGCAAAAACATGGTCACTGCGGATGACATCGCAACTCTACACTCACCACTCCAAATTCTGAGTTAGTCTGGGGAAAACTACCTCCCTCCTCCCCCACACCCCCACACATACACAGTTAAAGCAATCCAACTTAAAACTAGTGCAAATATGTTTTGTCAAAGTTGAATCTTTTTTGCTCTCTAGTGGAAAGTGTGAATTTTTAAGATGTGGAATATTATTCTTGAAACCAGTGTATAGTAAACTAGGCCATTAGTCATTCATCAATTTCATGAATGTTTTCTTGAGTAAATTAAAATGATTCACTAATTACTTGTGAAAAGATCCTTTTGATGTTTGCACTTTACTCAAAAACAAAAGAATCCATCCCTTAATTATTTATTAAGCCATGGTGCCAGGCACTGTGCTAACAGAAATAGTGACAAACCATAGTTTCCAGTTTCTAATCTATAATTACCGTTTGTGTTCAACCCCCTTTGTGATTTAAACCTTGTTGCTCCTTTCTTAATTAGACCTTTAATTTCTATGGGTAAGCTTGCTTTATGGACGTTGCCAATGGAAGTGTGGAGTAATGTCCTCCAGTCATTTGGGTTACTGAAATAGTAGTTGAAAGCTTTTACTACATCTTTTGATCCTCACACATATACCCAAGTGTCTTGCCAGTATAAAATGTGTCTTCTGAACAATAATTTGTTATGCGGAATAGCAGTAAAAATAACCATAGAAACTTTTATGGTCTTTAATTAACCAGTCAACTTCTACAACAAAAGTAAATTATGATTCTCTGCCCCCACCCCCAAAGTTATCAGGGTTTAGATTTTAATAAAAATCGTCCAGTGCAGATGTTTGTATAATTGTTGACTTTAAGGCCTCGTTTGCTTTATTTAACTAGAATCGTTTTTCTGTAAGACATATGGTTCAACACTTTGTGAACTTTGTACATTCTGGGACTGGATTTTAGTTAAGGGTAATGATTAATTAGAAAAAGAATGTACTGAAGGTTAGAATTACAGGATTTGTTACACAGA
>NW_022103905.1:5495490-5509354 GCF_000313985.2 Echinops telfairi
GAGTCAGAAGTCTGCTAGCAACTAGTGAGACAATTTTCGTCATCCCCACAAATTCCAATATCCCAATACAGGATGAGACCGGAAAGTATAATGGGTGGTTTGGAAGCTTGAGGAATGCAGGTTGAAATGACGAGAGTGATGGAGGTGTGGCATGTGGACGCCTCAATTCATGGTGGCCATGCTTAAGAGCACCCGCAATGATGTGCAATGAAATTAGGGAGACGGATTAGATTTGGGCGCAGAAGGGAAGGGGAAGAATAATATTATTCCAAGTGTCAAGACTGGCTATGAATTTTGGCAAAAGAGGTAAAAATAAGTGAGCTTGGGGGGAGTTGTAGGGTCAGAGGTTTAGTCCTGTTGAACATTTGAAACACCAAACATACTGACGGGGATGTAGAACAGTGGTAGCGGGAGGAGGGTCCCAGCTTTAAGGGAATACATTAGCTGTGTCAGTGCAGATGTTTCTTCATTTCCAGCCTATATACTTCTATTTTCTTGCTGCATACCATTCTGTTTCCCTTTGTTGACACATAGCAATACCTCAGGGAGTGGTCAATACGAGTGCACCTTTGCGGCCTCCGCTTTGAGCAGGAAGGCCTAAGGCAGGGGATGGAATATTGGACTGAGCTACTTCAGTCAAGTCTGTGTTTGAAGCAACTTTGCATCCTGCACAGCCCTTAAACGATATGTGGGAGATAGAATTCATTTTGAAAATGGATACTCTGTGACCCCTCGTGGCATAGCTCCCTCCGAATCACATGTAAGGACCCTTTGACTAATCTAGAATCAATCCAGGGGCATGACCTTGTGCACAAGAGGAATATGTGTGTTTATATCAGTGTGGTCTTTGTAAGGAATTCGCCAGATGGGGAAAAAGGGGGGCCTTCCTTTGACATTTAAAGGGGCACAGCTGGTCCTCAGAAGCAATACATGTACACACACACACACACATACACACACACTCACGCATACCACACTTCTTTGACAGCTTTATTATGATCCTAATGGAAGGTCACGAATGTTAAAAAATAGGTCACGTGATTGAAGTTAGCAGAGACCAGTCAGATTTTAAACTTCACTCTATTAGAACCATCATTTGGGGTTTCATTTTTTTCAGCCCATTTTTATGCCTTGCTTTATTCTTTGTAGAGTCCGTAGGTGATAGGTGATAGGTGACAGGTGACAGATGACAGGTGATAGCAGTAGGTGATAGGGATGCTGGGCTCTTCTTGGAAGAGCTTATTTGAAAGGGTGTTTTCCTGAACAAAGAAGGAACTACTCTCAACAACAATTTGAAGTGTCCTTGAAGTTTGGGCAATAGAAACAGCTGTGTGTTCCTCTAAAGTCCGTTTCTTACCAGCAACCCTGACCTTTGATTCCATCGTCTTTTAACGTCTTAGTAACAGAGGATGCCTCCATCCACTCTGCCTGATAAAACGTATCTTCATGGGAATGGCAGGAACTTCGGTTGCACATGTACCTTGCATCCTATAATGGACACGCTCAGGGTTGGAGGACGATGGATTGCCCATGACAAGTCTGACAGCATGCAGTCCCCTCCCCATTCGGGCCAGATGAATTCTCTTGTGAACACATTAGCTGGGGGAGCTTTTGACTTACTCTGGCTGAGAGGGTTCTTGGGTGCCTGGTTCTTGGCTTCACATGAGAAAGAATTCATGCTGAAGCCTGGTTTGTCATCCAAGTGGGGTTTATGAAGGATAGAACACGTTTCAGGTTAAATGTCTCAAAAGAGTACACTATTTCAGGGACGCGTGCCAAGCTGTGCGGAAGTTCACAACTGGACACGAGCAAGCTGGTGGAACAGCGCACCCACACCTGCAGAACTGAGGCCTGAGAGCACAGCACGCGCTGGGGTGCAGAGTAGGTGAGAAGAGAGCTCCCCCTCAGACCGGCCACTGCTCACAGCTCAGGAGGAGGGTGAAAGATCAAACTTCTGCCTGGGGAGGCGTGGTTGAAGGTATTGATTGACCCCATTTGCTGAATGAAGCCCACCTGGATGATGTGCTTGGCCTGGGCCTAGTTTGGGATGCTTAGGTGTATCGCCCACCTGGCTTGAGACCTGAATTGGAGCATGCCCAGTTTGGGGGTCTTCATGGGTCACCTGATTTCCTTCCACCCTTCTCTAGCGAGCCTGTAGATGCAGCATGGGAGAGACAACCCCTGTCCCTATTTTGACTACCTAACATGGCTAAAAGGTTCTTGGGTGGGCAAGATTCATTCTGGTTAGAAATTCTACTGCCTATCATGAATTGATTCTGTCTCTGGCATTTTATTAAGACCCAAAGATGTTGTATGGTTTTTTGTTTTGTTTTTGTTTTGAAAATGGTGTTCCATTGACCCCTGCATTTATTTTGAAGTTCAATCATGCTTGGGTTCCTAAGATCCGATCCCCAAGACATACTATTGTCTTTATTTCTCTAAAAACAATAAACAAACAAAAAAGACAATATGGAGCTGGTACCAAGGGCTCAAATAGAAAGAAAATATTTTGAGAATGATGATGGCAACAGATGTACACATTTGCCTGACACAATGGATGGGTGGATGGATTGTGATAAGAGTTGTATGAGCCCCCAATAAATTGATTAAAACAGACCAAAAACACAAAAACAGAGTACCTGTCATAGAGTCATTTCTGACTCATAAGACGCCCCCTATAGGACAGGCTAGAACTGCCCTGTGAGTTTCTGAGTCTGTAACTCTGATGGGAGAAGAAAGCCTCATCTTCCTCCCAGGGAATGCCTGCTGGGTGGCTTTGAACAACGGGCCTTTTGGTAAGCAGCCCAATGCATAACCCACTAGGCTACCAGTGCTCATCAACTAACCCTTATAGATCACAGCCTCGGTCTTGGAGTTTCAACCAGGGGCCATCAGGCCAGTGCCTCCTACACTAACCAGGCGTGTCAGAGTAGAACTGTGCTCCATGCGGTTTTCAGTGACTGATTCCCAGACGTCGAGAGCCAGGCTTTATTTAGACATTTCAGGGTAGAGGTGAACTGGCAAGTTTGCAGTTCGCAGTCAAGTGTGGGCTGTAGTGGAGGAGGGGCGCTATGAGTAGTTTTGACCTCTGGGCTGTAAAGAGAAGTAGAAGGATTTACTTCAGGGGATGGCAGTGAAAAGCCCATTCTCAGCTTGTTACTTGTCATCTCCGGAGGAGGTTGCCGCCGCCAATGCTGGGGTCCCCCGAGATTCTGAGGGGGAGAGCTCCTTACCCATCTGCCCTGGGCATGTGCTGGGGATATGAATTTGACTTTTCTTGTGTTGATGATGCTGACATTCGGGGACTCTGTTACCACAGCACTGCCTCGCCTGGCCAGACTAATGAAGATACTAAAGTCTGTGCCGTCATAGGCTGAGGTCGTTAGTCAGACTCCACTCTATGGGAGTGAGGTTGGGGTTGGTTTTAAAGTGATTAATATATGGCTTCCATGTTTATTTACAATGTGAATTTAATCACTTGGATGGATCCTATCGTCTAGAAAAATTTTGTTGAAAATAATTGTTCCGTATTAACATCAACATTGGACAGTTCCGTTTTCTGTCAGCCACTGGCAATCAAAAGAGACGTTTCCTCAGTCTGAAAGAGGAAGGTTTTGCAGTGGTTCTTTCAGACAAAGCCTTCCTTAGGAAACGCACTGTGCGCATCGGCGTCATAGAAGGTACATCACCCTTGTTAAAGTCTTAGAAAGTCTATAGTTATCGCCAGGCAAGAGGTCTTATTCTATTTTTATTCCTCCCCCGATTTCCCCCACTAATCCAAGCCACGAGCCATAGAAAGGAATGCTGAATGTTTACTGTTCAATGGATGCATGGATATGCCAAACTATTTCTTAGTCACCCACAATCCTGTCAAAGGAATTTTTGAAGCCTCAGTCCCAGTCTGACTGAAAAGGAATGGTATCAGTTTTTCTCCAAACCTTTGCTTACCTAATGTGAAACCTATTCCTTCCCCTCAGGCCCCTCCCTTCCCAGAAGAGTCCGAGTTTAGCGAAAGTACGGAGCAGTGGAGTTGAACTGTAAAAAGAAGTGAGCTCTCTCCCTGGAAACCGACCTCCCTGGCTGGCTCTTAATCTCTTTCATTTCCTCTGCTGAAGGAGAGCCTCCTTCCAGAGACCTGTGGAGCGATTGATTTGCCTGAGACCTAGCTTGTTGCCGATGATTCAGCTAATTTGTAATAATTACACATTTTCCTTACCCTAGAGACGAGATAGACTAAAAAGCGTAGGCTTCATTTTTCCCTCCTGAAACAAGACACTACTTTCACCCTCTCTTGCTTTTCTCTTTGCCTGAAAAGTACTAAAACATAACACACTAAAGTCTCCTTGACTCATGACCCAACTCAGAAAATCCTCTTCCTCACTTTCTGACCTTGCGGGGCCTTGAGGCTCGAGCAGCCCGGTTGGTGAAAGCAGTCCGCCTGACACCAAGAACTTCTAATCTGTCACTGTCACCGATGTTGGGTAATGGAAATGAATCGTTTTGGCTTCAGGTGTCCTAAATGGACCCTCAGCAACACAAGTGATGAAGTGCTCAACCAGGAGCTGGTAGTTGGGAACTACCCAAGTGCCCTGGGGAAGACAATCCTGGTGATCTTTTCCCAGAATCCTACAGAGGACTTTCCACACTCCGCACACAGGGCTGCCACAAGTCGGAGGTAACTGACAGCAACTGAGAATAGCGAAGGACTTCTGATCCTTGCTCCCTGCCCAGATGAATGTACAGTGAACCCTCATTTATCGCGGTTAATTGGTTCTAGACCCTACCGTGATAAATGAAATTCCGCGAAATAGGATTCCTTATTTGTAAATCAAATATTTTCGTAGTTAGAGCATAGAGGACATGAAAAAACACCCTTTAGTCACCATTACACTCGTATTACCCAATTTATTAAACGAAAAAGGGAAAATACAGTAAAACATTTCGGATGTTACAATTATCATTTATTATTTATTATATTATTTATGGCATCAAGCGTGTACAGTATGAGCCAATCAGTGGCAGTAATGACAGATCATGCGCTGTTACACAAAAACTGCGATAGAGTGAAGCCACGGAAGTAGAAGTGCAAAGTGGCGAGGGTTCACTATATTCTAATTGCAGTAGTCCCCATCTCAGTTGCCTAAGCCAAGAAATCTTGTAGTTATTCTTGACCCCTCTCTTTAACATCTCACACACTCTTAATCAAGAAATCCTATTGACTCTCCACCCCCAATATGTCCTGAACCCCACTGCATCTCACCTCTTCCATGGCTACCTGTGTTAAATTGGGTTGACTCGAGAAACAAATCCAGGAACACTCATACATGTACAAGAAAGAGCTTTCTATCGAAGATTAATTGTATATTAAGAAAACCTCCCATCACGGTCCAGCTCAAGTCCATAAGTCCAATATGAGACCATAATTCCGTCTTCAGACTTATGCCACCACATGCAATGATGTAGAACACAGGAAGATCACAGGCCCGTGGGTGCAAAGTCTTGTAGATCCAAGGCGGTGGACGTATCCCCAGTGCTCTGGCTGCTATCAGTGTGCCTCGAAGTGGCTCATCTACAGGAAGGTGAAGCAGAGGGAGAGTGTGTGGTCTGCCAACGGAGTAAGGGAGGAAGTTCCCACAATCCTCATGAAAGGGCCCCGCCTACCCGGAGGCACCATCAGGCTGTAACCTGATTGACAGGCTAGACTCCACCCCTACACTTATTTATCAAGTTGACGTAAAATTATGTAACTACCACACATCATCTCCTGACTAACAGGGTCTCCTGACTAACCTGTCTCCCTGCACCCTCTTGACCTCTTTACAATCTAGCTTAACACACAGCCAGAGGGAACCTTGTGAAATACAAAGCAAATCACACCATTCCTCTCCTCAGAATCCCCAAAGGATTTCCACTTCCACACAATAAAAGCCCAAAATGTAAATGGTTTGTGATGCACTCAATATGTGACTCCTTCTCTCTGTCCTCTGCTTCAATCACCCAAACCCCTACTCATGTTGCGCCAGTCACTCTGGTCTTCTTGCTGTTCCCAAAACTCGACTGACATGTTCTGCCACAAGGTCATGTACTTGCTCTTTTATTTTTTCCTACTATTTTACTTTCCTGACAATCCATGGCTAGCGCTCTCACCACCTTCAAATGTCCAAATATCATCTTAATGATTACCCTCCGGATATCTAGTTCGTTTTCATTTATTTCATGTATTGTTTGTCTTTTACCTCTCCATGGAGGAGAGGGTAGCCCCATAAAAATCCCACTGTAAACTGGGTTAATTCGAACTCATGCTGACCTTTCAGGGCTGAGGAGAACCGTTCCTTAGAGTTTCCAAGACTGTAAATATTTCTGGAGTGGGAAACTTCATCTTCCTCCTGAGGAGTTGCTGCTGGTGGGTTTAAATAGGGAATCTTCTGGTTGGTGCATTGTCTATCAGACAGCATTGGCAGGGCTTCCGTGTGCATGCTCATTCCTAGAATTGCAGCTGGTCTACCAAACCCAATCAAAGTCTGCCATGGAGTCCATGTCAACAGATAGCGACCCTACAGGGCCGGGTAGAACTATTGCTGTGAGCTCCCAAGACGGTAACTATGGGAGTAGAAAGCCCATTTTTCTTCCATGTGGAGCAGCTGGTGGTTTTGAACTGCTGACCTTGTGCATCACAGCCCAACCCATAACCAGTAGGCTCCTGGCTGGTCAACAGTAGACGCTGAATCACTACATGGTGAAGGCTTGCATTCCCTCTGGTGCTGTTGCTGTTGCTATGGGCCATTGACTTGGTTCAGCCTCAGCCACCCTCTGCACAGCGGAACGAAACCCCGCACAGGCCTGCTTCACCTTCAGAGTCTTTGTGATGGTTAAGTCCATTGTTGCAACGACTGTGTCAGCTGCTCCTTCTTTGGAGTCATGTCCCCTCAACAAATGGAGATTCCAGAAGTGTTGCTCTGTCCATGTCCCTACCGCCCACTTTCCTAGGGTTTGGGGGGGCTCTTCTCCAGTCCCCTTTCAAGTGCCTTCGACCCAGAGGGGCTCATCTTTGAGTGCTGATCTGACCGTGACCGGCTGCTCTTCACAAGCTTTTCAGTAGCTGATCCCTCCGAAGTGGACAGTCCTTCCTCCTTCCCAGGCTGCTCTTCATCTGGAAGCTCTGCAGCAGCCACTCCACCATGGGTGACCCTGCCGGTATTTGAAAGACTGGTGGTCTGGCTTCCAGCATCACCCCACCACGTGAGCCACCACAGAAAGGCAAACAGATGAGTGCTGTGCGTGATGCTGGGAGACCAATGGGCCTGGGAGTGCCTATCGCGGTTTCAGTCAAAGACGGAGATCAGATTGATTGGAGCGATCCTAACTTTATTTCTACAAGCTCTGAACGACAGGAGCAGTGGGTTTTGCTGCCTCCAAACCACTTGAAAGATTCAGCCAAAATTCAACAGTGTATATATGTTAACCTGTGCGGCAGATTTAGGGGCAGGGTTGGGAGGGTGAAAATAATGAACAGGGTTTGGAGATGATCAGAGGACTTTCAAACAATGGGACAAAGGGTACAAGGTTCACAGGAAAACAGTCAACATGGCCCCAAGGGATGATCAGACTATCAATTGATAGCTACATCCCTGCAGGGACTGTCAGACCCAGAGCCCCCAAGGTTTTGTCAGACCTGTACCTGCTAAGGTTTCAGGCCCCATTGCTTATCTAAATAGCCCTAGTTGTCTCCTTCATGGATTGGAACATCCTAATAGGTAGGCTTAAAAGGAATTTTTATGACAAGGGAGGGAGCTTTATAACAAGCGAAAATCTCAAGGGATCCAATCTCAAACTAGGCTACAATTCCAGTATTTGATTAGGGTGAGCTAACTCTTTCACCCTCCTCTGTCATTACTTCCCAATAGATACCATCCCATCGATAAACAGTGGCACCCTGTGTGGCTCAAAGGGCTAAGTTTAGGGCTACTATCTGACACATTGGTGGTGTCAGCCTACCCAGAGTGACCCTGGACGAAAGGCCCGGGGCAGCACTTCCAGGAAGGCACAGCCTTGGCAGCCCTGTGCAGCCCACTTATGTTCTGCACGTACAGTCATTGGGAGTCAGAGTCTACTTGACAGCAACTTGTTGGGTTTTGTGGTTTTCGGTCACCTGTTGGCACTGGGGTTAGCACATTAGGAAGAGTGAAAGGAGAATCAAATGGCTACATCGGTGTCAGCTGCTATAAAGGGTGAAGCTGGACCTTCATCTGAGAATCGCCGCCCTGCGTGGGTGTTGCCTTTTTGATTTCTATGCGGTGAGAGAGGAAAGGAATCACCTTTTATTCTTTGGCATGCTATTATTATAATAGCATGCCAATTATTTTCAGCATAGAGAGGCATTTCCCTCTTTGGACTTATTTATCTACAACCCATAGTTAGGAATCAACACTGTAAAGCCTATGATAGTAAAAAATTGAGGTGCACATAATGGTTCATAATAACAAACAGGTGCTACTCTGCTATATCAGAACAATTTGAATACTGTATTAGCATGGTAAAGATGTTTCAGAGTATCTGGAAATGTATTTGAAATGCAATTTTTGTGGGTGCATAGGAAGGCATATTGTATCCTATCCATTAAGAAAAACATTTGACTGATTGACATTAAATATGACCTTTACCTAACTGTTCTATCTTACTCACAAATTTGACTTAAAGACAGGCTTAGAAAACTGGGAAATACCTTAATCCGCTATATTTAAGTTTTACAATCAAACAATAGCTACGTACTAACTAGTGACTAATTTTTGTACATGTTTAACAGTGTTTGTGAGTCAACTCACTTCTATTTTTGAGGGGAAAAAACCACGTACAAACTGAGTACTTCGAGGCTCAATATTTATATAAATCAGGCTCCTAAAAAGTCTTTAATTATAAGCTACTCAAGTCTCTCTGCTTCTGTTTATATAGTTACTAGAAGCAACTGATGAAATTTGGCTTGAGTTGTACCAGCACTATAATTTTGGATGTATATTCTTCTCTAAATGTGTGAATTCGCCTTCACAGAGATAATTTATCATGTGACCTAAGTGATGATATGACTTACACAGTATCCTGTTGGCCATGGTGTATCTTCTCATTATAGCTGTTCCTGTGCAGGATTTCTCATTTACTTTGCAAAGACAGAGCTAAAAGTAGACAGTACAGTATTGACTAAGTGCTGAAACTATTCTCACAACTGGACATTTTATACCTAATATCTGCCCTCTGGGTTTAGAGGCCAAGTTAAGCAGACAGTACAAAACAGATAAAAAAAGTAATGGTGAGGTCTCAAAGAAACAGACCCACTTAAATCTTTAAACTGTCACCAGGGCACTACTTCAAAAATTTCCAGAAAATCACAACTGCCGAGAGGAATTTGAATATAAATGGAATGGTAATTTCATTTGAAAGAGCATTCCAGGCACTAAGAAAACTACGTGCACACACGCATACATATATATAATGCATCCAAGATATAGTCTCAAGTGACAGGAAGTGTCAGCCTCCAACATGTATTGAGCACAAAGTTTATGATGTGTCTGGGGAGTTACATAAAAGGAAGTTGTTCATATGTGAGGTAGTCGGACTTTGGAGAACGAAAAACGGATTGGTACCCAGGGAGGAGATGGATATGCTAGGAGAGTTGTAAATGTGCTTGAGATTGGAGGAAGACAATGGGTGCAGTATTAGAGGAAGGAACATGTCTAAATAAATAAGAGGAACATGAAGTTTTAAGGCTTGACAAAATTAAGAAATGAAAGAGTGAATTTAAAGCTGGCTTCCCATGAGGAAGTGCTCGAGAAGGCAAGAGATTATCCTCACCATTAATAATGACATGAACATGGGGCATCTGCAGCAAATTGGGAAGAGAGGTTTTATCATGAGCTCAGCTGTGGCTGTGTTAAGTTATTGGCAAGGAAGCTCTGTGACAGCAATCTGCAGACAGTATTAGTGATCAGGCTAACTATTTCTTTGGGGAGTCAGATGCAAACCTGTATTAAATGGAATCATGGGAACGTTGATCTGGAATTGAACTAGCCTTGAGGAACTAGCACACCACCCCAACCATGCTTCATAAAACCAAAAATCCAAGTTCACTGTCATTTAGTCAATCACAACATATCACCACCCTATAGGACAATGTAGGCATTCCCCAGCAAGGTAGCATTTTCAAGGCAATGACCTCTCTGAAGCAAATCACTAACACTGTCTTCTGAGGCACCTCTGGGTAGGTTGACTGGCCAACTTTTCAGTTAGTGGTCAAGTGTTTAGTGGTTTGTGCCACACAAGACCTCCTGAGATGGATCTTAAACCGTGTTGTTTTAGCTTTTAGATGTTCACTTGGCATAATACTATTTTCTGTTTATGAGTCTACTTTATTCTTTTTTGTACTCATATGAACTATACCACTAACTAGATTACTTGTCCTTTGAGACGCATGTCTCTATTTCCTGGAGAGACACCCAGAACCTCCAAAATATGACCTTTGCTTTGTGACATTGAATTAAAAAAAAAATCACCTGGTAAGTAAAAGAGAAGTGAACTAGGTGAAGGAAATACAGAGCAAACAATGTTGGAATGAAACTAAAATGGACAAAAGAGGCAGAAGTTAAAAGAATTTTCTAATGCAAGTGGGAGTGTGGGAACAAGGTACAGTGAGAAATGACCATTGCAAAGACAAAATGGGATGTTCCTGTTACAGCAAGGAAGACAAACGATGTGTTTATTGCTGCAAAAGAATGTAGATACAGCGGCATTTAAATAATAGCTTGCCTTTGAATGTTTATGTGTTTCAAAATGCACATCTGTCCTTTTAACCATAGACACTGCATGGTTTTTGGAAAAGGCAGATCCCAATTGACTGAAAATAACAGGTCTTAGAAGATCCATGTCCTGAAATGTTTTATGTAATCATAGCCAACATGCTTATTTAAAAATGAGATTGATAGTATGCTCCACGTAACAGTAAATTACTGTTAATAGCAGTTAATAGGAAGCCTCTCAATGCAAGTAATAAAGCCGAGGACATATTTGTAGCCTGTGGTAGGGTGATCTATATCGGGTTCTTCAAAAAGAAGTGAGTGTGAGGTTGCAGCCTCTCCACACTGGCAGATTTGTAACCAAAAATCCCTTTGTTTACTACTGATGTTATTATAACCAAAATAAATAATCACCAAGGCATTTAACATGAATTACGACACTTTCAGCAAGCCTCTCTCACTCCGTCCAATTTCTATCAGTATAAAGGCAGCTAAAATCCATCCTGGGTTCCTTCAGAAGCTAATAGTTGAAGGTACTAGTTTAGAAAGGGATTCTCAATGACTAACAGATACATTACTCACCCTACATTCATAATATTTCTACTGAAGCAAGGGTTAAATAAATAATACTCTCTCTACAATGCACATCAATTTGGAGAACCACCCAGATTTCCGAGATCTGTCACCTACTTGACAGTCTTAAAGTACATTAAGAGCTCCATGAACTCCCATCAGCCTCCACTCTCTATGTGGGAGAGTGAGCTATAATCATACTATCAAAGAGGGTCCCCATGATTGACACAAATATGACATTTTGTTGATTCTTCTCTCTCTCTCTGGTGGTAAAATTGCCCCTGTGAATTTCAGAGACTGCAACTTCAATGCAAGTGGAAAGCCCTGTCTTTCTCCCATGGTGGTTTCAAACTTCAGACTTTGAGGTTAGCAGCCCAATGCATAGCTACTGTCCCACAAGAGCTCCTTGTCATGTCTCTGTAGGTACAGAAAGCGTCACACCCTTTCCACTGTACAACACAGAGTTAGCAGTGACTCGGGCCTGCAGCTGGGTGGGTGAGGGGTCTGAGTCCTTTTCCCTGCTGCCTGCCAGCAGCCAGCCAGCGGAGTTTGGTCACTTGGTCTCCATGTGCCTCCAACGGTTAAAGTGAGAGTAATGTTTCCCCTAAACTCTTTGCCACCGAGTTGATTGGTGACCCAACAGTGACCTTGAGGAACAGATGAGAATGGCCACATAGGTTTTCCAAGGTTACAAAATTATAGAGAAGCAGACTGCTTCATCTTTCTCCCTTGGAGCAGCAGGTGAATGTGAACCACCTATCTTTTGTTCAGCAGGCAAATATTTAACCCCTCCACAACTAGAGTCCTGGCATGACTTTCTGAAACTCAAAAGCCAACCCCAGTGCCATCACGTGGACTCTGACTCCTGGTTATCCTTTGTACGGTTTCTGAGACTAGAAATCATCACAGAGGCAGATGGCCTCAACTCTGTTTCACAGAGTAGCTAGTGGGTTTGAACTGCAACCCTTTCAGTGAAGCGCCCAGCAGACAGGTTCTGAAGGACTCACAACTGCACTGCCAAGGCTCTTTCATGCCTGTTCTAGTGTCTGTATTATAAAGAAACAATATCTGTGGACATGCTTCTCATACTATAACTTGGCATTGTTTGGGTTACTAACCATCGGCTAGGGTAAAAGGGGCAGTACAGACCCATGGTGGTGTTGGTAGCCAGGTCAGAAATATCAAGACTAGAAATGCATTTGCCTCAATATCTTCCTCCGCTGCCATATGACAATTCTCCTCCTGTGTGTGGATTCTCTGTTTAGGAAAAGCGTTGCTGTGAAATAGAGACAACCCTGCCACTAGGCAATAGCACCCTCAATCCAGTAAATCACTTAAGAAATCCAAATGAACTCAACAGTGACTATTTATTGTCCCCTTCTCTAAAAGCCTCAGGTGGGAGCACCAGGTAGCATTCTCCAGAATCAAAATCTGCAGGCTAATCCTACTCTAGCCCAGGTAGTTTCTGATTATTACAAAAGAGTGGACTGGCTGGAAAATTAAGTCTCCTCCCTGCCCCGCCTGTCAGTGATGGTTCTCTTTATAGCAAATGGCATTTCTAGCATTTTAAATTAAAATGATTTCTAATAACCTGGAATGCAACAATAGAAATGTCACCTTGTACCAGATGGTATTTCCCTAAAGTGACCCCAATAATATCCCTATCCTACAGGCTCTTCTTGTAACATGCCTTTGACACACCTCCCTTTGAGTAGCGGGGTCTTTGTGCACTCTCCTTGACACTTGGCAGGCTGTTATGCTTGTCTTGGGCAAGAGTTCAAATGAGTTTTGAGACTGGATTGTCAAATGTAGTGCACTTTCTACATTGTTCACCAGCACAGTAACTTTTTTTCAGAGCTTTGGCTACTATTGAAGCAGCCTGACAGTTCTGAAGTCCCCATGCTGGGAGGACGCCTAAGTCCGTTCATGAGGAGAGGCTCACAGAGAGGTCCTAAGACCTCAGAAATAGAGCTAGCACCCCACTGTCCCAGCTCTACTCACCATCTGCCTGCAGCCTCCTGCGAGACCCCAGCTACAACTGCCTTACTGGAACTTCTCCCAATGGAGTTGATCCCAACTTGTACTGGCACTTTATAAAGTTCCCAAGACTATACATCTCTGCAGAAGCACACAGCCTCATCTTCCTCACACAGAGTAGCTAGGGGGGCTGGATACCCACCCTTTCAGTTAGCATTCCAAACCATAGGCTCTGAGGGGCTTGCCCATTGCACTATGAAGGCTCTTCCATGCTGTATTCTAAAGAAACAATATCTGTGGACAGGCTTCCCGAAGTTTAAGGTTCTTATTATGAGTTGACCCTGTTTGAGTTACTAATCATTATCTAGGGTAAAAGGTGGGGGTAATAAAATAAGAGATAATAAAATACCCACTGTGCTAACAAGTTTTAGGGGTGATTTTTCATACAAAGCAGTTTTGAAAATCTCGTGTAAATTTTCCATTCTTTTTTTTAAATCATTGTATTGGGGGCTCATACAACTCTTATCACATCC
>NW_022103905.1:5514883-5527334 GCF_000313985.2 Echinops telfairi
AAAAAAAAGAAAAACCATAAGCAAAACCTTTTAAACGGGTTTTCCATTAATATGTAAGCACTCCAGAATTTTGGGAAGTTCTTGGGTTCGTTAGATGAGGAGGATGTATGCTAACATATCAGGAGTGTTTGTGTCTTTGGATTCTTCTAATAATGTACCCACTACTGGATGGTTTATCACAATAGAAAGTTATATCGTATAACTTTTTCTCATAATTATCTCATAACTTTCTTATCCCATAAGTTCTGGGACCTAGGGGTCCAAAATCCAACATATTACTTGGATCATGCTCTCTCTGAAGAGTTTAGCATGAGCTCCTTCCTCACCTCTTCCAGTTTCAAGCCTTCCTTTATGTGAGACAACATAATTTTAATATCTGTTCTTTGTTCACATGACCATTTCCCCCCTGTTTCTTCATGTCTCTTCTTATAAGGACTCCAGTTGTGAAGAGATCAGAGTTCCTTCTAATGATCTCTTCTTAATTGATCATACATATGATGCAGCCCTATTTCCCAAGAAGGTAACCTGTATTGGTACTGGGATTTTTGATGTGAGCATATCTTTTTGAAGGACACAGTTCAACCCATAACCAAGTGGTTTTAGAAAATGAATTATGGCTGCTGATATGGAAACAACTTCTTGTGGCACCTAAGCCCATTGACCCTGTACTAATAAGCCACACTTGTTATATCAAAGTAAGGGCAAAGAGAGTAGATGAGAACATGAATACATGTGTGATCTAGAAGATGATTTAGTGTCATTGGAATCATTTACTTTGGGGAGGCAAGGGATGGGGAGATGCTTATTGTCATGTGCGTTATTCTGGGTAGACTAGATAAACAAATTCATTGACACTTGTGTGTGTAAGAAATAACTTTGTATACAAGAGCAATTGAATATTGAGGAAACAACCCATCCCAGTACAGATTAAGTCCAATACCAATCGATAAGGTCCTCTTAAGACTCACACAACACTTGCAATGATGCTGAATGCAGGAAGATCACTGACCAGGGTGGAAAATCTTGTGGATGCAGTGGCAGTATAAGCATCTCAGCACTGGCAAGGGTCTCCACATGGCTCCCCCAACTCCTAGGGCTCTGACTGCATCAGGGTAGCTTCAGGTGACTTCTCGTCAGAAATGTCTCGCAATGAGTGAGCCTGTGTCCCGTGTCCAGTGATTTATTTATCTTCTTAGCACCTCCAAATGAGGTCATCAGGCTGTGACTTGATTGACAGGCTAAACTCCACCTCTTTACTAGTAAGTCTCAAATTGAGAACAGAACATGTAACTACATCATGCTATGTCATTCGTTGCTAGTAGTTTCACTTACTGAGCTGGAGATGAGTTCACAAGTGCCCATTATATTATCAAATTAAAATTAGATAAAAGAGGCTCACACATTGGGCCTCTACTCAAGTACTCCCTCAATGCAAGAACACTGTCCTATTAACCTGGCATTCCATGATGCTCACCTTCCCAACACAATCGTTGAAGACAAAATGAGGACATAAGCAAATGTGGTGAAGAAAGCTGATGGTGCCTGGCTATCAAAAGATATTGCATCTGGGATCTTAAAGGCTTGAAGATAGACAAGCAGCCATCTAGCTGAGAAGCAACAAAGTCCACATGGAAGAAGCACACTAGCCTGTGTGACCATGAGATGTCTATAGGATCAGGTAACAGGCATCAAAGACCCAGAACAAAAAATCATCATTGTGAAGCCCATCTGTAGGCAACTGGACATCCCCTTACAGAAGGGTCATGGGGAGGGGATGAGCCAGTCAGGGTGCAGTATAGCAACAATGAAACATACAACTTTCATCTAATTCTTTAATATTTCCTTCCCCCCACAATTATGACCCCAATTCTACTTTACAAATCTGGCTAGGCCAGAGCAGATACATGGGTACAGATAAGAGCTTGAAACACAGGAAATTCAGGACAGATAAATCCCTGAGGGTAGCCATACCAGGAGGGGAAGGGGAAGGTTCGGGGAGAAAGGGGAAACCGATCACAATTGTCTACCTATAGCCTCCTCCCAGGGGAATGGACAACAGAAAAGTGGGTAAAGGGAGAGATCGGTCAATGTAAGACATGAAAAAATAATAATCAATAAATTATCAAGGGTTCATGAGGGAGGAAGGGTGGTGGAGGGAGGGGAAAAATGAGGAGTTGATACCAAGGGCTAAAGTAGAGAGAAAATGTTTTGAAAATGATGATGGCAACAAATGTACTTGACATAGTGGATGGATGGTTGGATGGATGGATGGATGGATGGATTGTGATAAGAGTTGTATGAGCCCCCAATAACATGATTCATTTTTTAAAAATCAGGTCACATATAGATTGATAATACCTTATCAATGAAGAAAAGTATGGGTCTGGTTAATCTGTTGACCTGAACAGACACAGGCACACAGAGGAAGAGTCCTCACCTGTGACACAAGTTACATCAGCCACATGCTAGCAACCTAAGGTAAGACTGAGGGTAATGAATTAACCTGTAAAGTGTCCTGCCTCACTAAGTGTGTGCAGTGATAAGCACCTTCAGCTCTGGAGTTCACCTTGTGACACAGAAACTAAAGAGCTATTCACACCTGCTTCCTGTCTGCACGTGAATGCCCTCTGCATCTCTCACCTTGTGCTCTGCCTCTCCTCCATCCCTTCATGGCAGCCTCTCAAGCCACCCCTTCTTGGGGAAGCACAGAGGTGCTAACAGTATCCAGTGGCTGGGTGGCACTTCCTTGGCCACTGTGAAGGTGAACTTGGGAGAAAATTTGGGAGTCTGGGAGGATGAAACCTGTACCCCTAGGGTGTCCATTAGATTGGCTGTTTTTCCCAGGTCTAGAAATAGACCTCTAAATATGTGGGTTACTTCTTCTTAAATTCTTTATTGATATTGTTAAATTATACATCAATACGACAAAGAGAAAATATGTGTGCTCACTAAGCCTTCAGTTACCAAAGTAGACATTCAGACTGTTAAAACGAGGGTCTTTGACTGAATCTGCTCAGCAGGTGCAATCCTCCTCCTCCATCACCGGGTTTAATACAGTGGTGATCGCTCAATGTCATTACTCATTGTCACACCACAACCTGGTAGAGAGGGTGTATTTCGTTACTAAGTATTCATTCACAAGCTTCATACAGGGTATGCTTTTCAATATTATCTTAATAATGAATCCACCCTCCTTGTTGGAAAACTAAAATACTTTCTTCAGATATAGAGAGAAAGCAGTGGGATTACAGCCTGGGTACTGGAAACCAAACAAAATACTCCCTACCTTATAACAATGTTTCATGGGAACATGCTGCCAGTGAGAATATATGTCATACGTACACGAACGAATTTGAAAACTCCTGCTTTGAAATAGCCAGCCAAGTGGTCAGAAACTCAACAGGCCCCATCACTGCCATTGAGTGGATTCCAGCTCCTGGAGGCCCTTTATAGGGTCTCCAAGACCATCAATCTTTAGAAGAGTAGACAGCCTCCTCTTGCTCCTGTGGCGCTGACTTGGCAGTTAGCAGTCCTGTGTCTTACTCCCAGTGCTACCAAGGGCCCAATTTGTTGGCCAGAAAGAAGGGAAAAGTACAGAAAGAAAGGCAGATAGGACTGAAATGTGCACTGCTCTACAGTTTACTGGCTTCACTAGAGCATGCTTGCTGTGCAGGATTCTACTCTGCCCATAGAAACCATAGTATGGGCATCTCCTTCCAGGAAAACAAACGAACAGAACTTGCCCCTTCTAACCTCTTCATCCTTCTACTTGGCCAGTATCTGGGATCAGTGTTTCTTGTTCTCCCAGGTTCTCAGTTTAGCCACTACTTGAACACTCACCCTTTCTCCCATTCAGAGCGTGTCTGTGACCCACAAAGACTAATCATGATGCCTGCCTCTATGGCTACCGGCGTTGGCTCTCTTTGCTGCATAATTAAAGAAGCTATGGTAGGGCCAGAAGTGACAGAGACAGGTAATAGTGAGTCAGTATCCTTCCTTCTCCAGGGATGACTGCTCCAACACCATGATGACAGGTCTCAGAGACGCTTCCAGAATAAGACAGACTAGGAAGAAAGGCCTGATGATCTGTTCTGAAAATTAGTGACCCTAATGGATAACAACAGTACATTGCCCAACTTGCTTCCATTGGGTGCATCAACAGAAAGACCAGTTGCTAAATGAGGACATTATGTTTTGGTGAAGTAGAGGGCCAACCAAGGCATGGGAGACTGGTTACAATGATGGAATCAAACATTCTGACAATTATGAGAAAGCTATAGGAAAGGGCAATGTTTGATTCTGTTGTACATAAGGTCACCATAAGTCAGAGTTGATTCAAAGGCAATCAATAACAGTAATATTCGATATGCAGTATTAAAACAGCCTACTGACATTACTGGGAGCCCTGGTGGTATAGAGCTTATCTGTTGGGCTGCTAACTGCAAGGTCAGCAGTTCAAACTCACCAGATGTTCCAGGGAAGGAAGAAGAGGCTTTCTACTCTCTTAAAGGGTCATAATTCTGTAAACCTATAGGGCCAATTCTACCCCATCCTATAGGGTCATTATGAGTATGAATCAACTCCATTGGTTTGGATTTTATACTGAATTTTGTTTATAGTCCTGTTTTACCAGGAGAGTATAGAATTTTACAATACTGGTGTTCATGGTTCTAGAGCTTTGAAGGACATATATGCCTTGAGCCAATCAAAGGAATGTGATGGGTTTTCAGGTGGGGATGCACTTCCTTGTGCTGTCTCCATCTATAGGCATGCTCCCTCTCCCACCTATAGTTATGGGAAGACTTTCTCTCACAGAGTACTTTGAACCGGTATGACCCAGTTAATGTTGATTGTGTGATCATTTATGAGGCTGACATGTGAGAAATTTGCACTGCATTATTGATGAGAATTAGGAACACACACACAAAGTATCCTGAGATCCTCACCACACACCTTGCCTTTATGAAGAACGGGGCTCGACATTATATGTGGAATTTGAGATTCTCCATGCGTCACTGATGGTGTCTAGTTACCATCTCTT
Organism: Echinops telfairi; assembly: GCF_000313985.2. Lineage (NCBI taxonomy): Eukaryota > Metazoa > Chordata > Mammalia > Afrosoricida > Tenrecidae > Echinops > Echinops telfairi. The sequence goes on from NW_022103905.1 coordinate 5,519,925, forward strand.
ACTAGACATCCTAGTTTTCCAGGGAAATATCATGCATTTTTTAAGAGGCTGAACACATATAATGCAATAGACCACAATTCTTCCAAAGGCATTGTAATAGGCTCTTTATTCCTTGTAAGAAAATCCCTAAATACATACATATTTATTATATGTATTGAAAGTCTCTAATGCATATTTAAATGTTAAGTTCTGTGCTTAACTGCCACACAGTACTTATTTTTAAATGTTTCCAAGAATGAGGCAAACTCCCTGGGAAACATCATAATAGCCATGACCACAAAGCCAGTGAGAACCGTTTGGAGAAGTGACTGACCTCTTATACATAAGGGGCTGTCTGGGACCATTCTAATTGTTTCTTTAAAAGTTATAAGTGAAGCAAATAGAACGAATTTTGTAACCGTTGCACAAAGAACCTCATGAAGCTGGTTTACCTTAAGTACTTGTTTAATAAAGCAGATAATCCCAGTGAAAATAAACAAACAGACAAAACCACCCATTCATCCCTTTTTTCCCCTTGCATGCCCAGACCATGTACTGCTTGGCACCTCACAGACTGGTACAGAGGGAGAATTTAGTGACTAATTATCATTCATTCATGAGCTCCATACAGGGGATGCTTTTCAAGATTATTTTAATAATAATCCACTCTCCTGGCTTGAAAACTAAAACTGGATTTCCCCCGTTTAATGCTTTCATGCAGGAGACATGTATTTGTTGAGTACCGACTATGTACTAGCGGCATTCACAAATCCATGGTAGAATTATCCTGTTCTGTGCTTGAGACCTGGGGTTGAGTTCTTACCAGCACATCTATGTTCAGCCACCATGCATCTGCCAGTGGAGGCTGCATTTGCATATGATGCTGAACAGGTTTCAGTTGACCATCCAGCCTAACATGTAAGAAAGATCTGGTGATCTACTTCAGAAAATCCACCAATGAAAACCCATTGGATCACAACCGTCTGGTCTGCAACTTATGGAAAAGTCAATGCAGGACCAGCAACATTTAATTTTGCAGAGCATGGGGTAGACTGAGTCAGGAGCCACCTCAGTCAAAACTAACAACAATATGTGCTGGTTGATATTGCGGCATTATTCATTGCATAAACCTGACCCGCCTCCCCAGGCCTGCCTTGCGGACTCAATGACTCTGTAACCTGAGTACACCCACCGTACACACACATTTAGTGTGTTAGAATAGGTTCTCTAGAGAAGTAAACCCAGCGATGCTTGTATGTGACTATATATAGAAAGAGATTTGTATCAAGAAATGGCTCACACAGTTGTGGAAATCAGAGACTCCACAGCACACTGTTGTGTCTGGCTCAAGTCCATGGGTCAGATGTAAACTAGGAGGCTTCTCCTGACTCATGGAATGCCAGGGACTGATGAACGGGAAGCAGAAAGATGAAGTAGGAAGCCAAATGGCGGGTGGATGCAGTTGAATGAATCCAAGTTTGGCCAAATGAATGGATAGAAGGTAGGGAGATTGCTGAGGATGGCTATCAGAATCAGCAGGAGATTTAACAGGAGGTCGGTGACCTAGATGCTCAATCCTGCTTCAGCAGGAGAAGTAGCAAGCTAACTTTGAACACCATCAATCCACACTAAGAGTAGGTGCCTCTGAATGAAAGCTCCCTCAATTATAACAAGAATGTGATTCATGTAAGAGTGTGGCTTTCTACCCTAGTCTTCCTACAACTGCTTGGCTGCTTCACCGAATATCCCATCATACAGTTGACCTTACTAGGTTACGTCATATCGTGGGAAAACCCTAGCCCAGCCATGTTGACCTAAAACCTGATGATGACAGTGTCTTTACACTCGGTTGACCCCTAAAGTGAGCACCGTGTCTCTGTGAGGCCCCAAGGGAAGAACTGTCTGAGAAGGAATAGTTCAAAGGCAGTGGTGTTCACAGAAACTGGCTCACACTTGGGCCATGTCCACTTCAGGTCACTTTCAGTTTAAGGATGTCATTTATTTATTTATTTTTATTTTGCAGCTCTCTGTTAGTTTTTTGTTGTTTTTTTCCCCATTAATCATTTTTTGGGGGCTTCAAATCTCACAACAATCCATCACTCAATTGTATTAAACACACTTATACGTATGTTGCCATCAACATTTCCAAAACATTTTCTTCTTACCTGAACCCTCGGCATCAGCTCTTCTTTTTTCCCTCCATCCCCGACACTCCCACCCTCGTGAAGCCTTGATCAATTATATATTATTATTGTTATTTCGTATCTTATACTGTCTCCTTCCACCCACATTTCTGTTATTTTTCCCCTTGGGGGTGGGGGGTACTATGTAGCCAACCTTGTGATGGGTTTCCCCTTTCTCCCCCTTCTGCCCTCCCCATCCCCCTACATTCATGATATTGCTACTCCCATTACTGTTCCTGAGGATTTATCTGTCCTGAATTCCATGTGTTGAGAGCTATTATCTGTACCAATGTGTGTATACCAGTCTAGCTGGATTTGTAAGGTAGAACTGGGTCATGATTGGGGGAGGGGAGTGGGGTAAAGAAGCACTTCGGAACTAGAGGAATGATGTGTCTTTCCTCAGTGATGTACTGCACTTTGGTTGAATCGTCCCTTCTTTGTAACCCTTCTGTGGGGAGCTGTCCAACTGCCTACAGATGGGCTTTGGGGCTCCACTCCAACCCTCCTCTTTCACATCGATATAATTATTTGTTTGGGGGTCTTTTTTTTTTAAATCACTTTATCGGAGTCTCATATAACTCTTATACCAATCCTTACATCCATACATTGTGTCAAGCACATTTGTACATATGTTGCCATCATCATTCTCAAAACATTTTCTTTCTACTTGAGCCCTTGTTTTCAGCTCCTTATTTTTCCCCTACCTCCCCAACCACCCCCTCATAAACGATTGATAATTTATAAATTATTATAATTTTGTCATATCTTACACTGTCCAATGTCTCTTTTCACCCACTTGTCTGTTATCTGTCCCCCAGGCAGAGGGTTATATGTAGATAATTGTGCTCAGTTCCCCCATCCTCCCCCAACTTCCCCTTCCCCTCCTGGTATCTCTACTCTCATTATTGGTCCTGAGGGATTTATTTGTCCTGAATTCCCTGTGTTTCTAGCTCTGGTCTGTACCAGTGTACATCCTCTGGTCTAGTTGGATTTGTAAGGTAGAATTGGGATCATGATAGTGTGTGTGTGTAAGCTTTAAAGAACTGGAAGAAAATTGTATGTTCCATCATTGCTATACTACACCCTGACTGACTTGTCTCCTCTCACGACCCTTCTCTAAGGGGATGTCCAGCTGCCTACAGATGGGCTTTGTGTCTCCACTCCTCACTCCCCCTCATTCATAATGATATGATTTTTTTGTTCTTTGCTGCCTGATACCTGATCCCATCAACACCTCGTGATCACACAGGCTGGTGTGCTTCTTCCCTGTGAGCTTTGTTGCTTCTCAGCTAATGGCCACTTGTTCATCTTCAAGCCTTTAAGACCCCAGACGCTGTATCTTTTGATATCCAGGCACCATCAGCTTTCTTCAGAGCAGGACCATAGAAAATCCGTATACCTGGTGCTCTCCCCACCTTTTGCTCTGTTGCTTTTCAGATGCTGTATTGCTTAGTACACCTATCATCTCCTAATGCTACCCCCATCACCAGAACCTTATTTCCATGTATAAAGGGGTAAAAATTCTTTACCTCCAACATCGGAGTCCCTGGGTGGTGCCAATGGTGACAAGTTAGAGCCCATAAGAGGGGCCTAGATTTGAAGCCTGTAAATCTGTTTCTGAAAGCTTACAGCTTGGGAAAAAAAAAAAAACTATAGAGCAGCTCTATGTTGCACCTGTTGGGTACCATGAAACAGAATCGACTCTAGCACATTTAACAACCACCACAAAAGTGGGAGGGAGTCTCCACCTCCAACAGTAGGAAGCAGCAAGGCACTTTGAAAACTCTTCTTTGTAGACTGAGTGCTAATGCAGGGCTTGAGAGAAATGATGCAGAGGCTTCTCTGAACCCATTGGTGCAGTATGAGATAGTCCTCCCTAATCGAGCCTATCAGGAATGTGCTTCAGGGAGCCTGTGGACCAGCTGGGAGTTCGGGGTGGTTGCATGCAACAAAAGGTTGGAAGTTTGAGTCCATCCAGAGGCTCCATGGAAAAAAGCACATGCCTACTCTCAAAAGACCATAGGCAGTAATAGTCCTGTGGAGCACATTCTTAGTATGACACACCGGGGCCACATTATGTTGGAACTTATAAGATGGTAAGTGATCCGTAAGTGAGTGTCCATCTTAAACTGAAATGTTTAAGAATCCTATGGCAGGAATCTAGGCCAGGATGCAGACATTGTGGCTGGACCAGTGATGGTTGTCCAGAATATAGCTTTGCAGTCCTCCAGGACCCTACCAGAGACCTTCTCATTCTACAGATGTAAGCCATGGATGGGCCTGGCACTGCTCACAGGATGGGGAGTGGGCAACTGGAGGTGTTCTAGAAGGAGGACTGTGGTATGTGGGAGAACATGTGGCTGGTCCTGTCTCCACAAAGCCAGCACACTTTTCTTTCTTTGCCTGAAAGATTGCATTAAGCCTATACTCTGCAAATGCAACAGGTGAGGGCTTCTCTGGTTTATGTCCATCCACCTTTTGATCTCAGTGTCTGTCCCACACACTCTCTCTCCTTTCCTAAATTGTCTAGGTCGATCTTATGTTCCTCGGCTATTGTATAGGACACACGGTGTGGGGAGGGATTGGATGCAGAAGGAAAGCCCTTTGTAGGGCGATGGAATGTTCTGGGTCTTCATGGTGATGGCTCCTGTGGTACTGTGGAGGACAGGTTGTGGTGAAAATGGGCACATCTTCTTATATGTAAATGAAGCCTTGGTACAGTTGATTTAAGATAAGACCTGAAGTTTCACTTGTTTCTAGTTCACCCCAGTCTCTGCTGGATCACTTTGTTTAGGGAAGTCCTCCAGCACTTAGTGTTGCTACCCTGGCTTTGCGTCTACACACATTTTCTGTTGCTGTCTCCTTTCTCCTGGTAAATCTGCTACCTGAAACCTCTGTAGAATATTGAGAAATAAGGATATTACTTTAAGGACTAAGGTGTACCTGACCCAAGCAAGAGTATCTTCAATTGCCTCATATACATAGGGAAGTTGGACGTTGTATGAAGAAGCCTGAAGAAGAATCAGTGCACTTGAATTATGGTGCTGGAGAAGAATCTTCACTATACTGTGGACTGCTAAAAGGTCAAACACATCTGTCTTGGAAGAAGTATGGCCAGGGTGCTCTTTGGAGGAACGGTTGGTGAGACTTTGTCTTACATACTAGGGATATATTGTCCGGAAAAGCAGTCCTTGGAGAAGGACATCATGTTTGGTAAAGTGGAGGGGCTGCAAAAAAGAGGAAGGCTTTCACATAGATGGAACAGCCCCGTGCTGTATCAATGCGCTCAACCATGGATACACTTGTGAGGATGCTGCAGACGAGGCGGCATTTCATTCTGTTGTGCACAAGGTCGCTGTGGGTCTGACTGACTTGTCAACTCAAAACAACAGCAACAACATCTGCTTTCCTGACCGGCTCCACTGGCCTGTAAGTCCCCTAAGACCAGGGACACCATGTTCTCTTCTCATTCTCTATAGCAGACCGTAGTAAATTAAAAAAAATAAAAAATAATAATAATCTCTCATCAGTATAATGATGAGACAAACAAGAGCAGTACTTTTCTTTGCAGATCCCTTCCATGACAGTAAGTCGCCTTGGACAAGCTCCGTTAGTGCTCTTGCAGGCATGGAGGAAGGGTGTGGTTCTGGGTCTTTTGAAAAGTAGATTTGATAACAGATGGCTTCGTTCTGCACGATCCAACTGTGATCCAGCAGCTGTGTGACCTGGGAAGGTTAATTCACTTCCAGGAGCTCCACATTGTATCTCTAAATGAGGGAATAAAAACATACTGACTGACTTACCATTTCAGGGGGGCTGTATGGCATGACGATTCCTGCACAGAGTTTAAAACCATATGCAATGTGTGTTTTGCTAGTGTTTGCTAAGCATAATAAAACTGTCCTTTTTAAATTTAATAAATGTTGGCATTTTAAGGAAATCTCAATTATTGAACTTTAACTGGCAAGGCTTAATTTTTTTTCTATAAAGGTTCAAAAATACATGTAGCTTGTGATTATGTGATCAACCATGAAACAGCATTTTAAGTTATTAATGAGGAATTCTATTTTCTCCAATTTGTTTTCTTTGGTCATATTTTAGGTACTTACAGAGTATTACTATTATCGGTAGGAGTTTAATGTACGTACTCAACATTGGATCTTTCTGTAATGCCTTCTCATGCGATCCATTTTGAAGTGGTTTCGGTTTTTAATATTTTCTGCTTTTTTTCAATCGAGGCTTTTCTCTGTTGTTTTGTCACGGTAATTGTTTTTTTCATTTGCTTCCTGTTTGTTTTTTGTATGATTCTCCCTTTTTATCAAAATCATTTTATTGGGAGTCATACAGATATCATATCATTCCATAGTTCAATCACATCAAGCAGTATTGTACAATTGCTACAAAAATCAATTTCAAAATATTTTCATCCTTGGATTCCTTGACATCAGCTCCCTTTTATATCCCCCACCCTGATTTTCTTTATATGAATTCCAGGACAGACAAATCTACAGACACAGTAACTGGGTTAATAATTACAAAAGACATGACAGGAGACGTTGGGGGAGATGGGTCACTAACAACGAGCACAAGAAGAAAATGTTCAGAATTGATTGTGGCAATAATTGCACAACTCTTCTTAATGTGATTGAATGTTATATGCCAGTAAAACTATTTAAAACTAGATTTTAAAAAAGAGAACACATATTTCCATTTCAGTTTAGAAATTTATTATATATATATATATATACTGCCGAGTTGCTTTTGACTCTTCACGACCCCATATTTATAACACTGTTTATAAACTGTAGGTGCTCTGGTGGAGTAGTGGCACTTTGGGCTGTAATCCTCAAGGTCGCCAGTTCAAAACTGCCAGCAGTTTCTCAGGAGAAAGACTGTCAAAACTACCAGCAGTTTCTCAGGAGAAAGACTGGTGTTTTGCTCATTCAGCAGCTATAGTCGTGGGGACTCACGGGGGTGCCCATGAGTCTGCACTGGCTGCATTGCAGTGAGTTGGGTTTGTAAATGATATCCTAGCACTACAGGGATAAAAGTAATATTACTGCTTCAAATAAACCATGCACATTGTATACAGAGAGTGGGGATATTTGCAATTAAGACAACCCATGGATGCTTTTGATATATATAATCTCATTATTTTTTAAGATCATCACTATTCTTTATAATATGCAATTCATTTAAAATTAAAAAGTGAAGCTCATAACAAAGTAGGTAAGTTTTGAGAATTGTT
>NW_022103905.1:5528869-5529964 GCF_000313985.2 Echinops telfairi
ACACACACACACACACACACACAGAATGAAAGAGTGAGGAGAATTTCAGGTGTACTTCTGCTAAGACAGATTAGTTTATTCTTTTAGCAATCAATGATACTTTCCATGTGTTTCTGCTGCAGCACCATAAGTCACATGCATCGATTCTTCTTCCGTTTTCTGGTTCAATGTCCAGCTTTCACACGCATAAGAGGAGATTGTGTAGCAGACTTACCCAATGCTGTGAGTCCTTTCATCTCTTGACTGTTGTTTGCATGAACATCAATTGTGGATCCAAGCAGGGCAAAATCTTTGGTAACACAATATTTTCTCCATTGATCATGATGATACCAATTGGGCCAATTGTGAGGCTTTGGTTTGTATACATTGAATTATAATTCATCCCGAAGGCTATAATTCTTCATCGTCATAAGCAAGTTTGTTTCTCCAATGCTTCCTGCATCATTCAATATTTTGTTCATAAAATCTATCAATATTGCAGGTTGAGGCTTGAATTTCATCTTGAGTTCTTTCAGTTTAAGACATGCTGAGTAAGTTTTTCCTATTTGGTTTTCTATCTCTAGGTCTTCACACATTTCATTAGAATACTTTACCTTGCCTTCTTAATCTACCTTTTGAAATTCTCTGTTTGGTTCTTTGACTCCTTCATTTCTTCCATTTGTTGTAGGAAGTTTCTGAGTCTCCTCTGACATCCACTTTGATCTTGTCTTTCATGTCTTTCTAATGACCTTTTACTTCCTGTATGTATGATATTCTTGGTATCATCCCACATCTCATCTAATCTTCTGTTATGAGTGTTCAATGCATCAAATCTGTTCTTGGGATGTTCTCTAAATTCAGGTGGGATCTATTCAAGTTCATATTTTGCTCTCCTGGATTTGATTTAATTTTCTTCAGCTTCAACTTGAACTTACAGATAAGCAATTGTTCCACAGTTGACTACGATCCTTGTTCCGGCTACTAAGATAGAGCTTCTCCATCATCTCTTCCAACCAATGTAGTCTAGTTGATTTCTGTGTATTCCCTATGAAAAAGTTCAAGTATATAGTGTTGTTGATAAAAGGTGGTTGTGATGAAGAAATCATTGGCAGCATA
>NW_022103905.1:5532042-5534067 GCF_000313985.2 Echinops telfairi
TTCACCTCATTATAGTTGACTTTTTTCTGAAGAGGCAGCTCTTGCTCAGTCGTATTTTGAGTGCCTTCCAACCTGCAGGAATTCATCATCTGGCACTCTCTTTGACCATGTTCTGCTACTACCCATGAGGTTTCCAGTGCCTGACAATTTTCCGTCTCTATCCATACAGTTGTTAGTGGCTAATTCTTCTAACGTGGACAGCCTATTCCTTCTTTGTAGCCTTCTCTTAATCTGGAGGCTCTGCTGAAACCTCACTTTTGGTGAGCCATGATTTGACATAAAAATGACCTAGCTTCACAGCAACACACAAGCCACCACAGTACAACAACTAACAGACAAGTGGGGGATGGTGAGGACGAGCTAACTCCAATATGAGCATCATTAACGACTTGCAATTTAGAAATGGCCCAACCTTCCTTGATGAAAATGAAAGCAACTTGAAACACTTAATTTTGAAAAAGAAGTACTTCAATGTATATTAGAAACTAATTGTAAAGAAAGCAAAATTCCTCATAACTGGACCACTCACCTACATCATCATGCACAGAGGACATGCTAAAGTTGTCAGGGATTTGATTTTACTTGAATCCACAATTAATATGCACTGGAACAACTGTCAATAAATAAGAAACTGTATTGCTTTAGGGCAAATCGATTGCAAAATACTTCTGTAATCACTTGAGGATCCAGGTGCACCTGGCCCAAGCTTTAGTATGGTCAGCCACCATGTATGTATGAAAAAGCAGGACAATGATGAAGGAAGGCTGGAGAAAAATTTTGTTCATTTGAACTGATTTAGTCGTGAAGAATACTGAATGTACTTTGAAGTGCCAGAAGCACAAACAAGTCTATGTTTGTCTCACACATGTCAGACATGTTATCAGGAGAGCCTATTCCCTGGTGAACAACCTCATGCTGAGTGAGTCAGGGGACCAGTAAGACAAGAAGACCCCTAATGAGAAGAACGGACACAGTGACCACCACAATGGGTTCTGATGTCGGGAAATCCGTGAGAGTGGCACACGTCGGGGCAGTGTTTTGCTCAGTTCTATTTAGGGTACTGAGAGCCCATTGGAGAGCCCCTGAAAACAACAGTGGGAGTTCACGGTGTGCTTCACACCAAGAAAAGTATTTTACCTGTGAGCCTACATAACTCTATTATCTCATGTCTCCGGTAGTACCTTACTAATCGTGGAATTGAAGAGCCAGCAACAAGCCTGAAATACCAAGGAGTTGGAGACAGCAGACTCTGGAAACCATGACATAATCAGAAAAGCAGGGAGGTTTATCTACAACAATATGCCTTCTCATAGGATACTTACCTTCTTGGGATTCACTGAAAATTCAAGGGGTGGTGCTGGGGGTTAAGTGGGGCCTTCGGCGCACTGCAGTGTCAGTGGCCCACGCCCACCGCTGTTCTGTGGGAGAAAGAGGGGCAGCTGCTCCCAGATAGGGTTTCAGTCTTCGAAATCCGACCCAGGGTCCTGGGAATCAGAATGGACTCAATAAGAGTGGGTGGCTGGATATGAATTTAGATAAAACAAAATTTACTTCTTTATTTTCACCAACCTTTAAGGGAAATTAAGCTTTACTTCAATTATAAAAGCAGGACTCAAACACCACCAGCATATTAGCAGTTCTTAGATTTTTATCACTAACAGAAATTACAGATATTTTCAAGTCACCTGCAGTGGCTAACAATATTTTTCTATTAATGATATTTTTATGTTCAATACTGCTTAAAATTTGTGGTAATGAATAATAGACCTGCTACTAGAATCTGTCATTTAATGTTTCAATAAAGATATAATTATTTTAAAATATTTTGATAAATGTGTTTCATATAATATATTTGTTTTATAATCTTTTTTTGAAGTAGACATCTCAAACTAAACCCACTGCAATTAAATCAATTGTAACTCTAATGGACCCTATAAGATAGGCTAAGACTGTCTCCTAGGGTCCTGAGACTGTCAGTCTTTCTGAGAAAAGATAGCTTTATCGTTGGCCTGTGGGATGGCCAGC
>NW_022103905.1:5534382-5536303 GCF_000313985.2 Echinops telfairi
TTTTTTTTTAGACAACAATATCTGAATGAATCAGAATCCCCACCTACCTGCACCACAAGAAATGACAAGCCATCCAGGCAGATGGAGACTAGTACTAGATGAAAATCTAAATGTATACAGAGGGACGGAGAACACATAAAATAGTAAATATATGACATCGCATATAAAAATAATTTTTCTTGTATTTAAAAGTCTTGAAAAATATCATTATTAGAATCCTAAAAGAATTTCCTTATATTGAAGGTTTTATTACAGAGGTAGCAGGAAAATGAGTGGCAAGGATATCAAAAGGCTGAGAGAAGAGAAAGTAATACACCCTACTGTGATGGTCTTATGTTCTGCGTGAAGTAGCATAAAATTACCTGAATTTGAACTTCAAAAGGCCTTGTATTTATATGTGTGTATGTATATGTATTTCTATACATCTATTGAATGCAGTTATATATTCTGTATTCCAAACCAAACTCACTGCCATCAAGTCAATTCTCACTCACAGTGACCCTAGAGCACCGAGTCCTTGTGGGTTTCAGAGGCTGTCACTCTTTATGGGAATACAAAGCCTTGTCTTTCTCCTATGGAGCTGCTGGGACTTCAAATCCAACCTGGGATTTGGCAGCCCAACATGTAAACACTATTCCACCAGGCCTCCTATATTAACACATCTGTTAAAGATGTGTACTATATACCCTAAAGACTCTACAATACAAAAGGAATAATTAGTAAGCCTGCAGAGACCATAAAGTAGAATAATTTTAAAATATATTCAGTTAACCCAAAACAAAGCATAAATAAAGATAGCAAAAGGAATAAAAAACAGAAGGGCATGTAGAAAGAAATAGCAAGATGGTAGATCTAATCCCAATGATATCAATAAATGCATTAATATAAACAGGCAAATAGACAAGAACAAGAGCCACAATGTACTGCCAACAAGAAATTTTAAAAGGATTTAAGACGTGCAATGTATTTTCCTTGACCACATTGGGAATCAATAACAGAAATAACTTATACAATAACCAAATAAAATATACAACTTCTGTTTTTTTGTAACCTATTTTAAAGGAGGCAGAATAAATAAAGATGAATAAGAATGAAAAGAACTAGATGGGAAAACAAGTGAGAAAGATGACTTAGATTATGCTAAACGCTATGGAAGGAGGTGTGACATAGCATGTGATATAGCATGATGTAGTATGTGGCACAGCATTTGTGATATAGCATGATGAGGTGGAGCAGGGGAGCTGACGTAGCTTGGGTGGTCAGAGAAGACCTAGAGACAGGAGTGGGGACAGGGATCAGCCAATACAGAGCAGTTTCTTAACCTTGGCAATGCTGACATCTTGTTGGGGGGGAGGGCTTCTCTGTGCATTTGGGGATGCATAGCACTATCCCTGTCATCTGCCCACCAGATGCCAGAAGTTTCTCTCCATTGTGATAAACAAATATGACTCCAGCCATTGCTAAATGTCCCCTGGAGGACAAGAGAGCTTGAGCACTGGACTAGTGGACTGGAGGGAAAACACATTTTAACAGTGAATGAGTAGAGTGGACGCAGGCTGATAAATGGGGCACTAAGCTGTCAGAAATAAGGTCAGTGTACATCCTCTGGTCTAGCCAGATTTGTAAGGTAGAATTGGGATCATGATAGTGGAACTATCGGAAAGTTGCAGTTTTCATCTTTGCTACATTTCACCCTGTCTGGCTCATCTTCTCCCTGAGACCCCACTGCAAGGGGATAGGTACTGGAAACACAGGGAATCTAGGGTGGATGATCCCTTCAGGACCAGTGGCATGAGTGGTGATACTGGGAGCGTAGAGGGAGAGTGGGTTGGAAAGGGGGAACCGATTACAAGGATCTATATGTGACCTCCTCCCTGGGGGACTGACAACAGAAAAGTGGGTGAAAGGAGACGTTGGACAG
>NW_022103905.1:5537765-5550456 GCF_000313985.2 Echinops telfairi
TATATGAGGATGGGGAAATAGATCTATGTGCCTATATTTATAGGTTTAGTATTAAGGTAACAGAAGGACATTGGACCTCCACTCAAGTACTCCTTCAAAGCAAGAATATTTTCTTCAATTAAATTGGCATTCTATGATGCTCACCTTCCCGTCATCGGTTTAATTCTAAGTGTAATGGGAACCCCCTGGAGGGGTTCAAACACAATAGTGATGCAACCCCATTTATGTGTCAGGGAGATGACTGTGGAGAATGGGCCAGGGGGTGGGGGGAGGTGTGTGAACCAGAGGGCCCTTGTCTGGGTGAGGGTTGATGGTGACTTACACTAGGGAGGGAGCATAGAGAGGGAGCGAAGTGCATTGGTTTGGGATAGGTTTTGTAGATGGAGTCAGGATGTGTAGCTGTATTGGACGTGGACTGGACAGAGAGAGGGCCTGAGACAAGCGAAGAATGACTTCGTTGGCTTGGCACTGGGTACAGGGTGACCTACTGAACTGGAAAAGACTGGCGCGGGAAGCAGACAGGGTGAGGAGTGGGTTTGGGAATCAAGGTTTCTATTTGGACTCTACTAAGTTCGACATAATCAGGAGCCCTGGTGGCAGAGTGGTTATGCATTGGATTGCTAAGGTCACAGTTTGAACCCACCAGCTGTTCCTCGGGAGAAAGATGGGGCTCTCTGCTCTGTAGACTGTCTCCGAAATTCAGGGAGCAGTTGGTACTACCCTGTCCTGTAGGGTGGCTGTTCTATCTTGTCCTACAGGCAGAGAAGTTTTGTTTTTAGTTTTAAATGCCTATATACTTACAGGGTGAAATATGTAATTTTTTTAAAACGTAAAACAAACAACTGTTCTTTTCCCTTTTTTCCACAAGGGTTCTATTATGAATTTGTGGTAGACATTCTATATGCTATTAAAAAGGATTTCAAATCTGTGGCAATACCAGCGACAACAATCTGGGGTGAGGGAGATGGAGTAGCTCACAGCGTTTAGAATATACTATATTTGGTTCATCTGTTTCAATTTCTTAAGGAACACGTGAAATTGATGAAATAAAATCCGTTCCTAAAAAAGCCGTCCACCAACTCCTCCGCTGACCTTTTAAGCTCTCTCTGTTCCTTTATTCAAATCCCCTACTGGGGGAGCTCTAAAATTCTACACAGCAACGAAGAAAATGCTCTCTTTCTCAGGTTCTGTGAAGACCCGCTTCCGTGAAGTCTGTCTCCTAATTAGCCATCCACAGCTGTGTTTCTTCATTTGCAGCCCAATGACACTTTGCAAAGAGGAGCCATCCTCCCCTGTGAATTCCCAGAAATTATTGAGAAATTACTCAGAATCCAATTTTGATACGCAAGAGCCCAATCAGATGGAGTCTGGCTCATGACCGCTTATCAGAAATTGCTTTTTGTCTTAAGTCCTTTTTTAATCCCCGAAAGGCCAATTTTGATAAGAAACGGAGATCTGAGCCCCAGAGAGTGGGAAAATCATCGCAAGCAGTGATCAATGAAGCTGGGTTAGCCGAGCCTGTTTAAAGTTGCTGGAGAAATTTTCCTGCTGATGATCAGAGCTTCCACAATAATGAGTATCCTCCTCTAAAGGTGCTTCGGAGCGACTGAGGGGCAATCAAATGTCTGCTCAGAATAGGACTTGGTCATGCGGCTGTATGCATGAAGATAGCGTGTAGGGAGGTCACACAGGCAGCTGAAAACAGGCGAATTTTTCGTGTGAGAGGACTGTGGACTTCACCTCCCTGCTCTTGTTTTGCACAGGTGTGCAAATAATATTGTGCAAGGGAGCTCTGGAACAGTTCGCCCGTTTTATTTGAGCCTACCTAGGATCACCCAGCTGTGTAAAGGACAGACTGATTTTGGAAACACTTTAGTCTTTCTTGCGTAAATGTCACAAATAGGTATAAAACATATATCGTGCCAATCAGTATCTTCACATGCAGCCCAAACCCCATTGCCTGAGCGTGGAGCGTGATCCCAGCTACCCTGAAGGAGAGCCTGGAACTGCTCCTTTGGATTCCCAGGAAGGTCTCTATGGATGCAGATCCCATAAAGATGCCCCATCTATCTCCTGAAGGGCTGCTGGTGGGTTTGAATTGCGGACCCTTGGGTTAACAGCTACAACACCAAGGTTCTTTCACCCACAAGGTCGATATAGTTAACTAGAAATGATTTCAGCTACCTTTCCCCTGCCCTTCTGGAAGGGCTGCTAATCGCTGCACCACGCAGGCATAATGAGGCCTTTCAATGGCCTGCACAATCCCACAGGGTTGAGTGGCTGCCGAATGCTGCTGCTTCTTCTTTTCTACTCCTCCCACTCACTCGGTATGTGCCAGGCTCTGAACAAGCTCATTTCTGTCTTTGGGTCTTTGTACTTGGCCTGCTCTCTGCCTGGAGTGTTCTCTCTTGATCTTCATGTGACTGACTTCCTTCAGTTCCTCCTTCAAACGAGACCCTCTCCTCGAGGCCATCAGTGACCACAGTGCATGAAGTCACCGCACGCCCACTTCCCCACTCCCACCACGTACTGCCCATCGCATTTCCCCATCAGCTTCTCTGCAGAGCAGGTAGCTAACTCACCGTGGGAACTGACCTTTATTGATCGGGCTGCTTGCTTATTATGCCTCCTTCAATCCTAACGCCACCCCTCGGACCCCCAACCTCACACACCCATACACACATGCAATTGAATGTTGGACCCACGGAGACACAGACCTTGCCCTTTAAGTTCACTATGGTCTATATTTGCAGCATCGAGAACATCTTCTGGGATAGAGCAACAATTCTATATTTAAATGAATAATTGAGTTGGTGGGAACCCAAGCGTCTGAGGTCCGTCTTTCGGAAGTGATAATCCTATGAAGCATTTGATGATGGCATTGATTAAGCGTCTTTCTTGTTAAAATGAGTAATCATAGTAATCCTTTCCTGAAATAAATTCCTATTAATAAAGCAAGATGACACTGGAAAGGAAAGCTTCCCCCTGGAACTTCCATTTCTTCTGCCCGTGGATGTGCCACTCTCTTAGAAAGGGACAATCTGGTCCTTACAGGTCAATTTAAGAGGGGCAGGGTGGGGGGGCAAGCTGCTATGGAGGCGCCCTGGTGGTGTCGTGGTTCTGACTTGGGCTACGATCCGCATGGTCAACAGTTTGAAGCCACTAGTAGTCCGGCAGGAGAAATATGGGGCTTTCTGTTCTCGTAAACAGTTAGTCCCTGAAACCCACCGGGGGCATGGGGAGGGGGCGGCATTCACCATGAGTCAGCATTGACTGGTTGGCAGTGAGTTATCTGGGTGGACGAAGGTCACAGTCCTAAAAGGATGCAACCTTAAGATTAGGACTTCTACTTACAGGACACAATTTTGAAGTATGAGATGCATTTCTATGTTTCTGTTGGCATGCGCTTTAATGGAAGGCAAAAGCTACACATGTGCGCTGGCTCAAGTCACTGACGGTGTGTGTGGGTGTGTGTGCGTGTGTGCGTGTGCAGACTTGGTCCTGCCATACGAACAAGACAATCCATGTGCATTGCCAGAAAGGTCCATCCTGTGGTCATTCTACATATTGTTCCCCCACCCCCGCCCCCTTTATATCCCTTTAGCATGACTCATTTTAAATGACCAGGGAGTGTCTCCAGGCAACCCCAGTGTATGTTTTCTCCATTTCCCTGACATCCTGTAGCGATTATTGATAATTAAGTATGTCCTGCCTTGTGCTATTTTTGTTGTCTTGAACCCTTATTTGGGCTTCTTTTTGTTTAAATTGTTTGAGTGCTTTTATTTAAAATTTAAGTCAGAGATCATACATTGCACTTTTAAAAAAATAGTTCTCAAAGCCCCCAGCTTCGTGTCTTTCATGGCCCCAAAGTATTACTTCTAAAGATGCACCAGTGGTTCTACAGGGTTAATGCCTCATCCCAGACGCCCTCCCCTTGACGGCTGACTCACCCTTCTTGGGCTCCTTACTGCTCAGACGGGAAATATATGGGTGTTTTAAAGGAAGCTGAAACTCTTTTTAACAGTTGCTGCGAGTATTGATCTGGACCGATGCTCTTGCTACCATGGGCATAAACATGTTTCTGGCTCCTCTGGCATCAGAGATTAAATCGGTGACGATAATGAACTAGAGTTAAAGCTTCCCGGCTCTTCAGGTTCACAGATAAAATGAAAATCCCATTAGTTGTGGTGGTTGGTTGCTATTGTTTTTGCCTTCGTGTTTCTGTGAGCCCTAGCAGCTTGTGACTACTCCGTTTACAACAACGAGATGGAAGAGCTATTCCTTTTCATTATGGAGGTTAGGCCAGGGCGCTGCTAAATCTCTCTCCTAAATATTATTTCATTCACCTTTGGTGGTAAGGGGGAGGGCTGACGTAAAGCGGAAGCCTGTTCTTCAATAACCCAGCCTTGGTGCCCTTCCATGCTTGTGGTCCGGCTGTCATTCATTAAATCCCTTAGCAAAACAGATGGCATTCAAAGAGGCACGTGGATAGAAAGAAGATGCGTGACCACAAAGAGATGTAGCCGCAGATTCAATTCAATAATGAGCCTGGATTCTGGGTAGGGATTTTCTTTTTTACGTGGAAAACATCTTCAGTAAATAAGTAGGAATACCTCATATTCCAAAAGGTATAGAATGCTCCACTTTGGAACTAACAGGATTAATCGTTCATTTTAGGACACAGAGCCAATTGCAATTTGGGCTATACAGAACACTCTGCATGGAGTGTATCATCTTCCCCTGGAAATATTGTCTAAGCTTTTCATGTCCAGAAATCCCCGAATGTTCTGCCCGCTCCTTCTCCACCGGCCAGATGCCGCCATCATTCTCCCCCCAGATCAAAACGTTTATTTCCATAAACTCTTTCCCAATGATCCCCATGTATAAAAAATTCTCATGACTCAACACCTCAACACCTATAGCCTTTAGTGCACATATTTATCATTTATTTTTAAATGTCAGTAGTTACAAAGTTAACGAAAATATGTTGCAATAGCAAGTTCCTCAAACTTCTTCAGTCTATTCCAAGTAGAAGACGGTAGTGACCAGGCAGGTGGTCAGTGAGCTCTGGTCTGGCTTGAGAACGGATAGCCCTCTTTGGCTTGTATGGATGTTGGGCACAGAGGCACAGTGGTTATGCATTGGGCTGGGATCAGGTGGTAGCTGGAAACTCCCGGCTGTTCAGAGGGAGAAAGCCGGGGCTTTCTGCTCCAATAAAGTGTTAAAATCTTGGAAATTCAAAAGGGGCAGTTCTACCCTGTCCTCAAAGGTCACCATGAGTGGGCATTGACTCAGTGGCAGTGAGATGTTGATGCCACAGGAGTAACATCCCAATAGCACCCCGACAGTACGAATTGTAACAGCAGGCAAATTTACACTTAAAATCTGCCTCCTCTTACTGCTTCATTCTGTTACTCTATTAGCTCCCTTTAACTAATGCCCCAAAGAGGTCACCTTAAAACAAAATAAGCGCATTTCTTACAGTCTTGGGCATCACACGTCTACAATCAGAATCGCTGTTTCTTCTAAGGCTGTAGGAGAGAATCCATGTCTTCCCTCTTTCAGCTTCCAGTGACTCCACGTTTTTCTTGCTTCTTCCTCTTCTGTGAGTCTGTCTTCAAACTCCCTCAACCTCGCTCTCTTATAAGGACCCATGTACTTTTGTTTAATTTTCTTGGCTAAGGTAAGGTTCTCCTGTCAAGATCCTTATATTAAGCCCTTCTTCTTTACTTTCTTGTTTACATATAAGGGGTTACGATGTTGACATATCTTTTGGGGGTCTACCAGACAACCCATTAACAGAGACCTTCTCAAGAGATTTCACCTGTTTTATCAATGTGAAGAGGACAATGCTTTATCACTGGGATAGGACAGGAATCTTTGCCTGTCGGGACTGTAGGGAGAAAGCAAGTAAAACATCATTTCTGTGTATGATATGCTCTCCGGGGGCACATAATGGGTCAGACATCATCGGATGTTCCGCTCTATGTGATCGCAATATGTTCAGCAGTTAGAATCCCCTGCCTTTAGTGGTGCCTCATATGTCCTTACTAAGAAAACCATGCAGTTATCATAGGCCATCTGCCTTTTCCCTCCCTCCTGCTTCACGCGGTGACACCTACCATCCCTCCTTCACGAGGGGAGTAGCCACAGCCATCAGGGCCAGGTGGCACCACGCCAAGAGCGTGGTTTCCTGGTGCTCCTTGCTGTTAGCCTTACTAGTCTACAGCCTGGTCTGGTTTTAACTGTTGTGAGTCCGTTGGGTGGAGCAGCAGCTGCCTGCCTCCCCAGTGGGGTTTTACACACAACCTCAAGCTGTCCAAGTTGGGTTGTGTTCTTTGCAATCATCCATGTACACAAATTGCCCTGTGCCACTTCCAGGGTGTAGAGAGTCTCTCTCTCTCCCCTCCATGTAAAATATAGTTTTCAAAGACAAGTCTCCTAGATGAGGGGTCTTGGAAAAATCTGTGGGAAAATGGAAAGATAATGTCACTTTTCTGCAAACGTTTTCAAGCCCCCCTGGTGTATGAGTCAGGACATCATTAGGTCAGAAGGCAAATGAATCAAAAGAACCACCCCATCGAGACCCCTACCCCACTGATATGTGGTCTATTGCCCTGGACCATGTGGGTGCTCTGAATTGGTACCTTCCTGTGAAAAGCCAACTCGACTAGATTGCTAGATGTGTGTGAGTCAGAGTAACAAGTAGAGTTGAAATCCGAACTAGAATATTCCATTCCTCTCTTCCTATACTTCCTATCTCTCCATGCACCTTCCCCAGGACCCAGATGTAAATGCACACGTAAATGTGTCTTTTATAACACTTGGGATACATAAGGTGCTCAATAAACTTAAGGCCTTATAGACTGTACCAGTGTATTTTGCAAACATTAGATAGTTAATATTCTGACTGATAGCGATATGGATTTTTATTTTACAAGAAAAATGGAGATCTTCCTTCTAAAGCTGTAATCACTTAAAGTTGGCTTATAACTCCAACCCTTTGATAATTTCCTGTTTATTAATAGTAAGTCCCTAAATATAGACCTTTGTCCATGGCTATGAGAGCAAATAATAGTCTACAGGTCATTTATAATTCTTCACTCCTGGAAACTTATTTTGCAATCACGCCCATGGCATTAAATTAACTTTGACAGCCTACGAAGAGGAAAGTTCCCTGGCTCTAAAGAAAGTGAAGAATCTTTCCTTCCAAGTTTGGAAGTCACACGTACCTGGAGATTTTCTCCTGGGAGCTCTGCACGCGTTCCAGATGCTAAGTTATTAAATGATTTCTGTTTTCAAGGAGAAAAGATAAAAAATGTCTTCCCTTACCTGAAGACTTACAAGACTTAGAGAACATACAGGATTGTAACTTGCCCACATCTACAGAAAGGCCTGTGACCTTCCTACTTATAGAAGTTATGGAAGCGGTGTGCCAAGTTCCCAAGCAGTTGTTGTAATTTATGTTTTCTAGACCAGTCATCATCTCCTATCCCTGAAATCATTGTGGATGGGTCTCATTAGGGCCATGTGAATTAGAGTAATTATGATGTAAACAACTTGGTATTTCTATGAATGTTTACAGAAAAGACAGCCTAGAGAAGGTGGATTGAGGCCTTCGGCCCCATGTGTTCTTGTTGAATATTTCAAGGCTGACAATGGAGAAAAGTTGGCAAAATGTAGGGGAAAGAAACAATTTGAAAATGTTCACTAAATGCTAGATTTGGAAGTAGGGTAAGGGATGGGAAAATAAACAGGGCATTAAATTGGGGATGAGCTTGCAACAGTTAACCTAGGTACATGGGATGGGGGTGGGTGGGTGAGTGGGGAGGTGAGGATAGAATTATATTTGCATTGTGGTTATTTTGCCTGCAATAAAGACATTTGCTCTTAAAAAAAAGAAGAAGAGGAAAGAAAATCCTGATCACCATAGGCATCTGTAAGACCTAAACTGGTGGGGCAGCTCTGGTGCCACTTAACGTTACCTTTGCCATCTGTTAACAGAAGAATGGAGAGGAGCCAAGTTCAGTCAGGAGACTGAGCTAAGCATTTGAACTTCTTGTCCGACTAGCTTCATGATCTGGAAGGGGTATGTTGCTTCTCTGGAGCATGTCCCTATATGTACTGTACGAAATCATGTCAGCAGGGTGGTTAAGAGGTGCAGATGAGAATGTGAATGTAACAGTGCTTGGTGAAGCATTGGCTCTTCCACGCATTGTGTAAGAGACTTGTACTACTCTCTGTCACTTCCTACAATAGACAACACTGCCTTTTTGTTGAGAATAGAATACAATTAGGAGCATAAACAATTTCACTATCATGTTTGGCCAAACATGATAGTGGGACAGAAGGAAAGTAAAAGGAAATAGAGGAAAGAACTTGGAGGCAAAGGACATTTATAGAGCTCTAAATAGAGACATGTATGTATATGAATATATTTATATATCATGATAGGGGAATAGACCTATGTACATATATTTATTTATAAGGTTTTATGGCAGCAGATGGACATTGGGCCTCCACTCAAGTACCCCCCTCAATGCAAGGCCACTTTGTACTACTAACAGGGCACTCTGTGATGCTCACCTTTCCTGACACAATCGCTGAAGACAAAATGAGTATATAAGCAAATGTGATGAAGAAACCTGATGGTGCCTGGCTATCAAAAGATATAGCATCTGGGTTCCTAAAGGCTGAAGATAAACAAGTGGCCATCTAACTGAGAAGCAACAAAGCCCACATGAAGACGCAAACCAGCCTGTGTGATCATGAGGTGTCCATGGGATCAGGTATCAGGCAAAAAAAAAAAAAAAAAAGGCATCAAAGACACAAAACCAAACAAAAAAAAATCATATCTATGGAAATGAAGGGAGGGCAGAGTGGAGACCCAAAGCCCATCAGTAGTCAATTGGACACCCCTGTCAGAAGGGCCACACGGAAGAGATGAGCCAGTCAGGGTGCAGTACAGCACCAATGAAATATACAGCCTTCCTCTAGTTCTTTAATGATTCCCTCCACCACCACCACCACCACCCCATCCAACTCTCATGATCCCAATTCTATCTATCTTACAAATCTGGCTAGACCAGAATGTACACTGGTACAGATAAGAGTTGGAAACACAGGGAATCCAGGACAGATAAAACCCTCAGGACTAATACTAGGAGGGTAAGGGAGTGATGCGAGGGGAAACCAATCACAATAATCAACGTATGGCCCCCTCCCAGGGGGACAGACAGCATAAAAATGGGTAAAGGGAGACAGCTGTTGGTGTAAGACAAGAAAAAAAGAGAATAATTTATAATTTATAAACTGTCACGGGGAAATGGGGTAGGGAGGGTGGGAGAAGGAGGTAAAAAGATCAGGAGTTGATACAAGGGTTCAAGTAGAACGACAGTGTTTTGAGAAAGATGATGACAACATATGTACAGATGTGTTTGACACAATGGATATATGTATGGATTATGATGAGAGCTGTAAGAGACCCCAATAAAATGAAATAAAAAAACAAAAACAATTTCACGCTTCTTTCTAATTTAAATAATGTATAGCACTAATATTTAAATACGTGTGTGTGTGTATTCATAGCCGTGCTTCATCATTGTTGAAAATGCAGGGCTTGCTGACAGTGATTTTCATCACTGGCATTTTCCCACGTTAGCAGAACTTGGCCTGAAGTCATCCCATCGGTTGGCATGGAGACTGCTTCACAGCCCTTACACTCAGAGAATAAAATAATCTGGAGCCAAGTGACTGAAACCCTGAGTGCCTGCTCACTAAGGAAGCAGATGGAGAAGAGCAAGAATGATCGGATGTGTGGATACAGGGCTAGCAAATGAGGACCAGGTCTGAGAGGTGAGGCAAGGCATAGTCCAGTCTGCTAAAATGCTGAACGTGGGAAAGGTCAACCTCCATCCAAAGTAAGCAAGGCTCTCGGGACCATTTCAAATCAAAGAAACTCGCTGATTCCAGATTCCCACAAGACCGGCTGCTGGTCTCGATTTATTTTCTTGGATTGAATTTTGTGTCCCCCAAATACTTGTTAGGCATCCTAACCCTTATCCATGTGAGAATGGCTTTTCTTCTTTATGCCAATGAGGCACTATTAGTGTAGATTGCTATAGATCAGTCTTTTGAGATATGAACTAGCAAGTAAGAAAAGTAGAAAAGAGTCTGTCCCTCTTGAATTTAGAGAAGATCTCAAGAATAGATTTGATGCACTGGACACCGATAACCAAAACAAAGACCAGAGGATTTAGGAGATGGCATCAAGTATATTATACCTGAAGAAAACAGAGTCATTATTATAAATAGAAAGGAAGAAAAGACCATCGATGTCAGAAGAGACTTTGAAACTTATTCTAGAACTTTAGAGTTGCTAAAGAAAATGAAAGAATGAAGAAGTGAAAGAGCAGAAGATCCCAAAGGGTGCTGTCAAAGGCAGTCAGTACTAGAATGCTCTGTGAGGGGGGGAGGGAGAGGGAGGGGGAAAATGAGCAGCCGATATTAAGGGCTCAAGTAGAAGGCAAATGTTTTGAGATTGATGATGGCAACAAATGTACATATGTGCTTGACAAAATGGATGGATGGATGGAGTGTGATAAGAAATGTATGAGCTCCCAATAAAATGATTTTTTTAAAAATCAAAGGAGAAAAACATTGGACATTTCTCAAACTGAGGGGACTGAAGAAAAAAATTCAAGCCTCATATTGCAACATAGAAAGTTTCTATGGGCAAAATTTTGAAAAGATGCAGAAAGTATCAAAAAATAAGAAAGAAATGCACAGACTTAGTATACCAAAAACAATTGGTTCAGCCTTTTTAAGAAGTGGTATATGATCCAGGGGACTTGGCGGGGCCATTTAGTAAGCACTTGGACTGCTAACCTCAAGGTCATGGTTGCAAACCCACCAGCTGTCCCAAGGGAGAAAAACGAGTCTGCTGCTGTGAAAATATTCAGCCTTGGAAATCTAGAGGGTCAGAGAAAGCAAGACTCACTATGAGTCAGAATCAACTTGATGGCAGTGTATTTTCAGCAGATGTTCAAGAATCCGTGGTATGAATTAATGGAAGATATCCAAGCTGTCCTGATGGATTGTGGCTGAGACTATCAGAAACATGTATGGTTGTGCTTTCTATATTACATGAAGGCGCTCGACTGTGTACATTGCGTTATGGATAATAATTTGACGAATGGAGGCTCGAGAACACTCCGTTGGGCTCATGAGGAACCTGTGCCCAGGCAAAGAAGCAGCTGCTCAAGCCCAACGCAGATATACTGCATCGTTTCAAATCAGGAGACGTATGCATCTGGTTGTATCTTTACACCATGCTTATTCCATGTGCTTGCTAAGCACATAGTTGAAGACACTGCACTCTATGAAGACCAGCGTGGCTTCAGGACTGGAGGAGAACTTAGTAACCACCTCTGACATGCAGATGACAGCCTTGTCATCAGTGAAGAGGGCCGATGAAGCTGACAGGTGACAGTCTTCAGCAGGAAGGCTTTATGTCAACATAAGGAAAATGAAATGACCCATGGAGGGACACATGATCAGAGTTGTAATAAACAGAAAAGATTGACCTTGGGAGGGATATCCTTGTACTTGTAACTCACATCAGACTTTCGGAAGCAGCAACCAATCAATCAGAGGGCATCGTGCCTTGGGAAAACCTGCTGCGAAATATTTCTCTAGGAAATGAAGAAGCAAACATGGCACTCTGCGTCCTAAGCTACAACTCGCCCACGCTGTGTTATCACTCGCCTTAGATGCACATGAAGGCCAGACAACGAATAAGGAAGATTACCCAAGAGCTCATGCTTTTGAATTAAGCTTTTGGCAAGGAATATTGAATATACAGAAGAGTGGCCCCATCGCTTTGGGAAGAAGTACAGCCAGAAGGCTCCATTGAAGCAAGGATTGTGAGACCTTGCCTCACAGTTTTTGGAAATGGGAGAGCCTCGTCTTAGGAGGAGGATTTGCTTAGGGAGAGAGGAAGATCGAAACAAGGCAGATTGACAGGGCAGCTGCAGCAATGGGCTGCAGCAGAACAAGGATTGGGAAGGTGACACCGGGCCGCCGCGCGGGGTTTCCTTTGGCTGTACATTTCAGTCCGCTGTGAGTGGGAACATCCACATATGTAAATAAATGAAAATTCCTATACACCTTGCCATAAATACATGCCACATGGATATGAATACTAAGAAAACCAACCTGGCCAACAAGATTTCATTTCAGTTCAGTCTTGTAACCTTCCAAGACCGAAATCAGTTGAAAAGTGAGATTAGCCAGGTTTAGCAAGCTACATTGGTCAAAATAAAACTTTTGTTCATTAAAATATTCACAAGAATTGAAAAGGAAGAATGTGCTCGGGTGTGTTTTTGCCTGTCTTTATTCCGCCTAATATGGTCTTGTGTGCCCACAGTGATTTGTGCCACATGTTCTCCAAGGCCCTGGATCAAGCTGTGTCCTTGAGTGGTGCAAACGGTTATTGTTTGCAGCTGCCAACCCAAAGGTTGAAAGTTCAAGTCTACCCAGAGGCACTTGAAAAGAAATGCCTGGCATTCTACGCCTGAGAAATTATTCATTGAAAACAAGACGAAGCACAGCTCTACTCTGACACATCCATGAGTCAAAAGTGACTCCATGCAAGAACACTTTGTTCTAGCAAACTGGCGTTCTGTGATGG
>NW_022103905.1:5550944-5573475 GCF_000313985.2 Echinops telfairi
TTAGAAATAAAAGCTCATGATGACACACAGAATCCAGGAACAGGAATGGGAACAGTGATACGAGATGGGTAGGAGGAAAAGGGGGAGAGGAGGGGAGGAAGGGGGAACCGATCACCATGAGCAACACACAATCACACACCCCCCTCCAGGGGAAGAACAACAGAAACCGTGGAGGAAGGGAGACAGTGGTCAGTGTGAGAGATGAAAATAATAATTTATAATCTATCAAGGGGCCACATGTTTGGGGTGGGGGAGGGAGGGAAAAAAAGAAGAGCTGATACCAAGGGCTCAATAGAAAGTAAATGTCTAGAAAAGAATGATGGCAACATATGTACAAATATGCCTGATATAACTGATGTATGGATTGTAATAAGAGTTATAAGAGCCCCCCCAAAATGATCTTTTAATAACCTTTTTTTTTTGCAAAAGTAACTCCATGAAACTGACCTGCTACAGGGCTGTAGGCTTACACATGACTTCTGTGTGGAGAGAAGTTTTAGTTGAAGACCTGACATTTCTTTCGCAAGCTGGAATCATGAGACCAATGGCAATTTATTTTCTCTTTCTTTAGGCAGCACTGTCTTATTGCATTTGTAGCTTCCCTAATATCATCTGTTCATTTTGTTTTGTTTTGTTATTTGCTATAGAATGCAGAGCCCTCCATCTCTTGGCCACAGATCGGCAGCCTGGAGCCCTGGGGAAGGCCAAGCCTCCTAACGGTAAGGCTGGGGATTGCACATGGAATGGTGCTATGATTCCGTCTGCACCTGGACTGGGAAGAGTCAGTATTTAGGGGATTTTTTTATAATATATTCTAAACTTCTGTCTCGCACTGGCCTTAGAGGAACTTCACCGACTAGGTTAGGTTTGCTTGTTTTACACTGGAGTCCTTGGTTTACTCGTAGTTCAGATCAGAATTCAAGTTTTATTGCTATTTCCTAAGCCCTCTTAGTTTAAAACACAATAAGAGAATAAAGATGGATGATAAATGCCAATCTTCAAGCACATTATTTCAATAATTAGTTCAATAATTAATTTCCTGTGGGCCGCATACTGAAAATCCTTACAGTGTTTTTATTTTCCCTTTACATTTTGAGGTATGATATGTTCTTTTCATAGCTATCTAGGTCTGTGTGCATATACTTACATGCGTAGATGTGTTCTTATTGGATATGTGCTAGACTGCTGACTGCAAGGTCAGCCACCCAAACTCAGCAGCTGCTCCGAAGGGAGAAAGATGAGGCTATCAGTTTACATAGTAATGTACACCCTGCAGTTGGAATTGATTCCTTATCAGTGGGCTTTGTATGTCTGTGTATGTATAAGCTCTTATGTGTGTATATCTATATATCTAATATCTATATTTATAACTATATAATATCCGGATGATATTTATGTTGAAAGAACAAAGTGCACATGGATGAAAATTTGGAAAGCCCTCATGAAGTAGTATATGACATGCAGCAACCTGACCTAGTCAGTTATTCAAATGGTTTCTTGAAGCTTTGTTGTTTACAATTATTTTTATTCTCTTGTGTTCTTAAGTAACTGATGTGTGTGTGTGTGTGTGTGTGTGTGTGTGTGTGTGTGTGTGTGAGGGGGCTTCAACATTGGCATAGTAAAAGGGAATTTAAAGGTAATGGATTTTTTTTCTACAAACGTTTTGATGTTTCCTCATGTGTTATTGGAAGAACAGATTTTCTGAAAGCTATTGAAGGAACACCCTGTCAGAAATCTTCATTACCCCGGTGACGCAGTCCTTAAGCACTTAGTCGCTAACCAGTGAGGCAGCAATGGGGAACTTCCAGCAGTCTCAATAAAAAGACGTGGCAGTTTGCTTCCACAGAGATTCCGGCCTGGGGAATTCTTTGGGGCAATTCTTTTCTATGCTATAGGTCTTTATGAGTAGGAATCAACTCAAAAGCACACACCCACACATACACATGTACACACATATACAGATATATACATTTCACGAGTATATATATATTTCAAAATGTTTGTGGAAATCTTTAATGATCTCTTAATACTGTTTTCTGTGAACCTCTGGAAGCCTGCTCTTGTATAGGTAGTCCCTGACTTAGAACAGAGTGTAGTCCCAAAACTTCATAGTAAGGTGGATCCAACATAAGTGAAATGCTACTTTTTTTTTCAAGTATTCATTATTATTGGCTTGGGGGAGCTCTGGTGGCCTAGTGGTTATGCACTGAGCTGCTATCTGCAAGGTCCACAGTTCAAAACCACTGGCTGCTCTGGCGGTGAAAGATAGGGCTTTCTGAAAGCTCCTGTAAACCGTTGCTGTCTCAGAAACTCGCCTGGGGTACTCATTGTCCTAAACAAGGCTGCGAGTCAGCTTTGATTTGATGGCAGTGAGTTTGAGTTTTTAAAAGTTTCACTTTGGGCTGTGTTACCAGCATCATTAAAAATGATCACACTGGACATCTGGGAGTGAGGATCTGCTCATGACAACATGAGCAAAGTAGGGGTTGCAACACTGTCTGCAGTACATATTCCTAATGATAAGATGCATTAAAAATGGAAAGCATATTGTAATAAGTAGGATTCTTCCTAAGGGGAATATGCCATACAGTGGGGGACTATCTGTATACTAATGGGGGTTTTGACAGGCAGTAGATGGGGCAGAGCTAGTTGTGGGGTGATAGATACATCTGATTATGATCAAGTAAGACAAGAAGAGGCGGCTAAGGAGAGACTTAATTGTCTGTGATGCGTGCTTGTCTTGCCTCATAAATATTTGAGGGTGCACGGTCAGTACAAGTGGTTCTATCCAAACCAGGGCAGCGGTGTTGGGTGACTGAGTACAATGCTGGGGAGCTGAATGCCTTCACAGACCCTGCGAGACACCAGCATACTGAGCTTGTGCTGAAGTCCTTGCTGATTCTGTTAGTGCAGCTCTGACTCGGTTTGTCCCTATCAATGGGGCTCCCAGATTCCAATATTTTAAATGCCTTCACTTACACAAGAAGGAACTTTGTGATTCCAGCATACTCTTTTTTTATACACCACTTTTCCTTAAATGATACTTCTCCATCAACGACTTGCTCACACTTAACAGATCATCTGGTAATGGCTTGGTGCTTCCAGCCTTCCTGTCCTAAAGGATCAGTTATAAAGAGTGTTTCCGTAGACAGGGCCCTTCACAGTCATGCATCTATCTGAGTCCAGTGTCCACAGCCAATGGGAAGTTACTTTAAGGAAAAGGCTGGATCACCAGGAGGTGGCAGTAGTGAGCAGTCTGGCAGCTGGACTAACATCACCTGGATGGGGAGTGTGGATTGTATGCTACTTTTCATTTTTGTTTTGTTTTGATCTGGAAGTGCCTTCCTGGAGAGAGAATTATGCATGGATTTAATGGAAGCTTCAAAAGTAATATCTAAAGTTGACTAATGACCAATAAGCATCAGAAGAAAGGGGAAAAAAATCATGAAATACTCCAACCTCAGGTGGTCAGAGAGTTCTATCTGCCTGTTTGTCTGTCTCTCTCACACACACATTAGAGAGGTGTGTGTGTGTGTGAGAGAGAGAGAGAGAGAGAGAATTGGTGAGAACAGGAGAGTAGAGAGAACAGATATGTTGCCCACGTTTTATAATTTGTAGACAAGTTTAAAAGAGATCAGCAAGAAGTCAGAAGACAATTCTGCTGAGAGCCAGGGAAGGTAAGATTTGGGACCACATGCCTTGGCATTGCCTCTCCCATAGTTAAAGGGAGCAAAATGTCATGGGAATAAATGCTAGGATGGGTTCAAACACACTGGGAATTGTTATATTCCCCTATTGTAATTATAGAGGCATCAGAACATGTTAGTGATGGATGGCATTTTCAAAATCGTGCCTAAGAGATAACGCATGTCTTTCAAATTCACATCTCCAAAACTTAGAACACAGACAAACCCACAAACGCACTGGCACGGAGTTGATGCCAATGCGTAGCACCCTCCAGGACAGGGTGGAAGGGCCTCTGTGAGTTATGAGGCTGTGACTCTTGGTGGGAATAGAAAGCCCCCTATTTCTCCCAGAATGGCTGGTGGTTTTGAACTACTACTACTACTATTAGAATTAGAACCAGGTTTATATCTCCTTATCAATAGCCTATCCTTTCCAAACCCCAAACGAAGGAAAAATTGTATATCTTCTCCCAAAGAGTAAAGATATTTCAAAACTATGAACTTTAGTCATGCTCATTTTTCTGAAATAAGGCCTTTTTCTATGAGATGAATGTGGAGTCACAAGGGACTGTAAGGAATGGACTCTGGCGATCCCAGAAGGTGAATAAAACTCCCTGTCGTGAGTCGATTCTTGCCATAGGGATCCTTAGAGGTTGGAGTTGGTTTCCCCACTGGGTTTCCATAGCTGCACATTTTCACAGAAGCGCATTTGATTGACTGCTTCATCCTTTTCTCGGGGAGCTGTTGGCGAGTTTATACCACTGGAAACTCGGGGCAAACAGCCAACACTTAACCTACTGTGCCACCAGAGCTCCATCCTAAATTAATCTGTTGATTAATTAATATGCCACAGGACCCGTCAATAATTTAAGACTCTGCCGTCACATTTTTTTTAACCTCTTATTTTTCCCACATAGAAAGTTCCAGTCAGGTCAAATGATATCATTGACTACTTGACAGTGTTGTGTAAAAGTGCAATATGTAAAATACTTAAAGTAAACCTGCTTTTCAACCATGCCATCCCTCACTGTTCCACACGGCCCTGTACTGTAGAAGACAGCTTCCAAATGAAACACACATCATTCCTCTAGTTCCCAAATGCTTCCTCACCCCCACCCCCAAACCATGACCCAGCACTGCCTTACAAATCCCGCTAGACCGGAGAACACACATTGGTACAGATAAGAGCTCTCGACACTTGGAATTCAGCAGAGATAAACCCCTCAGGAGCAGTAGTGGGAGTAGCAATATCATGAGGGTAGGGGGATGGTTTGGCAGGGGGAGCGGGGAGGGGGGCGGAGAAAGAGTGAGCCCATCACAAGGTTGGATGTATAGCCCATCCCCCTTCAAGGGAGACAAATTACAGAAAGGTGGGTGAAGAGAGACAAGGAATAACAATAATAATATATAATTGATCCAGGGTGCAGGGGGGCGTGTCAAAAAAAGAGGAACAGATATCAAGGGCTCAAGTAGAAAGAAAAGGTTTTGGAAGTGTTGATGGTAACATATGTACAAAGGTGCTTGATACAATTAAATGGTGGAATGTTATATGATTTGTCAGAGTCCCCTCACCACCCAAAGAAAATGATTAATAAAAAAAAACAAAAATCAAAGCAAACAAAAAAAAAATTCAGGGAATATTCCACGAGCATTTTGAAGCCCTTCCTACTGGAGGGTCCTTGATCGTCTCCTAAAGTAGAGGAAACTAGGCTTTATGGATAGAGTCAAAGGTGATCTCCATTTTTTTATAATCTTCTTGATCATGATGGCAGGGCTTGATATCTCTTGAGCTTCGGCCACGTCAGCTACAACATAGGAATCCGATGGATAGGATGAAGTTCAACTGAGGAGTTAAGACTGCGCCCAGAAGAGTCATCAGAGTTTCCAAGAAGACCAGAATCCACTGTTTCTTTTAGATCAGTCCCGCAGTGAAATCGCAGGTGGCTGATGTTGTTGGCAGCCTGGGGAGAGGGGCCTGGGTCCAAGGAGGGGCAAGCCAGTCCCCTGTGGAGTCATGCAGCTCCTCACACTGGTGAGACAGCGCCTTAGTCCTTGTCCCGCCCTGCTCCTTTCCCCTCAGCCACTGCCAAGGCAGCTTTGGGTGGAGTCCAGAACAAAGCCCGGGAAATATCAGGGATTTGTGGAGCCTGCAGGACCCTTGAGAATGCCTGGTGAAATGAGAGTAAGTGCCACTTCAGGAAGGTCTGTCGCTGGGCCAGGGGGCTTCCTTGGAAACATTTCAATCACAGGTCATCCTGGCCCGTCCCTGGTGCACACTGATGGAATCTGAGAGCCTCTAGCTGCTGCTTGCTAAGCCCTGCGATGCCCATCAGTGGCACGAGGATCCGGTACCAACCGCTAAGCTTCTTTGGAGAGCATCGACTTAATGGTTCTCTGCATGGCAGCGCAGGGTGACATGCTCAACAGGAATGCACTCCATAAGAGACGTTTATGCAATGCGGCTCTGACTCGATTCCACCAGCACGTCTTGCATCCTGCTCGGGGTCTCCTGAAAGCAAAGGGCTTACCCTGATCATCGCCAAACTTTGGCCAGCTAGGACGACCTGGCCATTTTCTTTTTCTTTGACCTGGAAACACGTTCTTTCCCTTTTTGGCTGATGCCAAGGGCTCAAGTAGAAAGCAAAGGTTTTGAGAATGATGATGGCAATAAATGTGCAAATGTGCTTGACACAAAGGATGGATGGATGGATGGATTGTGGAAAGAGTTGTAGGAGCCCCCAATAAAATGATTTAAAAAAAACCCAAACAGCAACAAGCCTCTGTTAGAGACCACTCAGTGACAGTGTCCTTGTAATCTCATCCGGGCTGCTGAGCAGGCGGTGGGTGGGCCAGGGGGGAAGAAGGACTTGCTGGCACACCGAAGGGGGTCTGGAAAGACGTGGCCTTTCCCAGCTGACCAAGGAGCTGGACGCCTGGGAAGGAAGTCCACAGACCCTCTGGCTGGCGTGAAGGAAGAGGGGGAGGAGAAGGCTAATTCCTAAGAAGGTGGCCTCGTTTCCCTTTGGCTCCCAAGGCAGCAGCGAAGGCCAAGAATTCAAGCCTAGTTCCTGTCAGCTTGTCGCCTTGCCTGTGGGGCTCTCAGATGAACAGAGTCCAGAATAAGTCACGGGGCTGCCTGAGAAAGGCTTACCACTCAGCCACGAGGAAGAAAGGCCCTCTCTGTTGCCCCTGGGCTTAGGGTCCTTTAGTCAGACCCCCCTCTCCTTTCCATGGAGAAGCAGAGAGAGGAGTCAGTGGCCTAATTAACTGTGGAATGTTTGCCCAGCGCTTTGGGGAGTTTTTCTATTTTCCTACAAAATTACCTTAGCCATAAACTATAAACATCTTTCCCCTCTAAGGATTGCAAATGATATTTCACTTATAAAAGGGTCCATGACATTAGGCCTTAAACTTAGGACTATGTAGGTATATGGTGCTATATATATTGGCAGCAACTGTTAAATCAGTCCAAAATGCCATTTTATTTTTTATTATATCTTTTCTTTTTTAAGTTATTTTTTAAATGTATTGTGAATGAGGAGCTTATACATATATCATTCCATAATTCAATCAGGTCAAGCAGTATAGCACAATAGCTACCACAATCAATTTCCGTACATTCTTTTTCTTCCTGGGTTCCTTGACATTGTCTCCCATTTACACCGCTCCCTCCCCCACTATAGCATTGCACCCCTCCCCCCCTCAAAAAACCACCTTATTCTACTTGCTTTCCCTATAGGTTCATCAATCCTGGGTTTCTTTACTGGAAAACAGAAAAATTTATAGCACAACTTCAAGAGGGTGACCCCAATGACCTCTGAGATAAATCCTCATAGGATCAAATGAAAACAAAGCAAAAATACAGAAAATGCTGAAGACCAAATCAGGTTCAGCATGCATCAGAAGGGGGCGGTGGGTGGGGTGGGGATCAACAGAAAGAATTCCAACTGTTCAAGTCACATGTATCCCTTTGATCTTTTATACTCATTTCTGTTTAGTAACCACTTTCTTCCCAGCCCTCAATTATGGATTTTAAAATATGATTCTTCTCACAGAGACTTGTATAACCTCAACAAAATGCTCACTTCTGCACCATAACTGCATTTTGAACTGCCTTTATTAAAACCATCCAATATCCATGCATCCTGCTACCTATAAGGAGTCACCAAGTCTTGATCATGTTGTGGCCCTAAAGCTTAATATCTAGGCAGACAGTAATGCTCAGCAAATACCCCCCACTGTTTTCCTATGTTCCTTGACCCTTTCACATTTAAGCAAGGCACTGTACCATTGCAGAGAATGAATTGTCAGTCTAAGCAATGTGTGTATCACTTCTGGATTGAGATCGTTCTGATTTTAAGGAACGCTGATGGCCATGGAGGTTAGGAATTATGTTGCTCATCTTAGAGCCAGCACTTTCTCGTGTAAGACCATTGGGACTCTTGGGTCCCTTAAAGATTTACAGTCTCAGGAACACTAAGAGTCACTGTGAGTTGGAACGCCCTCACTGGAAGTAGGTTTGGTTGGTAGAGTATAGTGCATGGTAGGCTTTTATGCTGTGGTTTCACGACAATCCACGCAGTGGACTCAGGTATAGGGCAGTGGAATCAAGCAGTCATTAACTTGGATCTCTGAGTGACATTGCGGGGCACAATTCCTACTGACCCCATCTAAGACACATAATGTGTGTGCTAGAATAGACCTTCGCCATGCTAACTCACTGAGTTTTGGAGGTCCAGAGGTGATTTGCGTAATGGAACTCACCCTGACTAAAAAAAGTGATCAGTAGGTAGTGTCCATTCAGTTTATATTTGTTGTACACAAACCTTCAAAGTAGCCTAAATCATAATCGTCACCATAGTCAACCTATCTGAGCACTCTCTATAAGCCAGGCACTTTCTATGTGCAAATCCTTAACATGTATAATCTCATTTGTGTTACATTGCAATCTTATGACGCATTGGCCCCCCGCCCTTTTGTTTTTCCAGTTGAGGGAAACGCGGCTTGTAGCCGCCGAGCCCCGTCACACAGAATGTTTTCAGGGCTCCATTCAAAGGCAAGCATTCAGATCCTAGAACCCATTACAGCATAGCCGACTTGCGTTTCTGTATATTATATGTCCTCCGCCACTTCCTTTGTTGGCATGTTGTATGTTTGTGTAGGCAACTAAAGTCTAGCTGGAAAGTTCCCAAGCAAACTTTCTTCCTCAATCAACAAGCATTGTAACAGAGCTTCCCATTTCTGGTGAGGAGCGAATTTTAAAGAAGAGTTCTAATGTGCATGTGTGGGGTGGGGAGTGTTGTGGGCGGTGTGGAGGCTAAACAAGGAAAATCAACAACTTCCTAGTTGATTTTAAGTCAAAATCTTTATGCAACTATCTTATTCAAAATTCAGTCTGATAAAATGATATTGAATCAGCATTTATCTATAAGTTAAACACATACATACTGTCTCCACTGTTTGATATTATATATTGGATTATTCTTGCTTCAGCTTTCCCCCTTTCTAACAGTGAATGTTGCTTCTTTATTACATCGCCTTGTTCTCAGGACTTAGGAAGAACACATGAGCACTCCTAGTTGCTCACAAAGATGGTGCTCAATTCTGGAGCTAGAGGGAGAGCTTGTAAGGCGTGCGGTGAGAGCAAAGAAGGTTGCTTAGGAAAGATCTAGTTCACAGGAGAAGTGGCTCCTCTTGGATCTTGAAGGAGATGTGAGCTTTTAGGAGGTGGTAAACTCATTGATGTGAAGTCCATGTTGATTCATGGAGACCCTAGAGAAGAGAGTAGAACTACCCCTGTGAATTTCTAAAATGGTCACTCTTTGCAGGAATAGAAAGCCTCAACTTTCTCTAGAAGACCAGCTGGTGGTTTCCAACTGCCAGCTTCATGGTAACCGCTGTCCCACCAGGCTCCGTGGAAGACATGGTAGTGAGGGCATTCTCAGCCCAGTCAGGAGACAGCGAAGGACTTGTTGATGTAGCACATGAGTCTGTTTCACCATGCATCAGCTCTGTTCTCCCGCGGTGACTCTTTGATCATATATTGCATGGCAGGCTGGATAGGGGCTGCGAACATTATCTAGGATTGTAGGACTGAGTAGGAAAGAACTTGGTTTTTCTTAATAATTTGGAGGTTTCATATAAAGAGAATCCTAAGTAACCTTTTCTCTTGCCACTGTGCTGATTTCATATCTTTCTCCCATAGAACAATTAAGTGGAGTGTATGTGTGTGTGTGTGTGTGTGTGTGCGTGCACACACACATACAAATTTCTGACCTTTTGGTTAGCTGCCAAGTACATAACCATTAAGCCACAAAATAACTTCTTAAATAACTTTTTCAACCTTGAAATATGAGGGGGCGACGATAAAGTTCATGGAATAATTCCATTATCTTTAATTTCATTTTTCTACACATTTTGAAACCCCCTTATATAATTAAGAGATGGGGCTAATTATTGTACCCATGAGATATATGTTTAAAAAAATACATGTTTTTTTTATACAATATGCAACAATGCCTCTTGGTTCCGTTAAACCAGAATCGATGACATGCATTTATGACCAGATTAGTAGTACTATCTCTTTCACTTACCTAACCCCCTTGCTCAATACACAACCTCTCCTATGTCGCTTTCTCCTCCAAATAATAATAAGAATAACCCTGATGTCATTTCAGGAACAAACCCTGGGGGGTCAGGATGGGTAAGAAGCAGAGATATAGATACACCCCACAAGGCATCTGGTTTACTGCTGTCCGTACAACAGCTATATTTGTCTCCCATGGACTCATCCATTGACCCCTACTGCCCAAGACTGGGACTCCTCTGTCTTAAGGGATTTGAATCCCTAATTCCAGTCCATTAACTTTCTTAACATACCTTTACTTCCCTCCTTTTTACAGGGATGGTGACTAGACCACATATTTACGCAAAAATCTATCTTTCATCAAAAAAATGTTTGTTTTTAAGGAGTTGAGGCAAGAATACATAGGAATCATGTAGAAGAGCCACGCTGCACAATGAAAGGTTCATGATGTGGGAACAATGTCGATGAACTGGAGCACTGACAGTTCATAGTATCGAATGCATTTTCCCCTGAAATATTAATTTATCCAACAAAATTCTATTGTGTAGATTCACAAGCAAAATGGTTCCAAAATGTCTCAAAACTGTGTCTTTTTTCACTCAATTTTGAGTACTTTGCAAGAGTTGTTGTTTCTTATTGCTATTTGCTTTTTTAAAGGAAAGATGAGTGCTTTCAAAGTGCTCCCTGACTTCCTAGAGGCAGCTACATGCAAATTATCTTTTCAGCCCCACCCCCAAGCTGGGGGAGAGTGTGCCATGGGAATCAGCTGATGCTAATGGTACCAGCTTCTTGGGTTTCCCTGGAAGGGGGCATTCATTTGACACACATTTACAAGGCTCTGCCATGGTTTCATAGAGCCCCTGTGCCCATATCTATCCAGCTGGCCCGCAAAAATAGCCTGAGTCCCATGACAGAGAAAGAAGATGACCATGCTTGAATTATTTTGACCAAGCATGAAACTCAAATCCCAGTAATTAGGGATTAACATCATCATTCTGTATTGGAAGGAGAGCCTACTGTTAGGATTAAAAATAAATTTAGTGTATTTCATGTTTGAATAAGCAAGATAATTATCCTGGAAGTATCTAAACTGCCACGGAATGGGACTCCCTTTGCCAATGGAACTTTCTGGTTTTAGATGCGTGGTCCAGTGACCATTCTCTATACCAGTGGTCCTCAAACTTTTCAACCAGGGGGACACTTCACTGTCCCTCAGATCCATTGGAGGGTTGGACTATAGTTTAAAAAAAAACATACAAACAAATTCCTATGCACACTGCACATATCTTATTTTGAAGTAAAAAAAAACAAACGGGGCAAAAACACCCGGCAGGCTGGATAAATGTCCTCAGTGGGCCGCATGTGGCCCGCGGGCCATAGTTTGAGGACGCCTGCTCTATATACTCCAGTTCATCAGGTTGGCCATTGATTTCATTGGTCAAGCTGACAAAAAGACAATACTGGATAAACTGCTCCGTGTGCGCTGCTCTGATACAATCTTGTAAATGATGGCCGACAGAATAGTGGTTTAGTCCCCTTGTGCTGAACTCATGCTATGTAAATGCCCCATCAGTGCTCATAAAACTGAAATGATGACCTTCATTTACTGTGGCTGGAAGTTGGAGGGAAAGTGCTCCATCAATAACATCTTCAATGCCGTTTCGATCCTCGTACTACCATCCAGCAATTCTCTCCTTGAGTTGAGAAAATAGCAGCAATTAGGCAGCTTTTATTCCTCAACCCCTTTTAACTTTTGCCATCTTATAAAGGAGCACACTGCATAGAGCGAATAGTGGCTAGTGTCAGAATCAGGGAAAAATGATTAGCTCATTCATAAATTATCCTTTATGTCTCATTTTAGCTCCAAAGGTTCAATGTAGATGGCCTTAGTTTGCCCCATTCTCTGGATTTTTTTTTAGGGGAGGGCATGCATTTGAAAGCTTTGATAGAGTTTGCAGACTGGTAAGAAAAGTAAGATTGTAAAAATCAAATCCACTTGCATTTCGTAGTAGTCAGTGATGGCATGTGATTAAAATAATTACAAGAAGGCAAACAGACAATTAAGTTGTTGAAAGTGTCAACTAAGGGCAGGAAACAATGTACAGTTCCTGTGTGTCTGGGTCATCTTTAAGTTCCACGAATATTGTTAAGAAAGGGTAATGCTAGCCAGAAGAGTTGGGCTAATATCAGACCTCTATGGAATAATCCCGGGATCTGTTATGTGAAAGCAGAGCCCAGGGCAAGATGTTGGGTAAGTGTGATGTGTAAGGATGGTGTGATATTTAAGCCATCAAAAGGAGGTTTGATTATGGGCAGCATCTTAATCAGAGAGCCTTGACAAGGAATGACTAGAACAGATGGAAGTGAAAGAATGATGCCCATGGAAGTCCTTGGCATTGTTCTCTTTGAAGTTCTTAACTACATTCTCCAACCCTGGTTGATCTTGGTCCTAAGTCACTCTGAGCATATATTAATATCATATTACCAAACATGCTATACATTCCTGGGAAATGAAAAATTCATCCTGGAATGTTTCTAGGCCTGCTGTCTCATTTGGTGCAGGGTTGAGAATCATTGGGTGGGTAGGATTCTCTTTACTTGCCAAACCAGGTTCCATTTGTCAATTCTTCCTGTGTGCTAAGCTTCATGTGGAGCAGGCATGACCCTCCATGCTGACTTTGTGTCCCTTACTGACACTGACCTTTCAGGAAACTTATATACAGTTCTTGACACAAAGTCTATACTACTTCTAATAATACCTTCAAATGTTAGTTATCTATTGGCGGGGCAGTATAATATTTCAAATTCTCTATATGTTTTTTTAAATCATTTTATTGGGGCTCGTACAATTCTTACCACAATCCATCCATCCATCCATTGTCTCAAGCACATGTACATTGGTTGCCATCATCATTCTCAAAACATTTGCCTTCTACTTGAGCCCTTAATATAAGCTCCTCATTTTTCCCCTCCCTCCCCACTCCCCAAATATGTGTAGCCCATGACTTGCCAATTATAGTAGTTGTCAAGGAGACTTGGTGGCACCTGGGACACTGCATTGGTCCGGGAACCCCCAGCCACTCTGCCGTCTGCTCCATGAAGGTTTACAGATTCTAAAATCACCTGGAGCAGTTCTTTTCTGTCGAAACTTACTCCGTGGCAGTGACTAGAGTCCTTGCCTGTGCAGCCCTATTCGCAACCAGTGTTATTGTTTTCATTACTGTAAATTAAACCGAAACACCACACGCATTGCCGTTGTGCCTGTTCAACTCATAGTAACGCCATAGGACAGAGTAGAACTGCCACAGGGATGTTTCTGCGATGACACAGCTTTACCAGAGTTGAAAGTCTCAGCTTTCATCTGCGGAGGGGCTGCTGGGCTCTAACTGCTAACCTTGGGATTAACAGGCCAATGTCCAACCCTCCACACCAGGTCTCACTTACATTTGCTTTTCATTGTGTTTTTATTTAAGTGAGGTTATATAATATGTGCCTTATTGTGATTGACAACTTTAACTCAGCTTCATTCATAATGTAGCACATATCAATACTTCATTTCTCCTACTGGCTGAGTAATAAGTTACCCATTATATATATGCCACACTTTTTCAATTCACTACGCATATCATTTTTACATCACTGGATAAGTCTATGCAGTTGTTTCTCATGGCATAGGGAGGCACTGATTTGTATTACTTTTGTGTAAAATAAATTTAAACTTTAGAGGAGTGACCAATTTGGGGGGGTATGTGAATGAAGATCTATTTTATGACTAATAGTGTGATTACAATATACTAGGTATGCCAACCATTTCTAGTTAGAGATGTATGGGAAGAAGAAGAGAGCCCTACCTAGAAGATGTACATTTAAACATCAATATGAACGCTTTGCAATTATGCCGATTGTACACCGCAACCTTCCTTGGAATCATTCTTCATCATTCTTTCTGAATTGCCTGTATTTCTTATTATTTCTCACCTAGAGAAGAAAAATAGCTTCAAGAGCAGTGCGTCTTACTCCATCTGTGTCCACCCTGAATATATCCAATGCACTTCTCCTACGTATCAATAGATAGCTCTGATCATGTTACTCGTTTGCTCAAAAATCTCAATGTCATGACACAGTCTACATGTCCTTATTCAGATAATCAAGGTTATCCATAAACTGTGCCCAACTGACCTTTGGAAACAACCCCCCATTTCTCTCCTCAGACATTACATTTGTGTGCCTAGCATGTTCCCTTTGCCAACTCTATTTCCATGACATGTGCCCTAGTCACTCTTTCATACCTCAATACTTAGTTCACAGGTCACCAAACGTCACCCCTCCGATACCACCTCCCAAAATATGCCACTGAAATATCATGGATCTTATCTGTACCATTTTCATTTATGTGAGATTACTCCAAGACCTATTTTATTTTCTTCGTTTGAGGAGAGGACCTTTGTCTGTTCACCTTTCTGTCTTTAGGATGAAAGCTTGATATCTTCAATACACACACTTTCCCCAATTCTGTTTGCTTCTTTCACAGTCAACTCCTACTTACATGTGAAAACCCAGTTCAAATGTCACCTCTTCCAGAAAGTCCTCCCTGAACTTTCTGACTGGATTAAATGCATCTTGGTGGGTTTTTTTCCCTCCTTTGTTAACATTTCTATCCTGGTACCTATCTACAAAATATCTAATGGTCAGGCTCTTCTGATGTTACACTCAAATCTCCCCCAGGGAGTTATCTAGTATTGAACTTCTTGAGTCTTGAATAATGCTTCTCATATTGTAGATGTTCAGTATCTGTTGAATGATTCTCTAAGGGCTCAGATCCATTCCAGCTATTGTAGGCCAGGAAAGAGTATATTCCATAGGTAAGGGCGGTTTAGATAAGATTTAGGGAGCCCCTTTAGAGGTGAGCAGCTCTGACACACTTCCAGTGTTCAGGTTCTAAAATTATATTCAGCCTGGGCTTTGTCATCTTGAGCTCCACAGCTGTCCCCATTGACAGCTACAGAGTCAGTGTGTCCTGAAGTGCATGGAGAGGATAAGTACCTCTGGGAGATTCGAAAAGAGTGTGGATGGATTTGAGAAAGCAGCGAACATGTTAAACTCTAAAGCTGTTTTAGACACCTGAGCTCCAATTATTTGCAGTGGGACATTTCCCATGCTGCTTCATCTGGCACTGGCCGTCGCTGAGCGTCTCTAAGAATTTGAGATGGATGGATACAATCCTGTTTTAACTCAGGACCATTGCAGATGCCAAGCACCTGGCCCTGAAATTGGATCGCTGAACTCATACATCCATTCAGTTCTGTCACTGCGCTCTGGACATCAGGAGAAGATGGTATTTGCTGGTCGTCCATCAATGTGTACTAACTTTGTCCCCCATAAGGTAAAAGCTGACCCTAATATTGCAAAGGAACAGAGTTTTTGCAACACAGCTTTGGTTTTGTGTGCCAAACAATGCAAATAAGCAAGGTAGGCTAGAGGTCTTATAAAATACAGAGAGCAAATGTTTTGAGAATAATGAGGGCAATAAATGTATAAGTGTGCTTTACACAATTGACGTATGTATGCATTGTGATAAGAGTTGTATGAGCCCCAATAAAATGATTTTTTAAAAAATACAGAGAGCCACCTAGATGCCACTTATCAGAGAAAATATTGAAAGGGTAAATGAGGGCCATCAATTTAAGTTCAGAATGCAAAGGATAGCATAAGGTGATTTGGTTAGGACTGAGCAAGGCATGTGAAGGAAAAGAGGCAGATTCTTTGTCTGGTTCAAGGATTCTGGGTAGAGAATTCCTAAATGAGTAAATTAATGAGCATGTGGAGTCCAGCAATTGATCAGTCTAGAATGTAGACTAATGATGAGACTTGACATGATACCACATCATTATAAATTAGTAAGTGGAGTAAGGAACACATGATACATATTTTTATGGAAGATAATTATAAAATTGTTGTATAAAACTTATTGAAGAAGAACAGTCCAAAGCATGGACATCCGATAGGAATTTGCTACATTACAGCTAGGAGCTGATGAGGGCGCAGAACAGGGATGACATTGTACTTTCACCTATAATGTCATCCTTATTAAACACAGAATGCTTGAAAACTGACCTAGAATTCTTGTCTTTACTAACCAATATGAGTTGGATAGCTAGGCAATGACTAAATTCTTTTCTTTGCTTAGACTGTGATGGAACAGATGGGAAAAACCCATTTTCTAAAAATAACAAAACATTTGTAGGACACCCTAACAGGATGAGATGGACAATAGAGAATTAGGGGGAAAAATAATGATTGAGAGAAAACAGATTTTAGAAACCTCAGAGACTAGAAAGACGACATCAAAGGCTTAACCATTGTGCCACAAAAATATACTTTTTTATAAAAGGAAGAAAAGAGAGAGGAATGCATACCGGAATAAGAATGACCAGTCATGAACGAGTGTGGGGATGACTCTGGGGTGATTCCCTTCAATGTCAATCCCTTCACTCGAACTCCTCTCCTCTTTTGTTGTTCCTGTACTGGTGTCTCTTTGCTTGGCTACAGATGCCCGGCCTTGGTTCTTCTATATTGGAACCTGAGTTTCTGATCCAGGGCCTTTCTTGATCCATTCGTGGGTTTCCTGTCTGTATATTCTTGACTTCACTGCGCACTACACTTTTGCAAGCATTTCTGTTTCGCTCCAGTGCGATGCCTGACATGCTCCATGTCTGCACGACGACGGAGTCAGCAATGGCTCCGGTCTCTATGCTTGGCCCTGCAACTCTTCTCACACAGGAGGGCTCCCTGTGCTCTGTATTCTGTTTGGCACACTCAGCGTTTTCTCTGCCTTTTGAAGCATTCTAAGAATATTCTGGCAGCAGGAAGGGTATTTTAAGTCTCTTTTTTGGCACGAAGAGCCATCTCCTGCTTGGGGCCAAGCTGAAAACATTCCCTGTTGTGCAGCGCGTTGGCATTGCCTCAGCAGTAGCAGTGCAGAGTTACTTCCTGTGTAGCATCATTAAATATCCCTGACCCATCACCAGGCATTCAGGAACACTTCCTGTGCAGCACTATGAAAATCCCTGTCCCAACAGTAGCATTTCAGGAGTAGTTTTGTGATAGTTCAGCCACACATCCTG
The DNA here is from genome assembly GCF_000313985.2 of Echinops telfairi. NCBI lineage: Eukaryota > Metazoa > Chordata > Mammalia > Afrosoricida > Tenrecidae > Echinops > Echinops telfairi. Next base: position 5,568,341 of record NW_022103905.1, read on the forward strand.
TGTAAACCACTAAAACTCTTGCACCAAGGGATACTTCCTGTGTAACATCATTAAATATTTTGTTGAAAGCCGTGACAGCAATACAGGATTCTTATCTCTCATTCTCTATATTATTGGAATTCTTCACAACAAACAAAAAATACCATTAATGGTTGATTGATTAATTTAATCTTATATTCCCTTATCAGATTCCATCATGCCAGGCAGGCATTGGAATGACGGCATTTAATTAGGCTTAAGGCCCCAAGTAACCTCTGAATTCATACCTTTCAAGAAGGATGTAAAAACTATCCTATGTAAAATAAATCCTATGAATATTTAAAATTCTGTTGCTAATTTCTTAACGAAACATCAATCCAAACAAATCCAGACTTGTTTCCCTCCCCAGTTGATTCTGACTCATAACACCCTATCTAAAGGACTCACATTTCATTGCTGTAAATATATTTATTTGTGTGGGGGGAGGTGTGAGCGTTCACAGTACAATGTAGTTTTCCACTCAGCCAGGTATTTGTGCTTTGTGACATTTGGGGTATGGTCTGCAGTCCGCCCATTAGAACAGCACCGTCTCCGTGCCTGCCTGGGTTCCCTTTCTCTCATTGTCCTACTTTCTGGCCCTTTCCTGATTGCTGAGCTTTGGTTGGAGGCAAATCCTCCCAGTTTGGGTTTTGTATAGTTGATAGCACTGAGGAGTGCCTTCCTCTATGTTGCTATGATTCATTTAGAGGCCTATTGTTTGGCTGAAAGTAGGTCACACCCCTCTCCCCGGTTGAGATCCGTAGCAGATTTATCGGTTATCTGAGGACCAGTCTTGGGAGTCTCTTCAACCTCCATTAGACCAATGCGTATCATCATTTTTATGATTTCAAATTTTGTTCTGTCGTTTTTGTTTTCTTTTCGCTCTCTCTCACTGCCCCAGACCCTCTATTATGACCTTGATCAGAGTGGGTGGGAGCCGTAGCTGACTACTATCTATTTCTTTGGGGCTCAAGGAAGTGGAAGCTGTGGTACATTTGTTTTTGAACGAATTGCTACCTAAACAGACTCTTTTATTTTAACTGCTCTACTTTACCCCAGTGGCCCCGCAAACATTTCTGAGATCCCACTTGCAAATATTCTAGCATGTACACATACCATATTCTATTTATCCATCCTTCTGTCAATAAGTACTTTGGTTGTTTCTCTCTCTCTCTCTTTGTTATTGTGAATAATGCTAGGATAAACACAAGTGTTCATCTACCGGCTGGTGTCACGGAGCTCATTTCCCTGGCATCGGCACCTAGTAGTGAAAGGGCTCGAACATGTGCCCTTTATATGTCCACCTTGCTAAGGATGTTTCCTGCAAAGGTTCCCCCATTTTACCTTGTCATCCGCATATCAGCCTGTTAATATTCACTGAAACAGATTGACTCATGATTCTCCCATAGTGGAGCTGGTGGGTTTCAAATACCTAACCACTGTGCCACCAGGGCTCCTTATCCATAAATAGGACATACAAATAAAGTCTATGCCTTATCTGTGTCCTAAAAATAGTCCATTGGAAGAGCGTTTCAAAGTGTGCAGCTGCGGGCATCGGAGGAGAGACTGCTATGTGATTTCCAGCGGGAGAGAGTCCAGCTCTAGTTGATGGATTTGAAAAGTTGTGCATTCAGACTTTTTCATTTCTTTTTTAAAGGCTGCACAAGAATGTTTTGCGTATAACATGGGGAAAACATATCTTAGAACCAGGAGCACGTAACAACTTATTAATACTTATGAATATTCATTCTAAAGAACCCTTCAAGTTGCAATTTATGTGACCTGCCTTCTATAGAGGATGCAGATTGACAGTGTTCGTTGGTCATATAATTAGCATTACTCTACTACTGAATATGATGAAATGCAGTATGAGGTCAAAATCTGAGTCACTCTAGCCTGCAAATGGGCAAAAGAGGACCAGTCGTTTTACATCCATATGAAGGCAAGGAGCTAGAGCAAATGAAACTGAGCGATGCTATTTGGTAACATCCCTGTTTGTCAGGTACCTAGACATGGTCCCTTTTTAGAAAAAGAGTTAATACCCTGGAAGAAGACAGTCAATACATAATGACCATAATTAGTAGAGATACACTCATCCTTAAAAAAGAAGTAGAAAGAAAGAAGATGCCTAAGAATAAGTCCGTGAGAATACAACTTTGCAGATAGAGTGGAATACTCTAGTTAAATTATAATTAAATGTACACTGAAAAGAATGATAAAATATTGAGTGCAAAGAAAATCGTGCTGGGATTAAATGATAGTAAATACCTCCTCTTTCTGGAATGATGTCATTCAATTGTGTTCCTTCGACAACATTTTGGAACTGTTGACAGGCACAGACACACACACACACAGAGAGAGAGAGAGAGAGAGAGAGAGAGAGAGAGAGAGAGAGAGAGAGAGAGAGAGACAAACAAGAAGCAGAAGACCCGGGCAGCCTGGTTTGCCAGTGTCTCAGGAGCGGAGCAGAGGAGCTGTGGGTTGGACCTCACTAGCGGCAGTCAGTTTGCAGTCTCCTCCCAGGCCCCATGAGTTCCTGTCGCCAGCCCCAGGGTGTGTTGCTGTTCTCTGAGCTCCTTCATCAGCCAGGGCTAACGTGATAGAAGACATGGGATGGAACCAGAAAGAGTTCCTCCGCTGAGCCAGCACCATTATTAATTACAAGTCTCCATTATTGGACTCTACTTGCACAGAGAAAGAAAAGTAAAAGAGAGAAAGTTTGTTCTTTCTAGTGAACTAAATTAGCACAACACAACCAGTCATGTTGCAGGATAATAGTTAGATGAAATACTCCCCACAAAAAAACATAAGCAAAAAGAAACAACTGTTGCTCTGTAGTTGATTTCAACTCATAGCAACCTGACAGGCCAGGGAAGAACAATCTGCCAATGCTTCCCAGGCTAGCAATCCTTATGGAAGAGCCTGGCACAGCTCTCTCTTCTTGCGAGAAGTTGCTGGGTTCAAACTGACAACCTTTAAATTAGCAGCCCAGTGCTGAATCACTGTGCCCTGGGGAACCCCCTAAAGTATCTGAGAAAGACCAAGGTCCACTGAAGTCCACAGTTATGGTTACTGGAAGTGCAGGATTGCAGATACTTTATGATCAAGCACGAGAACTCCTTTTTAGCTAAAGCATACAAAAGTTCCCAAGGCAGATTTGCAAACAATATCAGACTATGAAAGGAACAGCTGCAGCCAATGTTCCCACTAATATTTTCCATTCGTGTGCTGAGTGAATTTGTAATGTGCAACTCATGTCAAGAAAATAAACAGATGTGCACCACAAGCAGGAAGAACAATGAAAGAACTTCCATCGATTTTATAAAGATTTGACGTGGGCTGCGGATTCTGCGGGTGAGAGAACATTGTAGGCAAAAGGCTTGTAGACTTGTGCAATTCTGTCCTCCACTCGGGAAGATGAAGATGTGCACACACCCTAACAGATTGCTTTGAGGTCTTTCTGGCGGATCTGCGCCAACTCAGAAACACCCTTTCACCCTTCCGATGGTGAGCTCAAGGGCAAGGTTTCCAGACAGCTGGACTTGCATGACCATAAAGACAACAGTCCGACCAATCCCATCTGCTGTCTTGGCCTCACATGCCCCCTCCTGAAATAAAATCGTCCACCAGGCCGAAGACCTGGAACCTTCATTTTATTATTACATCCTGTTTTGGTGAATTCTTGACTTTAGAAAACTCCCTTTAACCCCAATCATAAATTTTTCAGGGAAGAAGAATTCAGAGATTCACTTCATGATACAGATGTCAATCTATACCACCCTGGATTACAACTGTATGACATGACTTAAAAAATCTTTAGTTTGACCCCCACCTGCTTATCAACTACGATTGCCTGCATTCTCTAAGCACCATCCCACTGTTGAGACATGCTACTGATGTAAGGATAATACATTTAGTTAAGGGGAACGGAGGCCTTGACTTCATCCTGTTGGGGAAGGATATAAGAACAAATAAATCTGCGTTGGAAAAGTCCGACCAGAATGCTCCTTAGTTGTGACAATGGCCTGGCTTCCTCCTGACTCATAGTGACCCCACGCCCAACAGAATGAAGCACAGCCCGGCCCTGGACCATCCTTACAATTGTCCTCGTGCTTGACCCATCGTGGCAGCCACTGTGTCAATCCATCTTGTTGAGGGTCTTCCTCTTCTCTGCTGCCCCTCCACGGTACTAAGCAGGAGTGCCCTTCTCCAGGGAGCGGTCTCTCCTGACAACATCTCCAAAGTACTCAAGACAAAGTTTTCCATCCTTGCCTTTAAGGAGCATTCTGGCCGTACTTCTTCCAAGACGGATTTGTTTGTTCGTTTGGCAGTCCATGATACTTTCAATGTTCTGTACCACCACTGTAATTCAAATGGCATAGTGGGCTATGCACTGAACTGCTAACCCCAAGGTCAGTGGTACACACACACACACACACACACACACACACACCTCACTCCACAGGAAAACGATGAGGCTGCCTCCTTCTGAGAGATTTGGATTTGGAAACCCACAGAGACAGTTCTACCCTGTCCTATTGGGTCAATATAAGTCAGAATCCACTCGATGTCATTGAGTTTGGTTTTATGAGATAATTAGCCACTCATTTTTTCTGAAGACTTGGTTTTAATTAATGTAGCTTTATATGAGTCAGGTATGTAAATTAAAAGTAGGATGATTTTTATTTGGGTGTCAGAAAAGCACAGCAAAGGGAGAGGAGGGGCTAACTAGAGGGGGTGAACCAACATACAAAGGCCCAAGTATGGAAAAGCCTGGCTCGGGAAAATGCTGCAAGAAGGCCTCTATGGGAGGTAGAGTAAGGGATGAGTGGTAAAAGGAGGAAAATGCTGAGAGAGACAAGGTAAAATCATGAGGTTTTAAAAGCTAGCTAAAGCAAGTCATATTTTCCTCTAAAATTATAGAAATCATTAAAAAAATTAAGCAGAGAAGTGACATTCCATCATTTTTCCTTTCAGTCATTCACTCAGGAATTCAGCAACCGTCTTTTGAAGTGTTCACAGTGTGCCAAGACTATTGAAAGTCCTAGGGATGTATCAGTGAACAAGACACAGAAAAAAATAAAACATTTCCAAAACCTACTTCTCCAGGCTTGTAT
>NW_022103905.1:5573852-5579643 GCF_000313985.2 Echinops telfairi
TATATATATATATACCTAAAATCCAAAACATTGGCTGCTTTGGGAAGGGAAGGCATGAGGAAATTCTCATTGATAGCTATTCGTGTTATTGGCTTCAGTTCTTGGGTTGATGATGAGTTCGTGGGTGTTCATTATAGCATCAGATTAACTTTAGATAAAAGAGGGTCATGCATTGGCTGATAATAGAATATAAACGATGAGTAGAATTGATCTAGCTAATTTGGTTCACCTGAACGTAAGCACACACACACAGTTTCAGAATTAACTTAGTCACTAATTTCTGCTAAACAAGCTTCATTCTGTGAAGCGAATGTTCTCTTTAGTCATCCTCTTAAGTGTCCATCTTTGACATAAAGACGATTCAACACCATCAGCTTCTCCTTGCAAGAAATATGAGATGCTCTGCTCTGATAATGATTGACAGTCTCAGAAACCCTGTGAATTGGTTTTATTCTGTCATCTCGCGATCAGTCGGAATCAACTCACTGGCAGCGGATTTGATTTTTGGATTTTGTTCCTGTCTAGTCTCAGAAGTACTTAAGAAAGGAAACCACTGGTTGAATTAATTTATAAGCTGATGAATCATAATTGTACTCTTTCTTACTGCAGTCAGTCAGTTATCAGCTTTGTAATACTGTGGGTTTTGATTAGGGTGTTAGGTATTAACTTTCAGAGTTATTAATCTTGCCATAACATTCAGAATGTGAAAATTTAAGAACATGATGCTTTCTCAATTAGCATTTATGATTATAATGAAGAAAGGTAGGCCATCTTTGTGTCAGAAAACACCTGAATAACACTGGTCACAGAAGTGTAAAAGTACTCTAATTAGAGATGTCTCATTCAAATACCATGCCATGACATTCATCCGTGTAAAAGAGAAAAATTCAAATTAGACTGAAAATCAAGCAAATCTAATAAATAAATGAAATTTTTTACAAAAATATAAAAGAAAAGAGATGTGTTTCCCATTAAGTTCCTATAGATCCACAGTAGTTGAGGTCAAGAATTTTCTCTATAATCACTGCTAAAAGGAGGGAAAATTAAAACATGATAAACACTTAAGAACTCTCCTGTTTTCCAGCCCATGAAGGGAGTGACTATCCATCGCTGAGGCAAATGTACAAATAGTTTTCCCCAGTATTTGATCATTAGCCAAAACCTTTCAATGCATGCATTTATTACATAGCCCTGTCTGTGTCTTATGTCTATCCAACCAATATATAAACATATTTTTTTAAACTGCTGGAGATCCTGAATGTTGCATTGTCTCTTATAAACATCTTTAGATTTCTGGAAAATCTTATTTTACTCTATTTTAAACCTATGCTCAGAAGATGGGATCTGGAGTACCATACTCTATGTCTACATACATTTTTAGAGGTAGCATACAGTCCCTGTGTTCTAGGGACTTTTATGAGAGCAGCATTGTCATCATTTTAGCCAGTGCGCATTGAGTAGAAGCAGCATCATGTTACAGTGGACTTACAATGGATATTGAAAAAGAAAACGGGTCAACACAGATAGCTTTGATGATTGTCTCGCTCCCAACTTTGGCTTGGCTATTGCTCAGTTAGACTTCTTGTGAAGTCTTCAGATGTTAAGTTTCTCCATATCGGTCACCAAGGGCTACCGAGCACTGGTGGGGAGGGGGAGGGGAGGAAACCACGGACTTTTTGCTGCGTTCAACCTTGAAGGCTAAGCTTGGAACAAAACACGTTTGGATTTCAAATCACAAAGGACTAGCTGGAGCACAGGGATTGTATAAGCATCCACTCCCACAGATTCTCTAAACATCTGCTGAAGCCCGATTCCCCCTAAGAGGTTCCTATCTCATACTTGGCATGCTGGACTGGGAATGATGGAAACGGGTGGACTGCATTGGTGAACACCGGCCAGTTTCTAGAGTACAGCATGGGCGAGAGTGTGTTGCCCTGAAAACATATGTCTGTTAGAGAAACTCTCTGGATGGAATATTTTTGTCAGTCCTCATTTTTCTCTTTTTTACCTGGCGGTCATTTCTGACCACAATGTAAAGGAAGCGTCCTTGAGGAGACGGGGTGATGCAACCTTGTGGTAGTCCGGGTAGACTAGAGAAACAAATCCATAGAGACTCATATGCATATACGAGAGGGTTTATATCAAGGGTAATTGTACATTAAGAAAGCATCCCAACCCAGTCCCATCGAAGCACATAAGTCCGATATCAGCCCATATGTCAGATACCAATCTTTAAAGTCCTCTTCAGACTCAGGAAACACATGCAATGACGTCGAATGCAGGACAATCACGGGCCAGTGGGTAGAAAGTCTTTGGGTCCAGTGGTGGTGTAAGCATCTCAGCACTGGCAGGGGTCTCTACGTGGCTCTCTGGCTTCAGAGGTGTGATTACTTCAGGGCAGGTCCATGTGGTTTCTCCAGCTCAGGGCACTAGCATAGTTCCATGTGTCTTGTAAGCTGCATGTCTCTCAGGGAGTGAGCAGAGAGAGACAATGTCTCCTGCCTCCAAGGAGGAAAATACAGGTGTTCCCACAATTTTCAAGAGGAGACCAAGCCTACACAGAAGCCTCATTGGCTATGATACAATCGACAGACTAGAATCCACCGCTTCACTCTTAATCCTCTCAAATCCCAAATTGACATCAGATTTTGTAACTACCAAAAATGTTAAGCATTTAGCTGCTAATCAAAAGGTTGGCAGTTTAAACCTACCCAGTAGGTTTGTGGTAGAAATATCGGGGTCTGTTTCTGTAAATATTATATTTTGGGAAAATCGTAGGGAGCTGAGGCTGTTCTACTTGTTCACATAGGTTGAAAATCAACTTAATAGCACCTAAGATCCAACATCATCAAAAAGCATCATCAGAGTCTAACACACAGATTTCTCTTTAGCACGGAAACCACATTTGCCCAATATCTTAGAGATAAAATCATATAATATCTCTAGTAGTTATCCAAGCCTGGCTTAGGAAACCATTAGCCACAACTCCATATTCACAGAAAACCGTGGTGATGAATTTGATCATCTGATTCTAATTTGTTGAACAGAATCAGAACAGAATGGACCACAGAGTGTTTGTAAGCACATTCGCCAACAGGGCCTCTACTTGATGTTGAATGTGTATTGCTGCAATGGCTCCCCAGGACACCCCCGGGGAGGGCGACACAACTGTGATTCCCACTTGCAGGTGAGGAAACGAAAGCTCAGAGAATCCAAGTACTTGGTCTGCTACCAGGCATGTAACGGAGCTCATTTGATCCTAATTCTGACTTTCTCCCAAACGGACTCTTACTTATTTTGTTATTCTGCCTATCCTAGACTTTCCTTTGAACATATATTAGAGTCCTTTGTTAAATCTATGGCCAGACTCTTGGACGTGGAGAATACTTTGCAAAACTTCATCTTGAATACAATCTGCAGTGGAAACTTAAACCTCAAAGTTATGCAGCTTGAAATCTTCAATAAGACAAAGAAAACTAGGTATAATATTTCACCTATTTCTGTAAGATAGTATACAAAGCCAGCCTGATTCCAGACAGCAAAGGACCTGCTCACTTAAAAGGCTATTGACACCCCCAAATACTTGCTGTTTAGAGCTATCTGATGTCAACAGTGTGCTACCAATTATTACGGTGGCCTGGGGATCTTTGGGGATCATATTCTCTTCTAGGCACAAATGCCCATCAAACAGTAAATAGTAGGAATTATTATAAACAGAGCAGTTATGGTGTTTCAGTGGCTATAGATTTCTATATTCTAGAAATGTAATCTTACACTCTACCTTCAAATGGGATATAGCACATCGAGTCCTTCAACCGTGCAGAAAGTGAAAATGTATATGATAGAGGTTTCTGCTGTCTGTAAAACAGCTGATGAAAAGTCATAAAAGGAGTCTTCAATGCCCTGAAGAAAGTTCTAAGCAGCATTAAAGTCACAAATAGCAAACCTGTCAAAAGTCTTGGTGTGCTAAAAATCCATCTTCAAAAGTTTTGTATTGGTTTCATGCATTTTGGACATAATTTATTAAACTATAATTTGAAGACTTTTTAATATATAGTACAGTAATTACTCACTGTAACATTCTTTGCTTGATAAACAGCTGCTGTAGGATTTCGCAGTATCTTCTAGAGCAGGGGTCCTCAAACTTTTTAAACAGGGGGCCAGCTCACTGTCCCTCAGACCCGTTAAAGGGCCGGACTACAGTTTACAAAAAAACTATGAACAAATGCCTATGCACACTGCACATACCTTATTTTGAAGTTAAAAACCAAACAGGGCAAAAACACCCAGCAGGCTGGATAAATGTCCTTGGCGGGCCGCATGTGGCTGGTGGGCCCCTGTTTGAGGACGCCTGTTCTAGTGTAATTCAAAATGCTTGGATTCTTTCCCTTGCTCTTGCCACACACACACACACACACACGCACACACACTAGCAGATGCAATCTTCTATACATGATAGCAAGACATTGTTTGGATTGCTCGCATTTATGTTTGTATTTAATCACAAACGCAATTTGCTTCTGGAAGAATAATGCAGTGTTTTGGGGAAAGAGCATTTGACTTCAGCCTTCTGCAATAGCGTCTGACTAGTCCCACGCTTTGATTACCATACCAGTATCTCAGGAGAAGAAAATACAATGGACACTCAGTAAAAAGTACTGAATTTTTAAAAGGTCAGCTACATACAGGAGTACCTTTCAGATGCCTTACCATTTTCATTTTTAAATCTGTTCTAAATGGGAAGTGAAACAACCCGGAAGCCATTCTTATGGTCATGTGGGATTAAAGGAATTCTATTAATTATAACTATCTTGGCCACTGTTCCTCCAGTGAAATGGAATTATCCTTATTATAAATCAGATTTTTTAAGTTGAAATAATTATGCTAATTTTCTGTTTATTGAGAAGTTCTATTTTTCCTTAAAGCCTATGTTATGCCTTTGTTCTAAGTTAAGGTTTGTGGAATTCAGTCCACTTCATTCTGGTGCCTAAGCATCGCAATTTCCCCAAGCGAAGGTGCTGCAGTGGAGGGTTACAGACAGCAATTTCCCTGTCACAGTGAGTCCCTTCACCAGCTAGCTCCACAACTATTTAGGTTCGAAGTCCTGGCACTTGTGAATCATAGTGTGGTTTCATCAATGCATCCGCCAGCAGTGCAACGTCCATCTTACTCCTTTTGTAGGCTATTCGAAAATAAGTACTAACCTTTTTTTCCTGCTATTTTATTCTGTCTTCTGTCTATTTATCTCTCTCCCTGTTCTGCTTCCCGTTCCCTCTCTGATACCTGCACTTTGCTTGAGCTGTAATGGATGAATAAAATATTAGAATAGGAAGAATAAAACTTAGGTGAGAATAGACTATCTCTGTGGTTTCACTGTTTGGGTTCATATTCCATTGTTTGCCGCTTACAAACTTTGTGACCTTCAGTAAATCTTTTAACCTCTTATAACTCAGTTTTCTCATATGGAAAACAGGGACAGTATTACTTCAGAGCTAGCAGAGCTTCTGTGAACATTAAATGGATTGATACACATCTTTAGGATGTGAGCATAAGTATCATCTTTATATATAAGTATAAGCTCTCAATAGATTCCATTTTTTGTTAAAATTAAGTTTCCAGAGTTACTGGACACACAAGCTGGTTGAGAAGGACATTCAAAATGTAGACTCTTGAACTTCTGTCTGGAAGATTCTAAATGAAGTCAGGCTGTGGTGCAGGTGTCTGTATATTAAGTAAGCACTTGAGATGGTTCTGAAATGATGGGCTACCAGACTACACTTTTAGAAATTTT
>NW_022103905.1:5579841-5581255 GCF_000313985.2 Echinops telfairi
CTGTAAATGACCTGTTGAGGGTCATCTAGGAGCCTAGGGGGATAGTGGTTACAAGCTGGGCTGATAACCTTCAGGTCAGCAGTGCAAAATCACCAGCTGCTCCTTGGGAGAAAGATCACTACATCCCACGGGGCAATTCTACCCTCTCCTATAGAGTTGTTATGACTTGCCATCAACGCTATGACAATGCATTTGGTTTGGAGTAGAGGGGCACTATGAATTGGAATATGCTGGATGATGGTGGGTTTCGTTTTTAAATGTGTATTCTGTGAACTTCTCTTTTGTCTCTTGTACTTTAGTATTCTATTCATGAATATCAAACTAAAACAAAATGATTGGCATATGACTTTTAATTTGTTGTTATTGGCCATTGAGGTGACCCCCTCGTGTAGACCATAGTATAGCAAGACCAAATGTATAGTCCTGCACCATCCTTGTGATCACTGGTCTGCTGGAGTCCATACCAAATATGCCAAGTCAGTCAAGTATTGAAAGATGGGTACATTTTTTAAAATTCTGAATGCTAACTTTAATCTTCTAAGTACCTGGTGCACATCAATTTCTGGCATGCTTCAAAGTGCCCTCCCTCCCACATAAAAGTATTATTCAGCTTTGTGTAGTTTAACTATCTATCTAATGTTCTTAAAAGATTAATCACATTTCCATGAGGTTGATAAACTAATCAATATTTCTTTTATAAACACACCTTTCACGTGATCTCCTACAGGGAATGCTCCAAGGAAAAGAAAGAACATTCTCTACAAAAGGAACAATAATGACAATGAGGGATGCACCTTTATCTTTCCATTAAAATTATTTTCCAGATATCTGATTACCAATGCTAATGTATCCTAATAGCACATTGGGGCTAATGCATTATACTTTAAGATTCAATATTTTCTCTAACTAGTCAAAAATTAAGCAGGGAAGGTTTTCATGGTTTCCATAATTAAACCTTTGGCACATTTTGCTGTCTCTGAAAGTGCTGGTACCATCTAAGCAGAAACTGCTCCACTGTGAATTCACTCTGTGGAGGGAGATCCATTTGGTTCAGTGTTTGTCACTGGGTGTTTATAGGATCTTGTCAACTCCTTCACTGCGGGTCTCCACACACTTCCTCAATGCACACAGTGACTTTGAAACCTAGCTCCTGGTTACCTTCTGTACAATGAGCTCACCATTTTATCTGTATTTAATATCGGCTCCTCTGTTTCTGAGCTCCAGAAACTTTTGTCTTCATTCCATGTTAGACACCAGTAACTCGATGACACCTTGGGCCCATCATGATGCTTTTTGTCCCCAACGTGCTATGTGGAGTTTCACCTCTCGTTTCCCTGGCTTGTCACCATTCTTTATGCTTTTCTATATTCTTAGAATTCTCTGTCAAAAGAATGAAGCATTCTCTTTTGGATAA
>NW_022103905.1:5581735-5584093 GCF_000313985.2 Echinops telfairi
TCTTGTTTTAAAATTCGTACTTTGTTGAGTAATTTTTTTGGTATCACTTTTTTTCAATTGCATGTTTGTTCTTCTCTCCCCTAAATACATGCCTTCTCCTTCAGTTAGTTATCCTGATGCAAATGTCTCCTCTAGACTTTTAAATATAGTTCAGAACCTCGAGTTTCTTACCCAAATGCAGATCTGTCTTTCCAATACTGTGTGACCATTTCTTTAACAACCTTGAAAAATCAGGCTCATCTTCCAATATTACGACTATCATTTATGTCCGTTGACTGTAACATCATTCTCTCCTTCAAGCATGACTGTCAGCTTGGGTCTTCCTAATTGTTTTATCATTCCGTTGCCTAGGCCATTTTTAGTAGATTTTACTTTGACAGAAGTTACTGCATTGCTCCACCCAATACATCTGATACTAACTCAACATCAAGAGCTCAGAGACCATATTGAGATTGCTGCATTAAAAAAAAAAACCTCAGTTCTTTTTTTCTCTCTCTCTTTGTACACTGTTAGCATATTATTCTACAGTTTGATTCCAGGATCACTTAAAATCTCCATGGAGTCCCCACTGCCCATGAAAGTAGGTCCATACTCTCAATGTCCACTGTGGTCCTCACACTATGTTAATCGCCCTGACTACCGCCAACCCACTGTAAAGCCAGGTGTTTCTGCAACAATAAAAATGAACAACCTGATCGTAACCAAATGCCCACTATTCGGTTCTCATTCTAAGCTGCCAAGACCTATTAACGGGGGATGCAAAAACATAAACAATATGCCATCCCCTCAAAATTGAGACCTCTTTTCTATCCTCCGGATTTTGATATATAGGCAAGTCTGAAGCAAAGTGGCTCCACTTCATTTTTATTGCCTTCTCAACACCTTTCCTCACCCATCTTGAGAAGTACATCAAGGTTTCAAATCTGTGTCTCAAGGAAATTAGATGGGAGATGTTTGGAAGAGAAAGGGAGATTCTTGGTGACACTTTATTTGAGAATGAGAATCCCAGTAGTCCAAGTTCCTCTGGATTATCTTACACATTATTTAAGCAGATAATATTGTCAATTAAACCAATAAAATACATTTATCTCTATATTACCAAAAAAAGTGAAAATGGGTAGAAAAGATGTTTATCACAGACTAACCTTGAACATAGATGAAAAGCTGAGTGGGAAATTTACTTTGGAGGGCACCTGTGGTGTCCTTCACAAGATTGATATTATTCATTTCAGGGACTATGTGATATAGGCAACATTTGCCTCAAACATGTACTGGAACTGTAAAATGGTAGGGTGGATGTTCCCAATAGCTGTGTAGTTTCACTGCTTTATTATGTTGATACTCATTGTCTGCTACATGCTGTAGTTTGTAAGAGCAACATTTATTTACTTAATGATGCATGCAGATCCTCCTAAATCACTGATTGCTCTAACTTTGAGAGGCCAGCTATTAAAAATGTTTAGCTTTGCCACTTTTGTATGCTTTGGTGCACTTCGCTCATCAATGCCTATCCATCCTTGTAAGCCGTTTCTTAAAGCCATCTCTGGAGGTCATTCCAATAACTTGAGGAACTTTTACTACTTGACCTCCTATTTCCCAAATTGCTGGTGTCCAAGTCAGAGGATCTTTAATATTTAGATGTGTATGTTCTTTATCAATGCACCTGATTTCATGTTTGATCAACTTCAGACTGAAGAAGTCAGTAGAGTTCTTCAATTTCTTCACACCTAGTTTTAGTGGTGTGTAAATTGGAAGAATCATTGTACTAACTGGGCTTCCTTTTAGGTGTGTAGCGTTTATTGTATTACAGACACCATGGTACTTCAAGATAGATTTTGAACTGTTCTTTTTCACAATGAATTTGATGCCGCTCCTTTTGAATTTGTCTATCCCTGCAATGTGAGCTAGATTCGTGCCTAATTCAAAATCACCTGTGCCAGTCCATTTCAGCACGTGAATGCCTGGGATATCGATCTTTAGGTGTTCTGTTTCATTTTCGATGATTTTGAACTTTCCTAGAGTCATGCTGTGTACATTTCACAACCCAATTACTGATGGATGCTTGCATCTGTGCCTTCTCAGTTTAGCATGTCCCCTCAAGAAAGGAAGGTTCCCAGAAGCCTACTTACTCACATAACGAACATGGACTCTATTTGGAGGAAGTAGCTCTTCTTCCTCAGTCGTATTTTGAGTGTACTCCGGCCAGAGGGGTTGATTTTCTGTCACAATATCTGACTGTATCTGCTGCTCTTCAGAGGAATTTCAGTGTCGAGGGCTTTACAAACCAACAGCTCACTTCTACTTCTTGATCTTTCTCAATAGAGACCCTCATTTCTGATGCGATTATTTCGATTTCTT
>NW_022103905.1:5584546-5592308 GCF_000313985.2 Echinops telfairi
TATAAAGATACGAATATCAGCCAGCGGTTCCTAAGCTGCAGGGTTTTAGGCCTTGCTAGTGGTGACTTTTGCATATTTTTATATAATTTGAAATCATTAAGATGACAATACATTCGGGACACATGAAGTGACACCACACTAATATCAAACAATAAAACCGAGACAGCTTTCTATGAACTTAATTAAATAGACATCGTTATATTTCGCTTCTTCATGCCTTTCAGGTACCCAGCTAGTCAGGGTTACAACTTAGCAGTTGAATATTTATTCTTATTGAGAAAGCAAGATTGAGATCAGTGTCAGCTTAAGCTGGTCATTAGAATTGCTTGGAGAATTTTAGTCAAGCCAGTGCCCAAATTCCACCCACAGAGAACTGAGTAAATCAGAATGAGACAGCAGCCAGGCTCAGGTGTGCTGGCTAGCTAATTTTTCATTTCCTTTAAAAAAATTCATTTCAAGGGTTACCTTTTACTTTGTCCAGTGAATTAACACTGCTCATGTCATGTCTCCATCGAGATTTGCATTCAGAAAGGTAATTTGCCTACACATACGAGTACATATAAATAGCCTGCAAAGATAAGAGGGTCTTGAACTATTGCTGAACATTCCTTTGGATTTTACAGTAACAATGTAACATGTGTGCCTCAGTGAATCCAGCATGTGATTGTGCATACATCATTCTGATTGTTTCATGTAATAGAATTGCTTCCAAGCAGTAGAGGAAAGTGTTGTTCTAGATAGTTTTAGAAAAGACAATCCAATTGAGTTTTCTATATGGGTGAGTTAGGAAACTTATGGTACCTGAGCAAAGGGGGAATCCCAGCCAGAAGAAATTAGATGCCGCCCCCCTAACTGCTCACACTGCTGCTTCACTTCTCTAGTTTGCCTTAGATCTAGCTTTCGAGATCCCAGATTCCAGAGTAAGCAGAGGCTGCTCTTAATTCCAGGAGACCTTTTACTGGATATAGTATTTTTTCAAAGGTGAAATTTCTTTCCATTAATAGTTTCTCACTGGGCCACTTGGGGAAAAGATGAGGCTTTCTACTCCTGTAAAGAATTACAGTCTCAGAACCCACAGGGGCAGGTCTACCCTGTCCCAAAGGGCCATTTGAGTCAGAATCAACTGATCAACTGTGTGGCAGTGAGTGTGAACTTTAGAATGATCTTTGTTACCAAAAAAAGAAGGAAAGTATCATTAAAAGAATGCATGCAGACTGCCCAGGCTTTGCCATATGCTACCCACTTGCAACGGATTTAGAGACCCCACACAGGACCAAACGGATTTTCCCTCATACCTTGAGATGGACATCATTCTGTCCTTTTGCTTTACAAGTTCAGATTTAAGTTTTAAACCAAAGAGCAACTTCAAAACCAGGTTTATAACTACAATTTCGTTATGATGCCCCCTCCTTCCTTTCAGAGTTGGGGGGGTCAGCATGGGACAGATTGAGGTTGTCTAGGAATTGTTAGCAGTATTAACCAATCAGCTGGTTTCCTGGGCCAAGGAGCTGATAATGAGTTTTTTTGTTTTGTTTTTTAATTACCAACCATGTGATGCAGCAGAAGAAATTAAATTATACCACTTAAATAAATTGACCAAACAATTAGCAAGCTGTCCATAAAGCCCAAAGTAGCCAAGAATTAGAAACTGTGGCACCACCTGCTGAGTGGAGTGGTCCACCCTTCCCTACAGCATTTTTCTCCGTTGCTTAATTTACTATAAGCTTCATTTACATCATCATTACTCCAACAGCAATCAGGCATCTGGCCTGTAGACCTTTCCATCCTCGCATTTCCATCACGGTCATCAATGATTCTGGTTTAGAGGCTAGAAGGTAAGTTTGGCTTTACGTCACTGAATGAGAGTACAGTGGAGAAAACTTCACTTCATGTTTCCCAAGTATTTAGCATCCACACTAACAACAATTTCAATATTTACCCAGAGACAGACGAAATAATGAGCCAGCCTAGCAAATCGTTGTTGTGCACATATTTCAGCAGTGACCGCAAAAAAGACATCAAATTCGGCTCTGTTCCCAAAATACATTCTTTGACAGAAGACAAATTAGATCATTGCACTGCATGGTGATGGGACCCATCTCGGTACAAGGGTTTGAGTAAATGCCTTTGACCCATGTCATTGACCACAGAAAGGAGAGAGAGAACATAAATACATGTTGTGATTTAAAAACACACTACACAGCGTGGCTTGCCCTAAGAATCTGACACATCCGTCGGCCTGGCCTACCTTCATTGGGTTTTTGGTCCCTCCCCCCTCCCCATATGAAAGGGCTAGTTGGCATAAGGGCTTATGGAAAGAAAGAAACTTCTCTCCCATTTCTGCTCTGAGGTGAATAGAAAAAATATAGAGAGATGGGTGAAAACACTCAAGGTTATGCAGGAATTGGTAAAATCTGGGACCCAAACGCTGTGAATGTAACAAGGCTACGTCACCGTCTTTGAGAGATGCATCTCCTTCACACCAGTGAAAGGAATATCTTTTGTAGCCAATTTCCAAACTCATTTAGATCCTGCAAATGTTCCCTGGGACATGAAATGGCTGTTGACCCTGACCACACATAGCGATGTCATCCCTGCTTTCCGCCACTTCGGAGTCCTCTGACCCAAACTAGCAGGTCCAGGACACAAATGCATGTCTATTGATTATGAGCAGTGCTTTCATCAAACTCTGTTTCTCATCGTCATCTTCTCATAAGAAACAAACCCAATAAAGATATGAGTAGACAGGGCTCTCCTGCGACCTCTCACCCCAACTCTCTTAAAAAAAAAAGTCTGCCTTCATCTTTGTCTTGAAACTTAATACAGTGATCAGTAATTATGTTCCTAGTTACATTTTTAGAGTCTCTATATATTTTCATTTTCTTCCTTGAAGGGTGTGTATTTTATTGACTGAGCAGTATCTTACACTTGGCTAGTTTGTGTAATGTAAGACAAAAATCTGATCCATCAAAATTTTGGTATTCTCCTTGTATGTTAGATATCTTAGGGAAATTTAACCTGCAATAATATGACAAATTCTGCTGATATATCTTTTTCAAGAGATAAAAATAAAAAGATTTTTCTGCATGTTGATTTTCTTTAAAGTGATAAATACCTGAGCCATCAGTAATCATACTGAATCATCATTTCTTATGTAAACTTTTCCTTGGTCAGAAAGAAAAAATAGAGCAGGTGGCATTACACCAGATCATAGTAAATTTGTCACTCACAAAAAGTGTGTGGTCAAATCAGAAAAAGGACCTTTAACTCTTCCAATTAGACTGTCACTTAACACGGGTATGTCTCTGGGCAGGCTGCAGTCTCGTACCCTTAAGGCAGGAGTAATAAATAATCCTTGCAGGACTTCTGTGAAGAGAAATAGGTTAGAGTTACTCCATGCCTGTCACATACG
Source organism: Echinops telfairi (assembly GCF_000313985.2). Lineage (NCBI taxonomy): Eukaryota > Metazoa > Chordata > Mammalia > Afrosoricida > Tenrecidae > Echinops > Echinops telfairi. The sequence continues at coordinate 5,587,959 of NW_022103905.1, forward strand.
AAAGGCTGAATGAATGGACTAAATTTTAATAACTGACTGTTAGGGTACAAACCTTACTTAATGAAGAGCTACTCATCAGCATTGAGGAGTCTCTGGCCAGGTTAGGGTACGAAGAACAAGAGTACAGATCATCTGAAACCTTCCTTTAAGTCAGGCTACCAGTTGAGCCCTATTCCTAGTGACCCTGTGTGAATCAGAGTACAGCCGGCTCCAGAGGGCTTTTATCGGCTATTTTTTCAGAAGTAAATTGCCAAACTGTACTTCTAAGGCATCTGGAGGACATGAACCACCAACCTCTTAGTTTGCAGCAGAGCACATCAGCTCAGAGACTCTAGACTCAGACTTGTGTCCTGATAAAGGAACACAGACACTGTGCTAGAAGCTACTGTCATAGTGAAGTTGGTGTCTCTATTATGTCTATGAGTCCATTTTCCATTCTCTAGTTCAGGGTCCATGTCTAGAGACTTCAGAGACATATATGTTAATTTTTTTTTACTAGTATCCCCAGAATGACAATCCCATGACTGAGGAGCGGTTCTGGGTAAAGAGCTTTTGGTTCAGACACAGGATAACTGGTGTTTGATATTGTTGATCCTTTGCATGTGTACCGAAGAGCCCTGCTGGTATAGTGGATTCTGCTTTCAGCTGCCAACTACAGGCCAGCAGTTCAAAACCACTAATGGTTCTGTGGGAGATCAGTGAGGCTCTGTACTCCCATAAAGGATGATACCGTCTCAGAAACCACAGAGGCAGCTCTACCCTGTCCATCAGGGTCAATATGAGGCAGAACTGACTGGATGATAGTGAAGTTTAAGCTTTGGGTTTTTATATCGGGGCTTACCAGGGAAAGAACACTGTCACGTTATCACAACCATTGTTCTTTATAGCCTCCTGTGAATTTGGTAGATCAGACGCAGAAAGGTGAGATGGAAACTGGACTGGACCCCAGCTCTCCTGACAAGCAGTATATTAGTTTCTCTACCATGTGACCTTGCTGTTTTATGCAACCTGGCTCCTGCTGCTGCTGTTATATAGAAAGCTTGCCAGGTGGACAGGCATTCTTCTGAGAGATAGAGATATTGGTCAGCCTTCATGTAAATATTAATGTTACCAAGGAGAAAGCCACTAATACCTTGAAACATCTACTGAATAGTAAATACCATTCAAATGGTATTTAAATTCAACCTAATGGTAAGCTGATGCATTTGAATTGTGGTATAGGAGAAGAATACTAACATTCTGTGGACTGCTGGAAGAGCAACGGATTTGTCTTGGAAGTAGCAGAGCCAGAATTCTTCTTGGAACCCAGATGGAAAGCCTCACACATTTTGGACATGTTATCAGGAGGGACTAGTCCCTGGAGAAGGACATCATGCTTGGTAAAGTAGAGGGTACACAGAAAAGAGGAAGACCCTTAACAGGATCGATTGGCACAGTGGTGACAAGAATAAGTTCCATGAGAGCAGAGATGGAGGGAACATACACGGATTGGGCGGCTTTCCTTTCTGTTGAACCTGGGCTATCTATGAGTTAGAAGTGACCCGGTGACACTTTGTAACAAGAGTAGTGAACTGAGCACTGTTTCCTAAGCTTAGAAAGGTCTGGTGGCAAGGGAAGGAGTAAAACTCAGCCACCAGAGCACTCCCATTCCACGCCATGGCTCTCCACCTGGAGCACCGGGGGCCTCTGGCTTCTCTGCCCTGCAGTGTGCTACGCCAGGACAAATGGCTCTCTGGGACTCCTAGGGTCACCCCAGAAGTGCAAATTCGGCCCAGTGTATGAGAGTCCATGTAGAACTGAGGGAGGGCAGTGCATGACTCCTACCTTTGTTTTCTTTTCCCTTGTTGTTGAGATTAGATCCCTTTCATCTTAGCAGGAAGGGTATGGCCTGACCCCTGGCTCTCTGCTGTTGTATTCCTCTTCAGTGCTGGTGATAGAAAGGGGCCCTGGTACTTCATGGAACGTAACACAGGGAAGATGAACACACACACAGACGCACAAGTACAGTCAATCATCTGTGGAGCCTGTATGAGGTTTTTGTTTCAAATTGGAGCCCTAGTGGCACATTGGTTAACCCTCAGCAGTCCCATGACAAGAGAATGCAGGTAGTCCGATTCCGTATCGCTGCAAAGATCGCAGCCTTGGGAGCCCCATGGGGCGGTTCTTGTGGGGGTCAGCATAAATTGGAATTAACAGGGCAATAGGTTTGGTTTAATTTTAAGGACAAATTGAAGCCCTCCTTCTCTTCCTCATATCAGCCTTTGAGGGAATTGTGCCATTGGATGGCAGGAACACTTTGCTTCCGTCACAAGCTAGGTGTTGTCATTTTACCACTGCCATTACTTGTATTGCAGCTCATGGGGGCCCGACAGGGAGATATCAAGATTGTAAATCTTGATGGGAGCAGGTAACTTCATCCGCATCTGAGGAGCAACTGGTCGCTTGAACTAGTGACCTTGCAGGAAGCCGTCCAAGGCAACGCCATCAGAGCTTCTTAGACATGCGCGTTTAGCATCCCCTAAATGGCCAGGAAGGAATTCTACGCTCCTATTGTAGTTTACTATGTATGCAAATATGGTAGAGATGGGAGCCTGTGGTCCATCCTGTCTAATCCAGGATATTTAGAGGGAGAAGGGCATTGTTTAGATTTCATTGGTAAGGCCAATGATGGTTAATGTGTCAGATTAATTATTGCTTTCCAAAATCCTTGGAGAATTTTTAAAATTTTGTTTTGGATGAAAGTTCACAGAGCTAGTTTCTTTTCCATTCCGTAATTTCTATACATTTTGCTTTGTGACATTAGTTGCAATCCCTACAGTGTGACACAACCCTGCCTCCTGCCCTCTGTGCCCATTTCCCTTTGTCCTCTCTTCTTCCTCCCTCCTTCTGAGCTTTATCCCTGATCAAATATGACCCCTTTGATCCTCCCTGAGAAGAGCCAGCTATCCATTCACTTTATAGAGCTATCGATCATTTGACTGGACATTGAACCATGGAGACGAGTCCCGTCCCAGGCCCACCTGTCAAATTAAACTTCTACCCAAGTTCTAAGCCAAGTTCTACCTAAGTTCTACACCACCTCTTCCCACACATCCCCATTACCACACAAAGTAAGGAAAGATGCTTTCTGACTCATTTGAGAATTGAAGCCAACCATCTTTATGCAGATGAAGAACTGAAATGTCAGTAATATTTTTATGACATAGCAGCCTATGGATAAAGGATTCATCTCAGCAGTACCCAACGTTGTATTGAGTTCTCGTGGTGTTAGGAATTCAGCTATATGCTCTCTATATCATGCCATATTCAAACAATAGCATGGTATAGATCTGTTATCTCTATCTTATAGGCGAGTTTATCAAGACTTTTTAAAAAATCAAGTAAATTACCCAAAGTCAATAAATCAATAAATGACAGAGGCTTTATCTAAATGTCATACCCTTAACCTTCACACTCTACAGTTTGTAATATGTTCAACCCTTTTTACAAACACCTAACGTATACCATGTACTCTGTTTTAGTCATGCGATCATAATATCTCAAAGGTTTTACCAGAGAGGCCAATCTACTTCTGCTTGCCTGACCCACATCCAAGGTTGGCAACGATTCCAGTCAGTACCCAGGGAGCAGACCAAGAGACTTAATCCATAGTCTCTGGTAAGGAAAACACATATACACATATATGTGCGGTGTTAGCAGAAGTGGCAGTGATACAGAATTATGGAGGTATCGGAGGTCATGCAAAGTTGGTCCCAGCATGAACTTCTCTCTTTCTCTGTGTGTGACAGCTCAAGGCCTGGGCAGTTCAGTGTCTGCTTTGAGTAAGACTTCTTTTCTGCTAATTTTCCTCACACTCAGAAATGAGCCACACACCCTTCAGGATAGTTTAAAGGCTTAATGATGTAAGCGACCGGCTGTGAAAGTCCCACCCTTATATTTACAGCCATGTGCCCTTTATCCCTCCTCCTCACTCCTAACAACATGCCATTTTCTTTGCTTTGTTCTTAAAAGGACAGCCTCTGCACTTCCTAGAAAAGAAACCGGAGTGTTTCCAGAACCTTGTCAGAAACTCCAGGCTCAGTTTCCATAGCAAAGATGGCGGCTGGACATAGAGCCCCCTCCTCTGCCACTTTGGTCCAGCAGCCTCTCTCTGAGGTCAGAGCCCATTAATCGGCAGACACTGTCAACCAGGTTTACCCTTTCACCAAATCCGTGTATGACAGGGTCATCCCCCTTCCATTCCCATCTTCTCTGCACCTGCTACCCAGAAGCATGGCTGCCCTTCTTGCCTTCTGAATTCGGCAGTGGTGTTTCCCCGCTTACCAGCTGGCCTGGACTCAGCTGAGCAGC
>NW_022103905.1:5594388-5641392 GCF_000313985.2 Echinops telfairi
GAGACAGACCCATTGAGAAGAGGCATGTACCACATTCTTAGTGACATTACTGCCAGAGTTACATTATTCCTGTTGCCATATTTACATCGCTGTAGACCCCGACAGCGCTGCCATGACAATAGCGATACTCATCCTCTGGTCCAAGCATAAAATAGGTCTTTCAAGGCAAGCTTTCGGCATCTGCACAGCTGTATCCCATGCTACAGTGCTGCTAGTATTTCGAGAAAAAGAACAGTGCCTGAGATCTTTGTCACTCTATCATTTAACCAAAATAGACTGAAAAGGGTGTTGTTCTTGTCTCCCTAGTGCTATGTGCATTTCCCCAGGGCGTTAGAACCATTGGCCTCTACCTTAGCTTTCTCCATCTCCTGAACCCCATCTCGTGTCTGACACAGGGAAATGGACTAGAAATGAAAGAAAAGAGCCAGGAGCACGTAGAATGCAGAGAGAGAAAGCCTGTGGTGGCTGTTCTTGCCTCCGGTTCTCCTCCGCCTCTTCCTTGCTGTCCGCGGCCCTTTCTGGGCTCGCCAGGGGGCTGGGCTGAGCGCAGCCTGAGCCTGGGCTCCTGACTGGCTTCTGGCCTCCGCTGCAGAATTGCCATCCCAACTGGGTTTCTAAGTGCCCATCAGAGTTGGGCAAGGGCAGCGCCTTAAAGCCGGGCCTGGCACTCCCATGTTGATCTCAGGCACTCCCACGGAAGGGTATTTATCATAAAGGAAGAAAACAGTAATAGCCCACAACTGTCTGTTTGTTCAGCTCCAACTTGAATGATATCAAAGATTAAATCTTGGTTTCCAATTGTGTCGTGCCGAGGCTGTTATATTTAAGGTCCAAATATGTGCACCATATGTCATACTGTAGCTTGACAATTACCTCAACAGGCAGTGTCAGACAGATGGTAAACATTACTACCAGGCATACGTACATACATTTAGAATTAGACATTTAAATAAATTCAGGCCAGTCTTAAGCTTATTGAAAGGATTTGGGTCTGTAAAGCCATTTCAGACATCTGGGGATGCTCAAGCATCTTTTGCATCCTGAACAGGAGTCTGATTTAAGCACCTTCCGGCTACAGATGACAAGGGACATGCGTCTCTTTGAGCTCCGTACCTGCGATGAGGCCAATAATGACAATTAAGCAGAATGTAAAGAGCTTCAACCTTCAGTTGTTAATATCACATCCACACGTGCCTGCCCATGAAATGGCAGACATCATCTGCAGGGAACATCACCAGCCTCTCTTAAAAGCACCCCCACTTCACAGAAAGAGATTAGAAAGCTACAAAGGTAGGTGCCTCAGGACCACGTCAGAATCTCACTGGTTTAAACCTCAGGCTACAGCGGGCGTTTGACAGGAATCTCCCAAACTGCAGAGAAAGCTTAGCATCCTGTGGGAGAATTGAAAGGAGGCTTCAAATGAGTGTGTTTTAAGATTCCCCCCACCGTGGGTGTGTGCGTGGGGTGGGGTGGGGGGACCTAAATAAAAGCCCTCTTTACGCGCTCCTTTTCCAGGGGGATTTAAATCCTATCTGACATTGCAAAAGGGTTCAGTACAGTTTGTGAAAAGAAGCTAAAGGCGACTCGGATGAGGTTCTGGCATTTTGTTAAGTTGCAAGTCTATCCAGAGCTACATTCTAACAAAGGGCCCACGCGGCATGGGTGGATTGTCTTAAAGACCCTGATGGTCAACCATTTGGAAAGGAAGAAGAGAGGGAGGAGGGATAGGAGTAAAGGCGGGGAGAAAGAATGAGAGGGAAAATATACTCAAATGCATGTGTATCCACAGGGCCCTTCCCCAACCCATGGTGTCAACTGAGGCAGTGGTGCTAGAGAAACACCAGTCCTCGGCTGTTCAGAGTCCACGCTGGGCTTCGCCTCTAACTTACTCTGTGGGGGATGCATTTCTTTACTTTCCTCGTTTTCCAATAGAGATGATGCTCAGCTCTTCGGTGAGGACTGGAAGACAGGCCCACACATTGTGAAAAAACTCACAAACCACAAACGAGCCATTGAAGACCCTTCTGTGACACAGACTGGGTCGCCGGGGGTCAGAATGAACGAGGGAGGGATGCTGGGTGAGGATGAAGGGCCAGGATGTACTTGTTGTGCTTAGAACGGTGCCTGGCTATGTATCTCTAACTATTTTTCTTATGGCGATCGCGCTAAAGCACCCCACCCTCACTGGCTTACTTACTTTATTTATTTTTTCAAAACAGCCCAATGAGAGAGCTTGTTTCTATTTCCTGCCTGAGCAGGAAAGCAGCTGTCTGTGCAAGATCAAGTTCTCATTCTGGGCAGCTCCGGGGCAGAGAGAGCCATCTCACCCGGTGCAGCGGGGAGTTCTTCCACATCCATGTATTTAGCGCTGAACTTGAGCGCTCCAGCCTCATGTGGGTGGGCGTGGGGGCGAGTCCTGACTTCTGGTATGTCTGGGTGTTTGTGTGAGTGAGCGGTAATAGAAGGAGCGTCTCAAGGCCTCGTCTTGTGGCTAAATTGAGCGCTTTGTCCCACATACTCAAATAACTCCAGACACACAGGCCGAACCTTTCGGAAGAATACATGTCCCTTTTCTATTCTGGTTCCCCTTCGGTAAGGAGGGCCAGTGGGACCGAATGTTAGCCATCCAGTTACAAACAACAGAGACAACTGTTCAAACCCACCAGTGATTCCTTCAGAGAAAGATGAGCCTGGCTGCTCTTGTGAAGATGCATGCTCTTGGAAAGCCAAGCTAGGATTGGAATATGAGTAGGAATCAAATCAATGCCAGCAGGGTTATTTTGTTGGTTTGTTGGGGGTTTAGTAAAGATGGTATGATCTACTGGCTTAGTTATCAACCATATCTTTCCTCGACCTGTGAGCCAGCCCATCCTGCCCACTATTGCTGTCTGCTATCATGAATGCCTCCCTGGACGCTGAGTTCCAAAAACCCTCCATCCCTGTACCCGAATGAGTAGTCCAAAGGAGCCCCACTCACTGAATGTTGAGTGGTTGAAACTGCCCCAAGACATGTTGGAGGAGAAAAACCTGGAAAGCTGCTTCCTTAAAGAGGACAGCTAAGAAAGCTTTTCAGAGGAAGGCCTACTACATCCTGAGAAGTAGGAATGGCCGGGAGACAGAACGATGAAACCCGACAGAACAGCACTATGTAGAACAGGTTCCTTAGCATGACGTTGAAGGCCTCCAACGGAATGCCCCTAAATTCTAGAAGCCTCACCCCCCTCACCCCCACCCGTACTTGCCATCTCTAAACAGCATATCCTTCTGTCTTTCCCTTCCATGATTTATGCTGCTTATTTGGCCATGTTCCCTGTAGTTTAAAAAAAGGAGTGGGGAAAAGTTGCTGTAGAGCTATGTACTGTGCCGCCCCATTTGTCCTGTGAGGCCACTGATTCCCTGAGGGCACTTCTGGACCATCTTGCCATCCAACAGTTTACATTGATAAGAAGAGCAGAAGATCTGACAATAGTGTATGTTAACAAGGTGGTAGGCAGGGCAGCAATGGCTGCAAAACATCCCCTCCCAGAGGAGGATCTCTGGGAGACTCCCAGGAAGCTGAAGCATGCTGCTCCATTCTCTCCTGCTGGCTGGGGCACCTAGTCCAGCTGCTATGAGAGCCACGTTCTGTGGTCAGTGATGCCTAGGAAGCACCCATCGATAGGCACCGGTTGGGTTCCTATCTCCTATGCTGTCTGCTCCCATATATATTTCTAGCCTCAGAAACCTGTTATAGGACCCCTGAGTCAGATCCACCCAAGGGCAATGGGCTTGGGGGGCCTTAGCTCATCCTTTCAAACTAATTTGATTGCAAAACATGTTGCTCATTACTGTTTCGTGACCCTTGTGTCCAAGTGATGATTTGCAAACATTTCTCCTTCTGCTATCCTTTAGCAAGTACTTGCAAGGCAGAGTTTCTCCCCTGCATTGTCATCTCTCCTGATCGGGCCCATCGTCGACTCGCAAAATGTCTGTAAAATCAATTCCATTCAATACAGATTGGTTGGACACTGACTATGTGTCCGTCTCTTAAAGAGATCAAAGAAAAAGGCATCATTAAATCTTGCTCTGAAAGAGTTTGCAATCTAGTTGGAATGTCAAGGCATGCATACATGAGCCCATGAGGAAAACAAAGAAGCCATCATGAAATGGTTAAAATGCAAAGTCACAGGCTGTATGTACCATCAGAAACCAGACAGGAGAGACTGAAGCAGGCTTTCTGACAGCTGCTCAGAGAGATAAGGGGTTCTAGCTAAATCTGAAGGACAGGATTTCAGTGGACCTGGAAGACCAAGGTTGCATTCCTTGCAACAGAAGCAAAGTGGTTCTGTGTACCGATCTCACACCTCCTCTGACACTTTCCATATGACACTCGATTCTTAGAGGGCTGAATAAGATCCACAGAGACTTTAGCTTTATGACTCAGACGAATGTGGTATTAATACCTTGCTAGAATTAGCCATGTGCATTATCATCTAATTTATGAGAGGAAAACCTGGGTGTATAATAGGTATTCACCAGTACCACCTTCTGAATGGATGCCAATGCATAATGCTTCCAATTTTCTTAAGTTTTAAATGGTGCCCAGGAAACCACCTTTAAATTATACACGCTGGTGTTTGAGTTCCTGCTTTGTAATTAAATGTGTGTCTTCCTTGAGAGCTGCCTCGGGCCTAATTGTGGAAGAGGTGGAATTGCCTGGGGGCATTCCTTCACCTTTGCTGGATGCCTTAACACCAGTTTCCTCTGCAGCCTTGCGCAGTACAAGCATCACCACTGTGATGCTCCAGGCCAAAACAATGTCAACTTCCAAGTACGTGGTCTCTGGCTGAGGGAAAAGACCATGATGATCCTGTAGCCTAGTTTCCTTCTACTCATAGTAGGAAGAAAAGGAGCCCAGAGATAGAGTGCCTGGACCAACATTGAACAGCTAAGTACTAGTCTGACTGCGGCCAACTCCCACATCTCCTCCATGCTCACCCTACCCCCAAAATGAACTAACTCACCCCCTATAGCTTGGCATCTTTTTGTCTCTTTCTTCTCCACACATGTGGCCTATAATAGATCCCTTCACAAACATTAAATCTGTTAGACTGATTTGTGCGAACCCTGGTGGCTTAGTCGCTGCACACTGTGCCGAGATCAGCAAGGTTGGCAATTCAAAACCATCACCCTACTCGGCAAGAGAAAAACAAGGCTTTCTATGCCTGTAAAGAGGTACAGTCTCAGAAACTCACAGAGCAGTTCCACCCTGTCCTACAGAGTCACTATAAGTCAGCATCAACTGGATGGTAGTGTGGTTTTGTTGTTGTTGTTACTAGGTTTCTAAGATTTCCTCCTTTTCTTTCCTCCATTATTAATTTTTCCCTTTTAAAGGATAGGGTAGAAAATGAAGTTAAGTGAGACTTCAGTTCAAGTAATCCTAAGACCATGTAAGATACAAGGGCAAGCCTTGGTTTCATATAGTTGTGTATATTATCAAGAGAGATCAGTCTCTGGAAAGTGTGTCATGCTTGTTGTAGCAGCCGGTCGTTGGAAAGGAAGACCTTCAGAGACAAAGAGTTGAGATGGGGCAGCGACAGTGGACGCCAACATAACAGGTGTGAGGACAACTGAGGACTGGGTGGAGTGTGCAGCCTGGCCAACGGTCAGAACCTGGCCAAGGGTCCCTAACAGCTACAAAACAGAACTTTGACCGTAAGGATCCTACGATTCATAGGTCCGGCAGAGTGCAAGACGGCACCTGGACAATTCAAGCAGCTCCCTCCTGTGCCTCTCACTCACAGACTCTCTCTACCTGTACCTACACTGCCGCCCCACCCCCAACCCCATGCACTCCAAAGGCCTTGGCACCCTGCCTCATTCAAACTTGCCCATAAGGAGGCTACATGGTGTTCTCCCGCCTCTAGTCGCCAGTCTCCGCCCCCTCCACAGGTATCTTTGTACATGCCTCCTTGATATGGATGCTACTCTCACCATGTTTGGAGAAGCCAGGCAGGCTTTGCTTCCCAATGAAGCCGGTTGCTTGATACCCGTGTTTTGGCCTGATTTTTCTATCAACGATGGAAGGGGTGATTGAAAGCCAGAGTGCCTTATGTAACCCCCAAGGTCTCACATAAGGCTAGGAAGGGCGTCGCCGTCAGAACTATGCACTGCATGCTTTAGGACTAAGCCCCTGGTCCCAGGCACACTAGGGGCCTCCATGAATAAGCACTGACTCTGAAAGAAAGGGTTCGGTTTTTGTTTGTCCCTGGGCAACTTCCCTCTCTGTCCTTATGTCTCAATTCAGAAAAGTTTTGTGCCTATTGTCTGTTAAAATATTAGTCTTTGCTAATGTTTGCGATTAGATATGCTGCCTGAGGTGCGCCTGACACAAGCTAGGGTATTTTCAATCACCTCAGATGCATGTGAATGTTGGATAGTGGTTAAAGAAAATCAAAGAAGAATCAATGTGTTTGATTTAGGGTGCTGGGGCAAATTATTGAAAATATGGATGGCTAAGAGAACAAACAAATATGTCTTAGAAGAAGTATAGTCCGAATGCTTCTTAAAGGCAAGGATCGTGAGTCTTCTCAAGTGCTTCGAACATGTTGTCAGGAGAGAGCAGTTCTTGGAGAATGGCACCCTGCTCAGTAGAGAGGTAGCCGGAGGGAGAAAGGCTCTTGAAGAGATGGACTGTCGCCGTAGCTACCACAGGGGACTCCAGCATGAGAACCATTGAGAGGAGAGCCCAAGACTGGGCAGTATTTTGTCCTCTGCTCCATAACATCACTATGAGTCGGAATCAACCCATTGCCTCCTAACAACCTCAATAACATGCTGCCTCCTTTAAACAAACTTTCTGTGAAATCTCGCCTTATATTTCAGCTGTAGTTAAAGTTTATGTGGCTTTGGATCAACATTCCTAAACTTAATGGTGAACAATATAATAAATAAGCACAATCGTTTAGTTACATGAGTCCTGGGGTCACAATAGTTAAGTGCTTGACTGCTGATAACCTAAAGGTCTGAGGTTAGAGTCTGCTAAGGACTTCACTGGTGTGTTAGTTACAATTTCATTTCACCTGGAAGATGTGTGTGAAGGGGTGGAGTCTAGCCCGTCAGTCAGACTAGACTGATGATGCCTCCTTGTAGGCATGACCTCCTCCCTTTCTCTCTCTCTCTGCTTCACCTTCCTATTGGCAAGCCATGTAGAGCCATGTGGAGACCTGAACAAACCCTGTGATGCAGTCATCGCCATTGGATCCACAAGACTTTGTACCCACCAGCCTGTGATCTTCCTGCATTCTGCATCCTGGCACGTGGCTGTGTAAGTCTGAAGAGGGATTTATGGACAAGTATCGGACTTATGAACTCCTATCAGACGTATGGACTTGATCTAGACTAGGCTGGAATGTTTGATTGATAAATGATTGTTTCTTGATATAGAACTTTCTCTTGTACATATATGAGTGTCTCTGGATTTGGTGTCTCTGGTCAACTTGACTGATAACCTAACCCAACCTGGTGTGATGTGGCAGGCTGCTCAGGAAAATATTTTACAGCCTTGGAAACCGTATATGGCCGAGCAGTTGTTCTCTGTCCCATAGAGTCATCTTGAGTCAGAATTGACTCGAGGGCAAATGGGTTTGGGTTTTGATTTCATTAGAGACTCAAGGCATCAGGCAGTGCCCAGCATAAAGGTTGCCGCACAACACACTCCAACAGCTGCCACTCAAACTCTGATCATCTGTACCTTGTAGACCTTGTATCTGTACCCTCTGAAATTAGGCAGTGGTTCCCTACGAACCAAAAGGTGATTAGAAACTGCCAGCTGGTCCTTGGGAGAAACAGGTAGCAGGCATTAAGGATTTATAGCCTTGGGAACCTTATAAGACAGTTCAATCAACCCTAAAGGCTTACCATGAATGGGAATTTGACTCAGTGACAATGGGTTTTAGCTCTTTAATCTGCATGATGGTAAACAGTAGCTCAGGTTAATATTCTTTATTTATCTTGCATATGTACACATGGTACAGCAAATATCCATGCGTCACTCACAATATGTACACAGGTAAACAGGCTTTCCACAACCGGAGGCTCCAGCAGGCAATTCGTGTGGAGAGTCAGATGCCAGAAACGAGAGTAACCCTGGCAGGTGTGCCGAGAGCAGCGGTGTGCATTAGCGAGGCTGGCAGACATGCCGACAGGCAGCATCGGGCGACCCCGGCGATTCCAGAGTCCAGGAGATGGATTCCTCCTCACTCAGTTCATCACTCAGGCAGGACTCCAGGGAAAACAAGGCAAAGCATGTTCCCAGAAGGCCTTAAAGCTGGGCAGGTTACCAAGATGGGGACCTGGCTATAAAAAAGCAAGACAAAGCATGCGCTGCCAGAGCTGGGGAGCAAGGTGGGATGCCGATCTCAGGTGTGAGACAGACACTCGTTGATAAAACAAGGTCAAGCAGTCGAGCAGAACTGGCAGCTCGGGTGATTTGATTCGGAGTCCCATACACACTGAAGGAGAGCTCTTTAAATCCCAGTGATTAGAGATGGGATAGGTCCTCGAGCCCAAGGCAGGGCTTAGTCTTTCTTGGGAGGAATGTGCATCCCACAGTCGGAAGAGGAACTGGTGGGGCAGAAAGGGAAGCAGGCCTTAGCAGATGCCTTCTCTATTGTCACTTTCCAGTGGTGCATCAAATGCAATGTCATTGGCCCAGGAGGCGGTACATTAGAAATGTCAATAGCTTTAGAATAGGTATGGATACACTCGTGGATGAGAAACCCAGAGTGGCTTATGAATGGAAAGCAGGAAGCTATGAGGCACACACTGAACCTGTGGGTGGATATCAGAGGACAGTCTTCTCCGTCCAGAATAATCTGAGATACTGGTCAATAACGACATGATGATTTCGATCCATCTAATAACCCACTTCTCGGTACACCGCAGGAGCCCTGGTGCCGCTGGGCTGCAATCCTCCAGGCCAGCAGTTGGAAACTGCAATCCACTCCAAGGAAGAACGACAGGGCTTCCTACTTCCGCCAAGAGTTACAGTCTAGGAGACTCAGGAGGGCAGTCCTGTCCTGTCCTACAAGGTCGCTATGAGTTGGCATCAACTCGATGGCAATCAGGTTTTCTTTTCTTCCTTTTATTTTTTAAATGTATACTATATAAGGTATTAACCTGGCTCCCTTCATCGTTCAGTTTTATAATACTAATCTCTATGGCGCCATCATTCTCCAAGGAGATTCCCTAAGAATCTTCCGTTCTGAATAAGCAGGAAGCCTAGGACACATCCTTGGGTCTTGGGAATTACTGCTAACATTAGATAAGGATAGAACTGAGTGATAGCCAGTTTCAAGTCCCCCGAACTAGGTGCTCGATAAAGAGAAATGATAGCAGAGGAAGAAAGCTGCGACAGAACCTTGGCCAGATGGAGTGAGCAAAACTAGGAAGTGCATACACGATCAATTCTCCAAGGTAATAGAGGACTATGTGTATGTGTGTTTAGGTTGTTTTTTTTCCCCTTAAAGTATCTCACGCCCGGCTCAGCTAATCAGGGTACTGAGACAGACAGGCAGGATGTCTCAGTGAGTCCCCTCTGTGCCCCCTGTATGGGGGAGGCTACGTACCTCAATCTTGTAATGCTTTGTACTGCTACCTCAACATTTTTCACATTTTCTATTTTTCCTGATTTTATTTTTCAAAACCATCTTATTGGGAGTTAATACAGACACCATATCATTCCACAGTTCAATCATAACAAACAGTATTGTACAATTACTATCACAATCATTTTCAAAGCATTCTCTTCCTTCCTGAACTCCTTGACCTCAGCTCCTTTTCACACCCCTCCCCCGCCCCCACCATACTCCCCAGAAACCCTTATTCTGCTTGCTGTCCCTATAGTTCACCAACCCTGGGTTTTATATACTGAAAAGCAGAAAAAAAGAAATAACAAATATGCAAGAAGGTGACCTTTAATGACGTTACACATCTGAGACTAACCCCAATATAAACAAACGAAAAACAAAAACGTGGAAAATGTTGAACAGCCAACCAGGTCCAGTGTGCAGCAGAGAGGGCATCAGCTGATAAGGTTCTCGTCATTCAAGCCTGGTTTATCATTTTCATATTCGATAGTTATCTCTCCATGGTTAGTAACCATTTCCCTCTCTTCCCTCTATTATGGATAGAGGGAAATCAACAGAGGTTTATTTCCTATGTAGATCCCACAAATGTATCTTGGGCTCCCACTGTCATCCAGGGCCTTCTGCAAACCAGCATTTCACAGTACAGGCTCTGATACTATTCCCTCTTCCGACTTTGGATTAGATGATTTGCAATTCTTTGATGACTGATGGTGGCTGCACTTGTTTGATCAAGCTGTATTCACTCAACCCACTGCCATGGAGTTGATTCAGATTCATAGTGGCCCCATGCAGGGCTTCCAAGACTTGGGGTTGGAAAAGACCTTGCTTGCTCCTATGTTGCCTTTGCCCAGGGCTATGAGTACTGCTAAAGCCTCTTTGGCCTTTGACTCCTGCATGAGTAAAATGTGGTGTGGGGAACGTGGGAAGAGTCTCTGTTTATCTCCCTCCACAAATACTGCTTTCAGCCACACCTGCGAGAGAATTCCATTTTCTGACTTCCCACCACACACACATTTCCTGACTTCTCTGTGGTCTCTTGGGGGCAGGACTTTCTAGTGCCATTCCATGAAATAAGGTAGTTAAGTGCCACCAGGCTCAGCTCTGAGTTTCTCTGTCTACACTGCCTGGCAGATCTAACCCATTTCCATAGCTGTACAGGGCTTTATGTCAACCAATCTCATATTCATATTATCTTCAGTCAAGACATCTCCAAATTCCAAACTATGCCATTTCAGCACTATCACCAGAATATCAAATCGATTATGTTCAAGTTAATCTCCTAAAGTACTCCCAGGAGCCCTGCTGGCATAGTGGTTACAAGTGGGGCTTCTAACTGCAGGGTGAGGAGTTCAAAACCACCAGCTGCTTCTCAGGATATGATGGAGCTTTCTCCTCCTATCACCTTGATGGCAGCGAGCTGAGTTGAGGGCACTCCTAAAACACACGCCATGTGCAGCATTCCTCATTTTTGTTGATGATTACTATATCCTCTTTTTCCCTCTCACACACAAATGATGATATTACCATCTTCAAAAGGGAAGAGACCTGGTGTTGCGGTGGTTAAGGGCTCTGTTGCTGTCTCTAACATACTTGGTTCAAACCTACTCACCCCTTCATCATCGAAGGGAAAGGCAGTTACGTTCACATTGAGAGCCTTGGAAAGACTGGCAGCCTTGGAAATCTTGTAGGGAAGTTCTGCCCTGACTGTTAGGACCACTCTGATTAGGAATCAACTCAACGAGTGTTTTTGTTGTTGTTTTGTAGTGGGGCAGAGGTTGGGAAAGGGAAGGGTCTTCCAAAAATGTCCAGAATTTATACTCAAACTCCTTTATCCAGACCTCCATGGTTTGCCCCCTCTGCCTTGTTAAGTACTCACTGCCCCGGAGTCCATGCTGATTCAGAGCGAACCCCTGTGAGGCTTTCCCAGACTGTCAATGTTTACGGGACTGGAAAGCCCAGTCTTTCTCCCAAGGTGCTGCTGGTGGTTTCAAACTGCTGACCATGCAGATCATAGCCCAACTCGTCACCACTACCTCACCAGGGCTCCTTATGTTTACTACAGTGGTCTCCTGATGGGCCTTTAGCTTTCTCTCCTCAGTCTTCACATTCTATTTCTAACACTTTCAGAATCCTTTAAAAGGTCCCTACTTCATGAATGCTTCGGAAAGCATGTGTCTTGAACCTGCAGTGTCAACAGTGACCAGGAAGTTGTTTGAAACGCCTGCTCTCAGGGCTGACCAGAGACCAAATGAGCAGAACTCTTCAGGTTCACAAGATCCCAGGCTTGGAAGTTTGCAAAGCCCTAGCCTACAAGATCCTATGCAACCTGAACTTCTGCTTTCCCTTGACCTTATCTCCTCCCTCTGCTCCCACTGTAGCAGCACTAGCAGTGTTCAAACGCACCTCTTGGAATTTTTGTCTTAACATTAGCAGTGTCCAAGTTGGCCTTCTGGGCTTTTTAAAGCGTGCTCTTGACCATGTCCTTTGTACTGTGTGTTCGTTCCTCCTCCCTGAAATGATCCTCCTCCAGATATTACCATCAATCACACCCTCAGCTCCTGCAAACCTCGGCTGGAAGATCACCTCAATGAATTTGTGCTGGTCACCCTATTTTCATTGTCATTGATCTCTCTCTTCACATTTGTAATCATTCTTATCTGACTGCCATTTTTCTCTTAGCCCTTATCACCCACTAAGATATAATGTGATTTATTCTCTCTGTTTTGATTATCTGTGTTTCCACTGCCCCTTATGTCGATACAAGCTTCACTAACCGGTCCTAACTGCCTCAGGTAATCATTGACACCTAGTCCATTCTCAGTATATCCTTATCAAATGAATTAATGAATGTAGTAGAGATATTCTGCCACTTGGTTGGTAATGGTGATTTGAGGATTGGCCTAAATGCCTTCAGCAGCCCTTCCTTACTGTCAAGGACCCCTTACTTCCAGGGAGCGTACAAAGGTCTTAGAATAGAAATAAGTATGAAGAGGCTTCAAACACAAGTTTTTCCATGAACTTTTGAACCCCCATCTTGGATGCGATGCTCTCCTGGAGGCAGCCGTTGTCAGAGTAGAATCTACAAAGAGAGTTCCCAT
This sequence comes from Echinops telfairi, assembly GCF_000313985.2. NCBI lineage: Eukaryota > Metazoa > Chordata > Mammalia > Afrosoricida > Tenrecidae > Echinops > Echinops telfairi. The sequence goes on from NW_022103905.1 coordinate 5,607,116, forward strand.
TGCCCTTTGGAGAATCTCTGAGGAGCTGACGTGAAGTTAGCAGCCCCCTAGAACATGATGTGCCATTGGCTATTGGGGGAAAATATCTCTGGCTGGTGAAGGGCATGAGCCACACATGGCACAACGTTTCGAGAAAGCTCCTTGGGTCCACTTTTATACATTTTGACCCGTGGGCTAGACTTGGAATAGAACCCACAAACAGTGTAATTACCTTTCATGAACTACCTTTTCACCATGTTGCCCTTCTCCCAACCCCTTGCCCCAGCAAAAGCTATAATTTGGGTGGGTCGGAAAAGAAAAAGGCCGTAGATAGAAAACTACTTTTGGAAACTAGGAAATCATACCTCAAAGTGTAGACAACAGGGTGAGTGCCAAACTGCATGTTGGGTTTGTAAGCCGTTTGCTTCCTTTTCCATAGCTGCCCCATTCCTTAGAACGGATGGATTTTTGTTTTGTTTTGTTTTTTAACAGGAATCATACCATGATTTTTCCATGATGTTGGCAAGTTGTATTGGTAACCGGTTGGTTACCTTGGTGCAAACTTAGCTCATTATCATGCTGAACTGTTTGTTACTTCAGCGGATCACTACAATATGAGTAGGAGGCCTTATAACTAACTTAAAGCAATTCCAGAAGGGTCATCTAGATCTCCGTGATCTGCATTGTCAGTGCATCGGAAACCGCAGGCACAGCACAGGGCCAGTCAACGAATGCTATGGAATGATGTACCTTGGAGTCCAACTAAAATTGTCCAATTGAGTTGATTTAACAACAACAAAGAGCCCGATTCACCAGCTCCTCCATTGGCTGTGCCTTCCGTGAAGGAGGAGGAGGCTCAGCAGACCCACTTGTCAGAGCTTCCCTTTGTTTCCCTTAGTGCCGACAGCTGAGGGCCAGGAAAGTCCTGTCTCCCTGGGGGCGGGGGGACACTCTGAATTGTACGTTTCTCTCAAGACAACCACCACACCCCTTGTCTGTCTGTCACTTGGTAGTCCTATGGTGGCTTGGGTGATGCTGGCAGTCATGCCATTGGTAGTTCGAATACGAGCAGAGTCACCCAAACTAAAGAAGTTTAAGGAGAGCTTCCAAAGAACAGACTAGAAAGAAGGCCTAGGCTGTGCCCGTCAGAGGCATGACCCTGTGAAACATTTATGGAACCCATCGGAACATTGTCGGACACTGCAGGCCCAGTGAACAGAAGCAGAACATTGCCGGAGACAGTGCCAGAAGATGAGCCCTCCTGTCAGCAGACTCTCAAGACCTGACTGAGGAAGAGCTCCCATCTGCAAGTCGAAGTTGACCATAATGATGTGACTGGTGTAAAGCCGGTCAGAATAAGTTCTGCGGAACCTCCATTGGCTGATAGGCCGTAACTGAAGTGAAAAGAAACAGAAAAATCTACTCATGGATTTTTAGAAAATCTACTAATTTTAGAAAACTATACGAATAGATCTGCTAATAGAACGTGGAATGTAAATAACAGAAAGCTAGGGAAATTTGAAATTGTCAAAAGTGAACGATTTGTATCTTAGGTATTAGTGACCTGAAATGAACTGGTATTGGCAATTTTGAATCAGAAAATCTTATGATTTATTCTGTTTCCTTGAGGATCGTTCATCTCATTATCATGTAGAAGTGCCTGGTACTTTAATTCACTTCTGCAACATGAGTAGCCAGGCTTTGCAACATGTTCAGAATCACACAATCACAAGGAATGGCGTTGCACTTACCATCAAAAAGGACATCAAGATCTATCTTGAAGTATAATTCTTTCTGTGATAGGATTATATCTACCCAGCTTAAAAGTAATGCAATCAATACAAATATTATTCAAATTTATGCACTAATCATGAAAGCTAGTGATGGAGAATTTGAAGTATTCTACCACTAGCTTTAGTCTAAAATTGATCAAACATGCAATCTAGATGAAATAGTAATTATTGGATTTGGAATACAAAAGTTGGAAACAAAGAGAAAGGAACAATAGTTGGAAAATATGGTCTTGGTGATAGAAATGTGCCGGAGATCATATGATAGACTTTTGCAAGACCAATGACTTGTTCATACAAAAATTTATTTTTTCAACAACACAAATGGTGACTATATAAACATACTTCTCCATATGGAATACACTGAAATCAAATTGACTGCATATGTGAGAAATGATGCTGGAGAAGCTCAGTATCAGCAGCTAAAACCCTGCCAAAGGCTGGCTATGGAACAGATCATCAGTTACTCATAAGTCATTTCAGTATAAGCTGAAGAATATTAACAAGTACACAAGAGCTGAAATGCAACTTTGCGTCTATGCCATCTGAACTTCGAGAGCATATGAAGAATGGGCTCGACACGTTGAACATTAATAGAGAAGCCTTGGTGAACTGTGTGAGGACATCAAAACCATCATTCCAGAAGAAAGCAACATGTCATTAAAGGACAGGAAAGAAAGAAAAGACCATAGTGGATGTTGGAAGCGACTCTGAAATTTGTTCTTAGAGTAGCTAAGGAAAATGAAAGAAATGATGAAGTCAAAGAGCTGAATAGAAAATTTTGAAGATAGCTCAAGGAGACAAAATATTATACTGCAAGGTGCAAAGAGCTCGTTAGAAAATTAAAAGGGAAGAACATGCTCAACATATCTTAAACTGAAAGGACTCCCGAAAAAAATTCAAGCCTTGGGTTGCAAGATTGAAAGATTCTATGGGTAAAATATTAGTCGATGCAGGAAATATTAAAAGAAGATGGAAAATGTGTAGAGAATCACTTTACCACATCCCACCATTTCATGAGTTAGAATATGAACAAGAACTAATGGTACTGAAGGAAGAAGTACAAGCTGCACTGAAAGCATTAGCCCAAAACAGGGCATCAGGAATTGATGAAATGCCAGTGGAAATGGTTTAATTAGCTGAAACACTCACTGGTCTATGCCAGAAAATTTGGAAGGTACCTGGCCAACTGAGTGGAAGAGATTCAAATTTGTACCCATTTCAAAGAAAAGTGACCCAACAGGATACACAAATTATAGAACAATATCATTAACATCACATGCAAATAAATCTTGCTAAAGATCATCCAACAAAGGTACATTGACAAGGTGCTTCCAGAAGCTCAGGCTGGATTCAAAAGACCTGTGGAATCAGGGAGACACGGCTGATGTGAAATGGATCTGGGCTGAAAGCGGAGAATACGAGAAATATGTTTATTTGTGTTTTATTGACTATGCTGAGGGATTGGACTGTGTGGATCGTAACAAACTAGGCATAGCCCTGGGAAGAAGGGGCATTGCAGAACACTTCCATGTGGGGAACTTGTACACCGATCAAGAGGCAGTTGTGCAAACAACAGGGGGATGTTGCCTGGCTGAAAATCAGGAAAGGGGGGCATCAGGGTTGTATCCTCTCACCATCCTTAGTCGGTCTGTACGCTGAGCACAATCATCAGGGAAGCCGGATTCTTTGGAGAAGAAGATTGCATCAGGATGCGAGGAAAGCTTATTAAGTCTCAGAAGAAGGGCTGCTTCTACAGCGATCACAGCCTTGGAGTAGCTTTGGAGTAGCTCTTCTCGGGGTGGCCGGGCGTCGCCATCTCTTGACAGCAGCTCGTTGGCTTGTTTGCTTAGTTGTCTGTTTTGGGGTGTTCTGTTCTATCAGGGAAAGTAACACAGTCGTGGTTATAGGTCTTCTGTTTTAAAATGAATGAGAATGAACCATCCTCTCTTATTCTTAGCTATGCAGCGGTGGGAAGGCAAGTCCCTCTCAGGCAGTTCTGTGGCTGCCAGGCATGTCCCTGGTGATGGCCTTGTCAATTTTTGCTGGGCAGGCGTTTCCAGAGGGGGTGTGCTGGACAGTAGATCACAGACGGTCAGATTGGAAGGCAGAGGGCTTTGAGGTCAGCCAGCCCCACGCTGAAGTCCGCCGACGTGAAGGGCTCCGAGTTGACAGCTGGGTGTGTTGATTTCCCCTTTTTTCGATCTGGGAAGCCCGTGTGCTCCCTTCCATGCATATTCATTACACACCTATATTGTGGTGCAAGCCGTGCAGCGAATTCTATTTTGAGTTTTCCCTTTTCTTTTTTAGCTGTAACTCAGGAAACTGAGACTGGTGGCAAAATACACCCTAAAAAAAGCCTCCAGAGAGAGGTTCTTTTATTTTATTTTTGTCCTTCTTGACTGCTTATTTGTTTTGTTTTGCTCTTTCCCCATGAGGAAAATGTAACCTGGGAAGGGCGTCTTCTCTTAAATGTGCATTGACTCTTAGTATAGTTCCCTTTCTGCTACTTTGAAAACAAAAACATGTTTATGATGAGCGGCCTGCATGCAAAACATTTAATGCATTTAAATGCAGCGACCTGCATTTAAAACAGAAGACATTTCTAGCAGTGGTTCTCAACCATCCTAATGCTGTGACCCTTTCACACAATTCCTCATGTGGTGGTGAACCCCCAACCATAAATTTATTTGTGTTGCTACTTCCTAATTTTGCTACTTTTCTGAATCGGGTGACCCCTGTGAAAGGGTTGTTCGACCCCCAAAGGGGTTGTGACCCACAGGTTGAGAACCGCTGCTCTAGTGCCTTCCCCGACAAGATTTCCACAAACCTTCCAAAGACTCACCTTTATCCTAAACAATGAGGAAAACGACTTTTTCCAGCATCCGCCAGTTGTGAGGCCTATCACTTCTTGGTCTTCTTAAAATGCCTTGAAACTCATTCTCCTCCATAGATTTCTGCTGCCTGCAGTGAGTCACCTCACCTGCATCACCATTGCTTTCTTTCCAAACTGGGACCCCCATTCATGTCAAAATGTGGTTGCTTAAGTCCAAGAACTCTGGCTTATCCCAGCTCTCTTGGGCCAACATTGGGTCCGACTTCATAAACCAGCTTAATAAGTGGGCTTCATCTCATGGAGTCCCAATGCCATGACCCCATGGTCATGGTGCCCTCATACGCACCAGAGTAGATTTCCAATAGTTAATTTCCATCCATCCAATGGTTAATTTCCATCCGTTGGGAAGTAGAGTGCCAAGCCTTTCTTCCAAGGCCCCTCCTGGTGGACTGGAACCACAGTCTTTCAGTGGACAGCCAAATGAATTAGCCTTCACCCCCGCACCCCAAGGGGCTGCAAACTTCACAGACACCCATTACATATTGGGAATGATGGTAAATGACAAAATATCCTCTGTGGATATCCTATATATTAACTTTATAAAATGGAGTTATGTGTTTGTTTGGGGCTGGGGGTGGGGAAGTGTGATTGAGAGCAAGGAGAACAAAGGTAATATTTAATAATAATGAGAAGCACAAGTGAGGCTTAGAGTGACAGAAAGGAGGGAGAGAACAAAACCGGGAAAGAAATATGAGAGGCCAAAGAGCCTGGGAGGGGACTCAGTCATGAAGGGCACGCCATGTGTATCTTGTTTTATTTATTCAATGCAAACAGGAGCTCATTGTTTCACTGTCTTTACCCCAAAAGGGCCAAGAAGCAAGAACTCAGATGATGATCTGAGTAGTGATTTATACAGATGACAGTCAGAAGTTTCATCGGGAGCCACTAGTTTGTGGGAAACTGGTTTTATCCTACAAAGAACATGGCGATTACAGAAATGACTTCCAAAATAGAAGAGACGACCCTTAATCTGTGATAAACGGTGGTCCAAAGTGCCATTGATAAAAATGAGATGCCCCGTCTTGCTCAGAGGTCAAGGAGCTATACCTCAGGGTCTGAGTCTCGGCTAAACCTCTTCCACTGTCATTGCTTGTTTGATTTTAAGGGGCAACAAATCGTTTGCAAGGCCCCCTTTCATGTGATGGTTCACTCCACTGCTGCCACCTATATCAGACTTCTATTAAAGTCTGCTCTCTTCTCCCTCTGGTTGGGGGTGGGAGGGCGGGGTAAGGATACAAAGATGATTGACGTGAGTCCTGTGGAATTCTTCAAGCTTCTGTAAACATTATGAAAACATGTTTGAAAACTTCTGCTGCGTTGGATTCTAGCACAGACCCTATGTCTGGCACTGGATTTTCAGTTTTTGCTTATCCACTCCCATGGCAATGACCTTCTGAATTCTTCTTTATCAGAGCTTACAGAAAGGGAGAGGAGAGTTTCCTCATTAAGCAAGACCTTTTGGAGCTTCTTTGTGACTTTCCCAAAGAAAGATGATGGGCAGAAATCTCACATTCTTCAGACAACTGTTTATCTGTAGTTCTGTCTCCATGATATCTGGGCAAGTTTTACCAGGCAGAGTAAGATAAAAAGCAGTGGATGATATAAAATCAATTTTCTTTTGTTTGTGAAATACAATTTGTGCTTCCTTTTGAGAATTATGTCCTGGGAATTTACTTCAAACGTAACAAATTATGATTTTTTAATTTTTTAAGAGTACTATGAGGAAATCAAGAGCTGAACAAGTTGAGCCCTTAGGATCCTGGGTAAGGCAGAGTCAGGAACAGAAGGTGTTCTCTGTGTCACAAGCTAGCGCTTCATTTTTTACTGCCATATCACACTCCACCAACATAAGATGTTTGGCACTTTTCGCATTGAGTTACAAAATGTAATTTGAGCTGCCAGAAAGCTCACTCAAAAAAATCTTACTCCCAACCCACCTGTCAGAGTACAGCACACACAAAAATACGCAGGATCAGAGAAATTCTTGGAACCAGGGCATCATAACAGTACAAGCACGTGCTGCTCACTAAAAGGCTGGCCATTCCAACCCTCGACTAATGCAGGAGAGAGGCAGCCATCTTCCTGGGTAAAGATTTACAGCCCGGAACATCTATGGGCCAGTTCTACTGTATCCTACAGATTATGGGTCAGAATCAGCTCCTTGATGGTAGGCTCTGGGTAAGTTTTATTTGAGAGATTTTACTGTACATTGGTTTTCAGAAAAGTGTTATTTCTAAGAGGTATCCCATTAACACCTGCCACCACAGCCACAATTGCAGGTTCCTGCAGACATGATGTGAGAGAGAGGGGCAAGGCCGGGAGATTCAAAGGTCCAATATGGGTTGTTGCATTTGGAGATGAGGCCACCAGGAAACCCACCACGTATGTGGAGGTTCCACAGAAAATGGGGAAAGGGAGCCAAGGAGCAGTCAGCACCAAACAAGGTTGTCTGCTTGAAGGTGTTTCTGTGCTTTATGGTGTTTCATGTTTTTGAGGCCAAAGGGTAACCTTTAAAGACTGCAAGGAATACTTGTAATTTGGTTTCTTTAAGTTTAATTGATTGCTCCTCGCAATGGATTGGGGATAGATGCTGGTTTCTGTGTTACTGTCGGCAGAATAGAACCGCCTCCTCTAGTGGCTCTTTGCTCAGAGTTCCACTAACAAGAGCAATTCTGTGCCATTGGTAGGGCCATTGATAGACATGGGGACAGTCTGGGTTCATGTTCCTGTAGGTTAATTTCATGTAGCCTGGCTGAACATAGGTTGTAGAGCCCTTTGAGTGCACCTGGAAAGGTGATGATGTCAGTGAATTTCTGCCGGTTCACTTGGAAACTGAAAACATCCATAGAAGCTTTTTAGAAGAGACCCCCTCAACCCACTCCCCCAGCGCTCCTGCCACACACACACCTATTATTCTTCAAGGCCCAAGGTGATTGCTTTCCTGAAGGATGATTCTTCTCCTACCCTGATGTTTGGAGCAGTCTGCTCACCAGTCTCCTCAAAGAGCTGCTTGGCCTGGTCATAACAGGCATTCAACAAATGCTAGTTGAGTGAATGAATGACCCTGGGATCATCTTATACCAGTTTAGAATTCCCTTCCCTCTGAATACATATTATGATCTCACAGCAGTGGACAATATTAGACATTGTTTTGAATTTTAAAAAATCCTTTCTTGTAACTATGAATAAAATATATTTAAAAGATACATTAGCAGGAATGTATGCTAGGGGGCTACATTCCTTTCCCTACCAGTAATTTAACTGTTCTTTTCAAATAAACCCACAGATGGTTAAACCACTTCTGTGGGCACCAGTCAAACTGTATACTACAGGTCCTGGGGGATTTAGGTGAAACCAGGGCAAGTCCTATGCCCAGAATTCTGTAGGCACCCCAGAATGTCTGTGCTTCCAAGAACAGTGCAAAATATTTGTAATTAGATCTCCAAATTGCCTTTAATATATTTTCATTTTAATGCAGAGGCCAATACAGAAAAAAAAATTTCCATGTGTCAACTACAGGACATAAGAAATCTCCTAGCACCTTGCCTTCCTCCCTTTTATTATTTTCCACAACTAAAAATTACATATTTTGTCTGATTTCCTCATTCCCTCTGTATATTCTGTGGGGCCAGGGATTTTTCCTGTTTTGTTCATATGCTATTTCAAGGACCAAGCACAGGACCTTAATACACCTGTGTTGGGATGATGAACAAGTGAAAAGTTCCCTGGTTTACGATTCTTGCTAAAGTTCTTAACTCTCAAGGAAAAGAAGGACTAAGTGTCTTTAGAAGGTACGAATGGGGACTTCAAGTGCTAGTGGATCTAGCCCATCATGAGTAGGGGCATGGTGGTAGTGACAACACATCGGTGTGGTCTTGTTTGCTCAACAGGGGTTTCCTCACATGATGGTGAGTGGAGCAGAATGAGGGAAGGAATGTGGACAATTCTAGGTTCCAACAGGAAAGAAGGAATCCTCTCCAAAAGGTCATTAGTGAGAAGTTCATGAATGGACTATAAATATAAGTGTGTGCAGACTAAATTAAACTTCCTTGGGCTGGTGAAGCTATAGTGTCTACCAATGCAAGGGAATTGATACTACACTTGGCCTCTATGGTCAATGGGATGGAGGGGGTTAGGAAGCCAGAAAGCACCAGAAAAGGCTGCCCCAAGGCTGGGACATCTGGCAGAAGGTTAGCACCAACCTATCAAGAGCACAGCAGTGTGAGGAATCCAGGTAGATATCCCAATCTCACTCTGCCTAGCCGTACCTTCCATCCTGTGAATCCAATGGAAACGCTGGATGGTCAGCTTCCTAGGGCACAGACCAAGATGAACAAGGGTCTGCAATGGGTCCAAAGGGAGAAATGGAATATGTAGCACTGAGGGGCACACCAGACGCCATAGGTCTGCTGGAGAGGGCTTGTCAAGCGTTGGCATTAAAGAGGAAAGTCCAAAGAAACAACGAAATCTTGTAGTTTAGATTTCTTCCCCCAGTGTTTGTTTCATAAACATCAATTGAGCCTCTTCTCTGTGCGAGATGCTCGGGAGAGAAGCGTGAATGAAGAAAGTGCAGAACCTGCCTGTAGGGGACTGGCTCCCAGTCTAGTAGAGATGACTGAGTTCAAAGAGGAAAGCAGGGATGAGGCTCTGAGCTAGATGGCGAGAGTGTGTGTGCCAGGGTGAGGCAGAGAGAGGAAGACGGATTGGATGGGAAGGAGCTCACTTGTTCCCAGCAGAGGAAATAGAAAGTGCAGAACCACCTGTAAAGGAGAGCCCGGTCCCTTGGTGAAACTCTTAAACAAATACCCAAACTTAAGCAGGCTGAGCTGATAAGGCTCTCCCTTGATAGACACGCCTCAAAACCTGCTTCCCCAACCCAGTGTGCTCTGAGAAGGTCGATAAAGGCCGCAGGGGTTAGTCCATGGAAGAGCTGATGCCTTTAGGGGGAAAAGGGCTGAGTTTTGTGAGCATCCTCTTTCTGGGATCAGCCTGAACACTCCCGCCACCCTGTCCATGAAGACTGTCATCTGGTAGTGTTAAAGAAGCCAGTATTGCTGCCGATTCTTTTGAGATGGCTTCCGCAGCAGGAAATTGTGTCAATTCACTTGGACGTTCGTGGTTTCACTGTGTTCCCTGAGCCATTACCTCATTATGTGGTAACTCAGAAGTTGAGGGGCACATTATCAGAACCAACTCTTTCCGGAAGTCAGGAGATCAAAAACAAAGCGGCTTCATTTGGCCACTAAGCATGTTAAACACCCTCAGCAGAGGACAGCCGAATACAAATCTGCCTTCCGCCTGACTTTTATCAAGGAGAGACGAGGGACGTGGGGATATGAATTATGTGCCCAGCTTCTGAGTAGGATCTATCATAAAATCTATTGCCACCGACACAAACTGGCTTCAGAGTATAATTTAGTGACAGTTTTTTATGCATTCTATCTCATTGCTGACAAGACTGCTGCCTGGTGAATGCTGCCCTATTGAGGCACGCATGGTACTGCCTAAAGATTTAAGCCATTTTATTCCAGCCTGAATTAACATGCGCAACCTAATCCCCCTCTCCCCCAGAGATGGAGAATTGTTCAGGAGGATGAGCAGGAAGCTTTTCCTGCAGGTGGCTGGGGCCCGTGTTTCCACTTGCCTGCATTCCATTCCCCCCTTGCGAGGCTGCTGATTGAAACTTACCCTAAGATTACCTTGGTAATAATTTGAGCCTTATCACGGATGGGGAAAAAAACACAACAAATTAATGAGGTTTCTGCCGATAAAAAGAAATACAAAGGGCTTACTTTCCTAAAGATGCCTGATACCATGGATAAATCATAGGCAAATAGAAAGCTTGCTGTAGTTTATGACTAATTATAAATGACTTAATACCCAGGCAGACCCAAAAGATTCAGGGGTGGGATCATTCTGAAACCTAATTAGTTAGAGAGAGACAGTACTACAGTATCAAGATTCTCATTAATGCAAGGGACTCTCTTTCTTCCCTACTCATCTTCCCCGTTATCCTGGTGGCAAATACAGACATTTATCTTCCCAAGGAGACGAATGGGGTCAGTCAGCTGCACTCTCATGCTCAGTAATTGCTTTATTGGACTGGGTCAAGGCAGTCAATGTGAGGGTCTTTCCTGAGACCAAGGATCCCAGAGGGATGTATGGCTGACTACATACAGAACGAGCGAGGCAGGCCAGAAGCAGCAGCGTCTTAGCGAGATGACAAAATGTTCACTCATGAACATGGGAGTGATGCAAATCTTCAAGCAGAGATGGCTTCCTTTCTAAAAGGGCTCCTCCATTCACCCTCACAGCATGGCTGCCTTTGCCCATGACAGTGTCTCCTTCGCTCACCATCCTTCCATGTAGCCTTGCCCCAGAGCCACTCCCACCCCCACTCCCTTTTCCTCAGGTGATCTGGATCAGTAAGACTAGCTGGTATAAACACAGACAAGAAGATAACAAATGGATGACCTCCAGGGTAGCAGCAACCACGTATTTATAATTGACTAAAGATGGCCTCAAAGCACTGCAGGCCTGTGTACATCGTAGTGGGCCCTCGTACCAGCAGGTACTCATTTATTTGCATGCACTTGCTGTATAAATGAAGCATCTCAGAAAGTGCCCCAGAGCTTTCAGGCCAAGACAGGGTCAGACTTCAGCCAGATGATTGGTTACCTAAAGTTTGACTTCTTCACCTCTTCTTTCAAATTCATTCACCACCTGGCCAGGTGGCTCTCCTTGCTCTCTCGGTTCCCCCGTGCTCTCTCCTTTCTCCTCTGGGTGGACTGGATAAGGTGATCCGCAAAGAAGAGTCGGAAGTTGAAAATGAGTTTTATCCTTAACAGCACTTCTAAAAGAACTGCTCTATATGACTCATCTGCTAAAGAGGTTTTAAAAAATGGTCCCTGAATAGGCTAGAACTGAATATAAAATGTATTCAGGGTTCTGGCTCCACTCTACGAGGTCACATGAGTCAAAAAGTATTGCTACAGGTATCCTAGTTGATTTATACATACAACCTGTTGAAACATGTGTCTGCTACATGTGGCTGGCTACAGACATGTTCTCTCAGTAATTCCACTTGTCTAAGCCTCACGAAGATGCCTTTAAAGAAGGTCCAATCCTAACAATGGCTTCCAAAAGGATCTGCAGGGCCAATTATGCACATCTGCGGCAGAGAAATCAGCTCAAAGATAGACTGTTGTAAGGGGCCTTCGAGTGGGTTCCCGGCGAAAGCAACCCGATTGATTTTAACACAACGAAACCCTACTGCCTGGTCCTCTGCCACCGTCACAATTGTCCTTAAGTTTAAGACCACCAGTGCAGCCTCCGTGTCAATCCATCTTGTTGAAAATCTTCCTGTTTCTCACTGCCTCGTGACTTGGCCAAGCATGGTGTCCCCTTATCCGGGGACTGGTCTCTCCTAACATATCTAAAATATGGGAGATGAAATCTCTCACCATCCTTGCCTCTCAGGAACATTCTGAGTATCCTTCAAAGACAGATTTATGTGTTCTTTTGACCGTCCATGATACTTTCAATATCCTTCACCAGCACCATAATTCAAATATATCTATTCTTCTTCAGTCTTCCATGTTCATTGTCAACTTTTCACATGTGTATTATGAGACAATTGAAATACTATGGCTTGGGTCAGGCGCACCTTAGTCCTCAAATTAACCTCTGTCTTTCAGCAGTCTAAGGAGGTCTCATGCAGCAAATTTACCCAACATAATGCGTCCTTTGATCTCTTGCCTGCTGCATTGATTATTTTCAAGGAAGATGGCATTTTTGCTAACTTTAATCTTTTTTCACTTATCATGTTACCTACTGGTCTAATTGTGAGAATTCTGGATTTCTTTATGTTGAATTGTAGTCCATACTGAAGACCGCATTCCTTGGTCTTCATCAGCGGGACTTCAAACCCTCCTCACTTTTAACAAGCAAGGTTGTTTCATCTACATATCGAAGTTGTTAATAAGCCTTCCTCCAATTATGATGTCTCATTCTTCTTCATAAAATCCAGCTTCTCTGATGATTTCATTAGCAGGGTGAGAGGATGCAACACTGACATACTTCGTTCATGAATAAACCACGTAGTAGGCCCTGTTCTGTTCACACAACTGCCTCCCGATCCCTGTACAGGTTGTACGTGAGCACAATGTAGCGTTCTGTATTTCCCCTTCTTCTCAAGGCCATCTATAGGTTGTCCTGGCCCACAAAGTCAATTGCATCAGTCAATAAAACACAAGTAAACACCTGGCACCCTCTGCTTCGAGTCAAGATCCATAGGACAATAGAAATGGTGGCCCTTGGTTCATGTCCTCCTCTGAAGCTAGTCTGAACCTCTGGCCGCTCCCTGTCAATGTAGTGCTTCAACCTATGCTGGATGACTTTCACCAAACTTTTACTTGTGTGCTATATTCATGATATCGTTCTATAATTTGAGTGTTCTATTGCAGTATCATTCTTTGGAATGGGCATAAACATGGATTTCGTCTCATGAGTCAGGGGCTCTGGTGGCATAGTGGTTCCCTGTTGGGTTACGAACCGCAAGGGCCAATTTGCAATCAGCAGCTGCTCTGCTGGAGAAATACCAGGCTGTCTACGTCTGTAGAGAGTTACAGTGTCTGAAACTCACAGGGACAGCCCCCCTTTTGCATATCGTTTACTAGGCCGGGGGTCCTGCCTCCCTCCCTTCTCTTGGGGTCGCTATGAGTATCAGTTCCAAGGCAGGAAGTTGGGGGTGAGGGGGGGGGCGGTGGGTGTTTTCCTGTCAGTTGGCCAAATGACAGTCTTCCAAATTTCCTGGCATAAACAGAGAGAGTTTCCTGTACTTCATCAGCTTGTTGGAACATTTTAATTGGTATTCTATCAATTCCTGGAACCTGTTCTTGCTTAATGGTTTCAGTGCAGCTTGAACTTCTTCCTTCAGTACCACTGGATCTTGCTCATACGCTCCATTTTGAAACGGTAGAATGTCAGCTAGGTTTTCTTTCCTTTTTTTTTTTTGTACAGTGACTGTGTACTCTTTGTATCTTCTTTTGATCTTCCTGAATGATTTAAAAATGTACCCATAGAATCCTTCAATATCACAGCTCTAGTATTTTACTTTTCTTTAATCCTTTCCGTTTGAGATATGCTGAGTAGGTCTTTGCACATTTTATTATAATATTTGACTTTTCTTCTCAAACTGCCCTTTGAAACTCTCTTTTCAGTTCTTGGCTTCGTTATTTTTTTCCCCATGGCCCGTATTCTAGGAGCAAGAGCAAGCTTCAGAGTCTCTTCTGACATCCATTTTGATTTTTTTGGGTGTCTTTCTGATGTTTTTCATGATCTTTTGCTTTCTTCCTGTATGATGTTCTGGATGTCTCCCCACAGTTCTTCAGGTCTTCTGTCACTAGAGTTCATGGTCAAATCTGTCCTTGAGATGTTCTCAAAGTTCAGGTGAGAGAGATTCAAGGTCATATTCTGGTGGACCTGTTTTGCTTTCCTGCATCATCTTCAACCTGACTTTACATGTAAACCATAGGTGATCTGTTCAGAAGGCAGCCCCTGGTTTAGTTTTAGCTGCTGGTATTGATCTTTTTCATAGTCTCTTCTTGAAAATGTAGTCACTTTTATTTCTGTGTATTCCATCTGGAGAAGTCCAGGTGTATAGTTGCAATTTGTGTTGTTGAAAAGGTATCTGCGGTGAAAGAATCTATCTTCAAGACTATATTTCCTACCTAGTGTTTCTTCTTCTTTGTTTCCAACTTTTGCATTTTAATCTCCACTAAATATCCATGCATCTTACTTGCACATTTGGTCAGTTTCAGATTCAAGAGGTTGGAGGCATTCTTCAGTTTCTTCAGCGCTAGCTTTAATGGTTGGTGCATACATTTGAATAATAGTTGTATTGATTTGATTTCCTTGAATGTGGCTAGAGTTGATTCTATCACAGACAGTATTATATTCCAAGATCGATTTTGAAATGTCTTTTTTGAGAATAAATGTGATTGTCATTTCGTTTAAATATACCACTCCTGGCAGAGTAAATCCACATGATTTTTCTGATCAAAATGGCCAGTACTAGTCCAGTTAAACTCAATATTAGCTCTAGTTCAGCCTAAATGTTGATTTTTTTGAGTTACATTTCTATTTTTGACAACTTTCAATTTTCCTAGATTCATACTTCGTACATCCCAAGTTCTGATTATTAATGGGTGTTTGCAGCACTTTATTCTCATTTTGCATTGTGCCCAGCAGCGAAGGAAGGTCCCAAGTGCTTGCTCCCACAGGCTTTCCTCCATCCACATCCTTATCATCAAATCTACTTTGAAAAGGTAGTTCTTCCTCAGTCATATGTTGAGTGCCTTTGACCTGCGGGGCTCATCTTCTGGCTCTATCTCTGACAATGTCCGGTACTTTTCACGATGTGTTGAGTGTCTGACAAGGTTTCTATGCTATCCACAGGGTTTCTGTGGCTAATTCCTCAGACGTGGACAACCTGTTCCTTCTTTGCTGTCTGTTTTCAGTCTGGAAGCCCTGCCGAAACCTGGTCACTGTGGGTAACCTTGCTGGCATTTGAAATGCTCTTGACATAGTTCCCAGTATCTCAGCCACACACAAGCCACCACACTATGACAAACTGACAGATAAGTGGTGGGACGGCTATAGACAGAAGGGTTCGGTGACTCTTGGAATTCAAAAGACACAAAATCCCATAGGACACATTTTCTCAAAGGACACAGAACAATCAAAGGGCCTTTTTATGAAGAAGTTTAAAAAAATGGAAACTACATTTTAGTTAAAGATCAGGAAAGTTGTACCAAGGAATGTTTCCATAATCAAAAGGCACCTGCTCATTCTTCAACGGGAGCAAAGCCTTTCCTATGAGAATTTCATTGGTAAACTTACTCCATCCACCCTACATCTCTGATCTTGCTTTTCCAGGCTTATTTTTCTGCCCTTCACTCTAGTAACATTTAAAAGGAATGCAATTTAAGTACCTCAAGGATGCCAGAATTATTGTTTTGACGTGGTATAAAATAAGGAATGCAGAATTTTGTGAGGAAGATGGACAGTCCCCTCAGAAATGTGCAGACCCAGTTGGAGAGCATGTTGAGAAACAATAACCATGTTTTGTTTCTTTGTTTAATAAAGTTTGTATGCTTTTGATTTTGTACCAATACATTTGTGTATTAATTCTGGGACTTTTTAAAAATTGAAATCAAGAAATTTTTAAAAATTGAAATCCAGTTTCCATTAAGGGTATTCAAGGCCAATGGACCTTCCTAGAGGAATTGTTATATTACTTACTCATATGGTAGTTTAAAGTAGCTAATTTATATTATATTATATTATTATATCATTATATACATAGAGAGAGAGCACGTGTGTGTGTGTGTATCCCCAGTGGGGTAAAAGATGGAGGAGGCAGACCATCTACATAGAAGCCTCTATTGGAAATCATAAATCATCTCAGATAAAACACCCACTTTTTCTTTGTGAAGCTGTGGGATTTCTGCAAGCATTGAAAATGGGTAAGCTAGAGGGGGGCATCACTTGAGGGCTGGGAGTACGGAGTGGAATCTCTGAAAATGTTCCAGGTGAGCAGATATCGACTCACAGAATGCTGGTTTTGAGCTAGACCATGACTTTGGAAGCACGACTGGGGACATGAATGTTCTTAATCATTCTCCCAAAGGACCAGATTTACGCTGATCAAAGCGGCTAGCCAATCCTTTGGGGACCTGGCCGATATTCAGCAATGCATGCTCAGTGAGAATGTGGTGAACAGAATAATGTTCCTTAAGGTCGAATGATAAGTGTCATCACGATGGTAGTGGCAACCAGCTAGCCTGGCCTGCCAGAATTTCGCCCCCACCCCACCCCCTTGTGGTGATTTATGGATTGCTGTTTTCATTTTGTTTGTGTGCATTTGGCAGGTAGGGGGGTGGGGGAAACTGAAGGGGATGGAACCAATGATTGCTAATTGCACAGCCTTTGACTCGGCATCTCAGGCTCTGCTCAACAACTTCTTCCTGGGAGTGATTATCCCCCAGAGAGGGCTTTGTGCCGAATACTTGGAAGCCCTCCTGGGTGGAGTGGGACAAAAGGGGTCTGGGCCATGATGAGTGGCCTTTTCTCACCGAAAGGCAAACACAGAAGACACCTTCCCTTACAGCAAAGAGACACCAGTTTTCAAACGGATGCCCTAGATGTGTCCATTTGCTCAAAGGAATTTTTTTTAGAAAGATAAAAATGAAATGTGTGCGGTGTGTCTTTTAATAGTACACACATATTTGTGAAATGGGAGATGTGTATTTTGTCAGATGAGGAGCTTGACTCAAAATTGTCTGGAACCCTTGACAAACCAATTTTGTGGTGCCAGATGTAGATCCTTGAGGAGTGTGTGATAGATCTAGTTCCCAAGGAGAACAAGAACACTCACCTCGCAAAGATTTTCTCTGATGGTAATTGATGAAAGGTGCTCTGCTCTGTGTGTTTGACTTTCTTTCCTTGGAGAAAATAACGTGCCTGATTGAGTTCACAGCACAGAATGAGGGAGACCATGTTGTATGCCGATCTGATGAACTCATAGCCTCCGACTTTATTTCCCACCATCCACGCTCCCCGTAGGGCATTTTGAATAGTGGACGGGTGGAAAGAATAGTTCCCCCTTTTTCTTCCTTAGACGCTTC
This sequence comes from Echinops telfairi, assembly GCF_000313985.2. NCBI lineage: Eukaryota > Metazoa > Chordata > Mammalia > Afrosoricida > Tenrecidae > Echinops > Echinops telfairi. The sequence goes on from NW_022103905.1 coordinate 5,624,470, forward strand.
CTGAAGAAATATTGTAAAATGCATGTGACTTTCCCCCCCTGAAAATTTCTATGAAATAATCCATTGTTGAAACTGCTAACAACTGTTTTTTCACACTCTGTAACCCCCAGCAGTCAGGAAATTCCCCTGCAGATTTCAAGATATTGCATGTCAGTGTAGTAAAGCTCCACTCTTGATTATTATTATTTTAAGGCCAGAATTTACTTCAACAAGAAAAGCTCCCGTGCTCGGTGAGTAGCTGTTTCCTAGCTGACAAAAGGTAATAGCATTTCATGGTCAGCCAAACTCAGGGTGGGTGGGTCTGTCCTTCCACTCTGAATGCTTGATTGTACCCAGAACAAAGCCCAGGAAAGTGTGAGGCACCTGCTGGATGGACCCTGCATCTCCACATCAAAGCGGATCGCAACTGTGTAGACAGTCCTTCAGTCCCTTCTAACTCATTTGTTGTCACCAAATGTAAAACATGTTTTTAGTTAGGTTTTATTTTTTTTTAAATGGAAAAAAACTAAGAAGATAATTTAATCCCTGAGGGACAACCGCCCCCCCCTCACCACCCCCACCCCGCCCCCATGCCCCACTCCCTGATCTAGATTTTCCTCATCATCCCATGCCTCCTGGGAATGAAAGGCCTTCAGTCCTTTGACTTGAAGGGAAGGTATTGAACTTGGAGTTGTTGTTGTCAGCTGCTGTTGAGACAGTCCTGACTCCTGGTGACTCCAGACGCAATAGAATCAAGCACGGCTGGTCCTGGGCCAAGCCCAGGGTGCGGTTAGGGCAATGGCAGGTGCAGACAGGACCACCGTTGCCCAAAGGGTTGTCGTGGATGGGTTTGCAGAAGCAGTTCGCCAGGCCATTCTTCTTCGCCCATTTTCGTCTGGAAGCTGCCCTGAAAATGGTTTAGATCATCACAACTGACAGATAAGTCACAGCCCAGGAGGTGTCTTGGCTGGGATTTGAACCCTGCTCTCCTACACGGAAGGTAAGAATTCTACCACTGAACCACCGATGCCTCCACCTGCACTGGGAGTAGTGTTTTTAAAAACTGGCAAAATGATTTGGACGAGCAAGTAAGCTTCATCTTCCCTTCATCATGCCGCTCCCTTCCAGTTCTCGAGGTTGAGCTTAAGAGAGTCGGGGTCCCTCTTTGTAATGGTGGAGGCAGGAATGCTTTGCTCCCTCGAATGTTTCCCTAAGGCACATGCTCCAAGAAGGGCCATGGCCATGTTGCAGGAAGGAGGAAGGGAAAGGCCCTCCCTGTATTGTTGCTACACAAATAATTCATATGCATTTCCTTTCACAACCCAGGGAACTAGGACACAGTAGCCACAAAGGAGGCAGGAGAGGGGAGGAGAGGGGAGCCCATCGTGTACTTCTCTAACACCAAACTGTTTGCTCTCAGACAAGAGGTTTCTATTCTCCTGTCCCTTTCCCTCTTCCAGCCTTCAGTAGTTGTGCCAACGAAGAGCCATAGCTTCCCTTGGAGGCATACTTTTTGTTTTTGTTTCAACTTTTCTATGTTTTCTTAGCTTTCAGTGAATGATACCTTCACAGGCCCTATATGAAAGAGCTCTTCATCTGCACGTAAACTTCATTTGGATATGCCTGTTGGGAATGTTGAGATTGGCAGGAGAATATCATATATATGTATATATATTAAAAGCATGTATTTCTTTATAAATGTATACTTTAGTCCATGTGAAGAGATGAGAGCTTCATCAAATTGTTGTGAGCTTGCAAAAGCATTCAATATTTCCTCTTCCATCTCTGGGTACGAGGCTCAGCCTCAAACTTAAGATGTCTGTACCCCAGCCACCACAGACAGGAGAAAAATCTCCAAAGCCCAGCTCAACTCAGCAGGTGAACTGCACCTTCTGATTTTCTTCTGTTGCTTTTGGACCAAGAAGACCCTTTCCCACTGGTTCTCTTCGGCCCGGAATCGCATCACAGAATGGAGAAGGCTATTTGCTGTGACAGACATGCATCAGAGGTGAAGAGGAGAAGAATAACTCAAATTCCAGAGAATCTCCTTGAGACATTATGTATTCTATATTTTTAAACTCTTCCCTGTGATGACAAACTCCTTTAGACAGCTATCTCACTTTGAGTATTCGAAGACTTGAGCAAGTACGTTATCATGTTACATTCTGAATACGAAACACTCTCGTTTTAAACATTAAGGAACAAAATCATACACTTCATAAGTAGTCAATGTCTCCCCGAAGTTTGGGGGATTTATTTGAAAGACTGTTGCTATAAAAAATGTATACTTAACCACCCATTATCCTGCCCTTTGAAAATGCCCTCCACGGTTGCTTCCTTGACAGAGTTATATAATCAGTGTACATAATTAAGATCAGAAGACGTTTAAAGAGACCTCACGAAGGTTTTGAATGCACTGGAAGGAATAGAAGGCATTGCTAAAGGACACAAGTCAGAAGTGATTCTTTTAAGATCTGGTTTCACAGAACACAAATTTTTGTCTGAATTCTCTGCCCTTTTAAAGATATATACTATACAGACAGAAAGTAATGTAGCTCACTAGTAACAATGGTGAAGTTTGCAGACAGACAAACTTGATTTGTGTCTTGTTGCTGCCCATTAGCTCAATTATCTTGGGGAAGTTCTAAAACCTTTCCTAGCCTCGGCTACTTCATGCACAGAACAAGACTGAAAATAGTGCTTTTTCTCATTGGGTTCTTGACAGCACTAAATAGAATCATTTAAGTTGGAAATGTAGCACACTAAATGACCAGAATAAAAATTCAATAGCTGTTCATTATTATTAGTGTAATCATTTCACTAGGTGCATGTATATAAAGACAACTTTTAATCCAAAATGAAGCATAGGCAAATAGATGTATTATGACAGTCTATTCAATTTACCTATATGCAACTCAAACAAAATCTAAATGAAAACAACAACAAAAAGTAGAAGATACCTACTGTTTATCTATGTGTGAAAAGTTTCCCACCACATTCGACTCCAGGGAGGAAATGAAATATGAATTGTCAACTTGCCATAAATACACAAAAAGTCTATAGATACTTTAAATGTGCAAATATCAGCCTAGCAGTCAGATTGTGATTTGAGATGCAAGGAGAACTGAAATTCAAACAGGAAAGCCTCCTAACCTCATTTCTGACCCTTTGCCGCCATGTGCACAGACAAATTACAGTCTGTCTTTCATTACGTGACCACTCACACTGGACACTGCAGCATAATTTTGACCTAAACGATGAGATATTAGAAAGGAGTGGCACATTTGGGAAATGCGATTTTAAAGAGCACTTTATGCCACTGCATAGATTTTTAGGCAAAAAGACAATGCATATATGCATTTAGGATGTTTGCTTTTTGCCTAATGAATCCAATAATCCAGTCAGTGCCTTCACTGTGGTCATTTATGCAAACAGTGATTGATAAAGGTCCAGGGGCTGTCACTAGTCTCTACCCAGAGGCACCCTCTTTAGGAGGTCAGGACAGAGTAGGCTATTATGGGATGAAAAGTTCTGGCTTATTGCAGCTCAGATCTCCTTTTTCCTGTCTCTCTTGCTCCCCCAACTTAACCCCATGAATATTTATTCACTACTCTAATGAGCTCCTCAAGAAAGTGGTCATTTAGTGGTAGAATTCCCATCTTTCATACAGGAGGCCCAGGATTGATTTCTCAGCTGATACACCTCAGGAGTAGGGGTCGCATGTCACTGTAATATTGAACAGGGTTCGGCAGAGCTTCAAGACAAAGATCGACTAGGAAGAGAGACTTTGTGACCTATTTTTGAAATCCAGCCAATGAAAACCCTGTGGATGACAGTGGTGTGGTCCACACTGCTTTAAGAGGATAGTGCAGGGCAGCAGGTGTTTCATTCCATTAAATCCCATGAGCTGCGGTCCACCTGTAGAGTGGTTGACATGGATAACAATAAGCTATTGAAGAAAGGTCAAGTGACTCTTTTAGACAAGTACACTGCTCTCTGTGGATGTGTGGAGGTGGGTTGGGGGAGATCCGGGTGCTACAGTTCCCAGTGTACTCACATAATGCTTCTTTTCTTCTGGTAGACAGCCCTATGATTCTCTCCATGTCCATCAGCCCCACTCTCAACGCCTAATCCCTTCCACCTCTTCTCTTTGTTGTTCAAAGACCTTGGCCATAGCCAGATGCCATGTCTTCTAAAGCCTTCATGTGAAATCAAATTACATTCCGAGAAGGTTTCCTCTACTATTTAGCATATTGTAATGCTCTGAAAATTAGCATGCCTTAGATAACCAGTGTCTTTGTCAAGGATGGTTTGGACTAAATTATCGCACATAACCCTCTGTATAACCAGCCTAAATGAACAGATGACTATAAACTTTCATGAAATCCCATGTCAGAAGGTATGCCTAGGATGCCTGGAATTTGGAAACTCGATGGGCAGCACCCTCTCCGTGTCTCCCTCTGTATCAGGTAGTACAGCCATCGCTCCCTGTTGTTGTTGTCCTATGTGCTCACACTGATTCTGGCTCATCTTGACCTTGGAGGACTGAGTAGAACTGCTCCACAGGGCATTCCAGGATGATGATGTCTTCAGGGGAGCAGATTCTCCGGTCTGTTCTCCCACACAATCTCTGGTGGGTTTAAGCTCTTTGGGTTAATAGTTGAGTCTATTACCATAGGTACTACCTGGATCCTTCGTTTATTCTGCTGGATGCTTATTCCTCTCATTGCCCATTGACTTTTCTTCAAGGTGCCTGCCTCCAGCTCACCACCACACTGAATACCAGAAGGCTCTAAATGGCTCTGAGTTTGGGTCCCAAACCTTCATTGAATTTCAACACCAGCATCCATCCCTACCCTGCCATTCTGAGATACTTTGTTCAGATTTTTAAAGAGAGGCTATTTAATTGGTGACTGCTTATTCAGTGGATCGATTCCTGCAGGGTCTTTTGTCTACTCTTGTTCTAGTATACAGTGATGGGTAAAGATCCTGTGCAGGCATGCACTTCAAGGCTATTATTTATGACAGATTAAGCAAAAAAGGGGAAATTGAGTATGTCTAACAAATTGATTACATATATCAATTTCTCTGAAACCTCCTATTAAACTGAACTGACAAATCTCAATATCACTAGATAACCAAATATTCACTCTGCATCCATTGCAATGTTCTCATTGCCCATTTTAGTTGTCATGGGAACTAAGAGAAATATATAGCATTCAGCACAATAGCACTCCGATTTGATTATGTAATAAACATTATGTGATAATATTGATGATCATGACAATGGTGTGTCTGCTATTAATGAAGAAGAAACTGCCACTGTCAAGAGTAAATAGGAAAAAAAAAGGTCGCATTGTTATCAATGCTTTGAGCACTACCATCATGCCCACAAGATGATCGCAATATAGTTGTGAGGTGCTTGGCACTTGTATTAGTCTCACTTTTCCAGAGGAAAAATCGAATAAAATGGCTAGAAGAGTCATTAGATAAATAGAAGCTAGAAAATAGATAGGAGGATACATATGACATAATATGATACATGATCTATTCTACATTATTTATTGTGGAGTCCAGGTGTTATAATGGTTAAAGCACTTGGCTGCTTACCAGAGGTTGGCGGTTCAAAACCACCAGTTGCTCTTTGGGACAACAGACCTGGTGGTCTTACCCTGTCAAGATGATCGCTTAGCAAACCCAGTAGAGCCGTTCTTGTCATTAGGGTGCTGTGATAATGGACTGAACCTGAGGACACACAGCAACATGTCTATACAGCTGTAGCTCACCTAGCCTCAGCACGGCTGCATTCACCTCTGCCTACAGCTCAAAACACCGAGAGAAAGGCTGCCAAGCCCCAAATCCATAGATCAGACTGGGAGCTTTGAAAATTGTGAATTTAAAATGTGTAGGGCAAATGATAGACTGAAAACTCCAGCAAGCTATCTTTGTTGTAGTCTTAAGGTGAAATTCTTTCTGTGGAACCTCAGTTTTTGCTCTTAAGTTCTTGAACTGATTGGATGAAGCCCATCCACATGATGGTAAGTGGTCACCTTTACTTAGTCAATGAACTGTAAATATTAATTAACATCCACAAAAACACCTTCATAGCACCATCTAGACTGATGTTTTACCAAACCACTGCGCACCAGAGTGGAGCCAAGTTGACACACAATGAACATCCTGGATGTAAGCAAAATTGTGTTCCTGAGATAAAAAGTTCCTTTGCCCCTGCTAGACAATTACATCTTACGGTAGGTGAGAGGACGTGGAGATCATGGAACCTGTTTAGTGAGGTGAATATAGAAGTTAAATCTGGCCTGCCACATAGGCCTGTGCCATTCATATAGAATGTGCTGTGAAGGACTAATTGCACACAAAAACTCAGAATTCAGAATGACCAAATTGTACAAACTTGTGAGTAAGTGCTTGAAACATTTTTCTGGGAGATGTTACTGAGATGCAAAGACACAGAGACATTTACTTGGTATTAAATCATCACATAAGAAAGCAAGTCAAAACTACTTAGTACTTTGTGATACATATAATGAGAATGCCTATTACCTGGTAGTGGAGAAGGAAAAAAAATGGTGTTTGTGGCAACATACAAAATATACTAAGTAGAGAGTTACTCACAGCCATGCATCTATGCCAAAGGGACTATTTATTCCCTAAAGTGAAATGCTGAAATAGTCTAAAAATGAAATACAATTTTCATTACAAACTATTTTTTATAGAATAGCTGCTAAAGTTAATATCATTACAAAAGCACATATTAATCCATTGACTTTAATAAGTAAGACTCATGTAACCAAGTTGATTCTATAGTCTCAGGAAACCATGTAATGCTTCTGAATGTCTGTGATTTGGAAAGTGTTCCCACGTGAAAGGCTTAGTCTGTTTCCCAGCATGGAATTTGCCCCTTTGTGTTAGTCTAGGTAGACTAGAGAAACAAATCCACAGAAACTCATATGTATATTAGAGACAGTTTTCTATAAAGGGCAAGTATACATTAAGAAACCACTCCAACCCAGTGCTGTCCAAGTCCCTAAGTCCAACATTAGCCCATATGTCCAACACCAATCTACAAAGTCCTCCTCAATTTCACAAAACACATGCAATGCTGATGACTGCAGGAGGAAAGATGAATCAGTGAATGTGTAAGCATCTCAGTGCTGGCAGGGGTCTCTAATTGGCTGCTCCAGCAACCGTGGCTGCATTGGGGTAAGTCCATGTGGCTTCTCCTCAGGGATGTCTTACAGGAAGTGAGCCTTGCCAGCTGAAGCAGGGAACTGGCTTAGGCAGCTACACCCTAGTCCAACCATCACAAAATAAGAGACCAGAGAACTAGAAAGCTGAGGTTCACCGAGCCATTAATTGCTTCACCCTTCAGTTAATCCCACATGTGTTTATCAGCCAGGTTGGCACAATAAATGTATCTCACCCTAGTTCATGCTCCCTTGTTTACACACACACACACACTCAAAAATATTTTTAAAAGTCATTTTATTGGGGCCCATACAACTCTTTTAACAATCCATACATACATACATTGTGCCAAGCACATTTGTACATTTATTGCCATTATCATTTTCAAAACATTTTCTTTCTGCTTGAGCCCTTGGTATCAGCTTCTCATTTTCCCCCTCCCTCCCTCCCTCATGAACCCTTGATCATTTATAAATTATTATTATTTTTCATGTCTTACATTGACTGATGTCTCCCTTCACCCACTTTTCTATTGTTCATCCCTCTGAGAGGGGGTTATATGTAGATCATCGTGATAAGTTCCCCCTATCTCCCCCCAACTTCCCCTTACCCTCCTGGTATGGCTACTCTCAATATTGGTCCTGAGGGGTTTATCTGTCCTGGATTCCTTGTGTTTCCAACTCTTATCTGTACCTATGTACATGCTCTGGACTAGCCAGATTTGTAAGGTAGAACTAGGGTAATGATTGTGTGTGGACGGGTGGAGGGTGGAGAGGAATCATTAAAGAACTAGAGGAAAGTTGTATGTTTCATTGGTGCTATATTGTACCCTAACTGACTCATCTCCTCCCCAAGACCCTTCTATAAGGGGATGTCCAATTGCCTACAGATAGGCTTTGGGTCTCCACTCCACACTCCTCCTCATTTACAATGATTTCTGGGTCTTTGATGCCTGATACCTGATCCTATAGACACCTCTTGATCACACAGGCTGGTGTGCTTCCTCCATGTGGACTTTGTTGCTTCTGATCTAGATGGCCACTTGTTTAGCTTCAAGCCTTTAAGATCTCAGGCACTATATCTTTTGATAGCTGGACACCATCAGCTTTCTTCATCAGATTTGTTTATGCACCCACTTTGTCTTCAGTGATCGTGTGAGGAAGGTGAGCATCATGGGATGCCAGGTTAATAGCACAAAGTGTTCTTGCATTGAGGGAGTACTTGAGTGGAGGCCCAATGTCCATCTGCAACCTTAATACTAAACCTGTAAATATATGCACATAGATCTATTTCCCCATCATCACATATAAAGATATTTACATATGTGCATGCCTGTATTTAGACATCTATAAATGCCCTTTGCCTCCTAGTTCTTTCCTCTATTTCCAAAAAGATTTTTTTAATAAAACTTTTTCTACCACAGCAGTTTTTCTCAAATGTGCCCCTATCTACTGATGACAGCCATACTAGTTGTTTACATATTATACAGCTCCAACTTTGCTCTCTCTATGAAAATACCGTAGGCCTAGTATATGTAAAGGGTACCATTGTAATGTTAAACTCAGATGACTAAGAACGATGAGAATTAGAAGAGCTATATGCAGAAAAATCAGTCAACACCAGATAACTTGGATTGGGCTAGTGAAAGGGAGGAGAGGAAAGAATGGGTCAAGAAGCCAATGATGGGCAATGAAGAACACCATTTTGGAAAATTAATAGTAGAATCTGAGAAACGACTCTGAGGTATTGAACTAAGGCTTACGATTTATCAGAAGTGCTTTGTACATGTTGCTCATTGAATTCGAAGCACTATGAGATCCAAACACTTCAAACTCACTGCCACCGAGGCCATTCGGAATCACAGGACCCAATCTCTTGACAGGAATAGAAAATCTCATTTCTCCTAAGGAGTGCCGGTGTTTTAAAATTGCTGACTTTGTGGCCAGCAGTCCAAAGCCTATATAGCCCTTTCTGCTACCAGGTCCCCTCACACTATGAGATAGTCACTTGTAATACTCCATTCCACAGATAAGAGCATGGAAGTAGATAGAGGGCACATAACTTATCCAGGCTCCCGAAGCACATTAGAGGCTGAGATAGGATATAGACTTGGTTTGTTTATTAGTCCATGCTAGTAACCACTACACTATGTGAGCCCTAGTAGGACTGTTGAGTAAGTGGTGAACTACTAACCTCAAGGTTGGTGGTTCAAATCCACTAGCTGTCTCTCAAGAGAAAGTGTAGACTACCTGTAAAGATGTATAGCCTTGACAATCCTCTATAGAGTTGCTATGAGTCAAAATCAATTGAGCGGCAGTGGGTTTGGTGGTTTGATGGATGGTCCCTAAACCCTGTCCCTTATCAGGACAGCTGTAGTTGTTAGGTGCTCCTGAGTCAGTCCGGACTCACAGTGGCCCTACATGCAACAGAATGACACACCGCCCAATCCGGTGCCACCTTCACAAGCCTTCTTATGTTTGAGCCCATTGCTGCGGCCACGGTGTCAATCCATCTTTCCAGGAAACTTCCTCTTTCTTCCTGCCTCTCTACTTTCCTAAGCATGATGCCCTTCTCCAGAGACTGGTCTCTCCTGACAACATGTCCAAAGTACTTGAGCAGAGTCTCATTATCCTTGCCTCTAAGGAACATCCTGGCTATATTCTTTCAAGACAAATTCCTTTGCTCTTTTAGCAGTCCCTCACGCTTTCAATAGTCAGTACAGTGATTCAAATGAATCGATTCTTCTTCAGTCTTCCTTATTCAGTGCCCAATTTTCACATGTAGACGAGGCAGGTGACAAACACCATGGCTTCCATCAGGTGCACCTTAGTCCTCAAAGTACCATCCTTGCCTTTCACCACTTTAAAGAGGTCTTGTCTAGCAGATTTTCCCCAGTGTAATATGTACTTAGATCTCTTGATTGCTGCTTCCATGAGTGTTGATTGTGGATCCTAGCAAGAAAAAGTCAGTGACAGCTTCAATCTTTTTCCCGTTGATGATGGTGTTACCCAATGGCCCAGTTGGAAGGACAGTCGTGAGGCCCAGTTGTGAGGACAGTGCATTAGGACAGTGGGTCTAGGTATTGCTTGCGTATGAGCAACCGTTCTATTAGCAATGCAGCAAATACTTTTTGAACAACTGCAATGCCTAAATTCTCGGTACCCTGGGAAAGTAAATGCTGTATAAAAATATTCCACTTCTCTAAAGGAGGTTATGATAACCGCGATAGTTATATAATCTCATACCAACTTGAGGGCATTAAGAGTGAAGGGGTAGAGTCTAGCCTGTCAATCAGGTCACAGCTTGATGATGCCTCCTTGTGGGCGTGAACTCAGGAGGATTCTGGGAACTTCCACTATCTCTCTGCTTAGTCTTCCTGTTGACGAATCACGCAGGGACTTGCTGAGACATGCAAGAACTCTCTGTCTCTGCTTCACCTTCCTGTTGAGGAGCCACACTAGGGAGCTGGAGAAACCATGTGGAGACAGCACCAGCACTGAGATGCTTCCACCACCACTGAATCCACAAGTCTCTTCACCCACCAGCCTGTGATCTTCCTGCATCTTCGGCATCATTGTATGTACTGCATGAGTCTTAAGAGGAATTTGTAGACTAGGATCAGACATATGGGCCAATATCGAACCTACGGATTTGGTCTGGACTGGGCTGGGATGTTTTCTCAATATCCAATTGCTCTTACATATGAATGTCTCAGGATTTGTTTCTCTAGACAACACGGATGAACACAATAACTACAAAAAGAAAAAAAAAACCACTGAATTGAACACAAATGAATGGCTCCCCACTCCCCACCATCCTGCCCCCAGACGTCAACATTAACAATAAGCATGCCATTCTCAATCATGGATCAATCTTCTCATAGTACCATTGGAACCCCCACTCCCCCAAAGGGGACAGTTACAATAACATGAAGTAGAATGTGATATGTACATGTATATATAGAGATATAGATATAGATAGGCCATTCAGATATATTTAAAGCAGACACTAATGAATGATAAGGGAATTCTCAAAAGAGAATAACTCATTTCCAGTTAGAAGGATTCAGGTTGAAAGGGAGAAAAAAATACAGAAAAATCTCATGTCGGGATGTCTAGGCAGTAAATTGGATTGAGATATGTGAAGATTGGATGAATGTTAAGGGAGGGGAAAACCGAGCAGTGGGAAGCTCCAGGTTAGGGGAATTGGGGCAGTGACAGTTTCCTTGGCTTGTGCTGGCAGTCGCTGTAACAAGGCAGGAAAGGTCCATTGGACTCCGGCCAGGAGGAGCCCTGGATGTCACAGTCGAGCTTTTGGGTTTGATTTGGTTGGAACGAAGAAAGATTTTTGAACTAGGCTTTGAGAAGATTAGTCCATTCTTTCCAATGCGTGATTACTGCAATCCTGATATCTGGGAGGGATCAAACCATTCATTTGCGTTCAGCTCAATGCACCAACCATTTATCTCGAACCCCTTAGGAGTTTGCTGTGTGGTGAACATGTGGAATATGAAAATGAAAATGACATTATCCCTGCCTTCAGGGCCTCCAGGCAGGTCTGGATAAGCCTTAGGAAGAGATTCCACGTTCTGTGAAGGCCAAGAGGAGATCAGTGCTGACTGACCGCTTGCGGAGGATTCATCTGTGAGGTCCTTGATTCCTCCTTCCTGCCCGCTGCAAGTTCATTCACGGCTGTCACATTGTGGAGTTGGCTGCTGCCTTCAGACCAACTGACTTTCTATCACCGAGGGCAACTGGGAAGAATAACGAAGTGTGTACAAATTAGTAAGGATACCCCTGTCTTCACTTCTAAAGTGTATCTCATTATTGGTCCTACGTTGTCTTTTCCAGGATAAATATTGATTGTGAATATTGAAGAAACACAATGGAATCAAGGACGAAAACATCATTAGCTATTTACATCCACTATGAATAGGCCATTCAGAATGTAATGTAGGTCATTAACATTAAGTTGTACAATTGCCAATGAAAATGTGTGCTCCAAGGCAGACATCTTGAAGAAAGCTAGGAAGATGGGAAGCGCAAAAAAGTACCCAACTCTGACAAGCGCCCACTGAATATGCAGGGGGAGATATCACCAGGCACCAGCACTCACAACATGCTTCTTGGCTTAAAGAGACTCAGTGATAGATCCATGCAGCAGTGCGTGAAAGCATTTCATTAATAAATCCTCAGTCTGCTGTTTCTAAAAGTGTTTAGCTAAAGTAGACAAAAATGATGCAAGAAAGATCTTAGAACTTCAGAACTGGTGACTCTCAACAGAAAATGCTAGTTATCCTTCTGTGTGTGTGGGGGGGGGGGCGGTGTGTGCATGGTTTGGAAAAGCACAATAAGTATGAACTAATTTCATATCCACACACTTAGAAAAGCAAACATTCTTATTTTTTTAATGCAACGAATGGAGAGTAAACCCTAGCAAAAACAGTAGGACGGCTAGAAATGGTTTGAAGCAAACGATGAGGCAGTCACACAGACACTAAGACAAAAAGTCGTGTGGATGAAAAGGGTAAGACGCATTGTTGTCTGGCCAGGAAAGATGGTAAATTCATGCACAAGATAGAAAGTAGAGTTAGTCCGGCCGGACAGAGAAGCTGAGGAGGCTCTCGGACTGCTGCATTACGGGGTGATCAGAGAGGATAGAAAGTCCAGCTTGGAAGTTATAAAGCAGCAATTCCCAAAGTGAGGGATGCCACCTCCTGGGAGGGGACGAGCGGGCTGTGGAGCAATCCAGGGAACTGCAAAGGCAGATGCCTCCTATTTATCTTGGATTATGGGCTATCGTATAAAAGTTTCTAATTGGGAATTTAGAATTGATTGATTTCTAATTAGTGGGGGGGCTGGGAATTTTTTTTTTTCTTGAAAGGGGTCAATTGGCCAAATAAGCGTGGGAACCTATGATACAAAGATAGAGGAGTGTTCTAATGTCTTCAGTGGAAAAAAGACATATTCATTTTTTTTTATTTCAGGAACTTCAAACTGCTATATTTAGAATAAATTCGAAGTAAGAAAGCCCTGGAGCCTGTGAAAGCAGCTCAAAGGATAAGCTCAGAATCAGCCAAGCTGGGTGGGCCAGGCCTAGGACATTCTAGTTCGAATGGAGAAGAGGAGGCAAACTGGAGCTGTCTCAAAGGACAGGTCAATGGGGCTTGGTGATAGACTGCCTAAGGATGTGCAAGGAAAACCGTCCAGGATGACGGAGGCATGCCTCTTGGTTTCTACCTTGTGTCTGGGAGAAAAGGGCAGACAGGACTTGAGATTCTGAAGGGAAGAGGATGGGTAGTTTCCATTTGGGATAGAGTTAGAGTGAGAGTTGACAACAGGTCATTCACACCTGAACTCAGGGAATACAGTGTGGAGGAGCAGTCAGGGTTGGAGGCAAACCCACGCACTGCCATTGAGCTTATTGTGATCCCATAGACAGCCTAGAAATGCCCCCGTGGGGTTTCGGAGACTTGAAAGCTGTATCAGAGCAAACAGCCTCAGCTTTCTCTGGGTGTGTGATGAATGAATCCAAGCTTCAGACTTTGTGTTTAGTAGCTCAAAACCTAATCCACTTCACCAGCGAACTCCGTAAGAGTTGAAAGGGTAAGTGTGAACGTTGTTGATATGAACCTGGTCTTTGAATTGAGCCCCAGCCTGCTCTTGAACAGGGTGATTCAGGAAGAGTCAAGGTTTGGATACCAAGAATACAAAGGAGACTGAGGAAATGTGATTACAGAGAGATATAAAGAAAAGCATGACATATAGTCTCTGAACTTGTGAAGCTTTATAGACTTGCCATTCTCTTTTGGCTCAAGACTCAGAATATCTAATATAATCCAGTCAAAATTTCAGCTCATTTATTTCTCATTCCACACATACCTCTCTAGATCAGGTTTTTATGATTTTGCTCCACACCATCTCTGTTCATCCTTACTTTCTGTCTGACATTCTGGGTCTCATCTCAAGAAGAAGTTCTATATGGCCTGAAGATCTAGACGTTGAAGTCCATTGTCAGAAGATCTGAGTGCACTTTCATTTATGCCTACAACCCCGATCTTCCCTTTATTTCCTTTTCTCTTTTTATCTCCTCTAAAACTTACTTTTCCTCTTTTATGTCCTAAAATAGATCAGGTTTCCTATAATAAAGGAAGGAAACTAAATTGAGATTCACTACATATGCACATGAACTCATATCTAAATCACATTAAATTAGAAACAAGAAAATCCTCTGAATAATTTATCATAAACTTGGTACATGTATGTGGCCCTTGCTCTTATAAAAAATTCTAGACATAACAACATGTTTGTTTATTATCTGTTTAGCTCAATTCTATTACCTGCTCTCATTGAATGGAATTTCTCTACTTGGTGGTACCTGGGATATTATAATTTTAAACTTTGATTAGTTGAGGTATAGAGTTGTTTTATTTTGTTTTTCTCTTAGCACTTGAGTCCCCTGGGGACAGGGAATGTGTCTGTGTTGGCTCATAGTATATCCTTGGCACCTAAGGTGGCAACTAATCCAGGGTAGGCTATAAATATAAATATTTGGCAAGAACAGCTTGCAAGGCATATCAGGGGTATTCAATGATTGTGCCATACCTCTTGCCTCTCAGTCTAGTTTTCATAGGACCCAGCAACACAACCGTCAAATCAAAGCCTTCGAAGAGCTCAGAGCTGAGTCAACACTTCTGGTAACAAATGCAAACTGAGGCCCAGTGGTAAACTTGAATTATATCAGCCTCAGAAAAGAGAGCTGAGAGCTTAACAAAGAGATCTTGTAGCGTCAAACTGATTATTTGTACCAGCGCCCTCTGGTTTGTTGATTCGTGTGTGGGATAAACGCAGCGGCTATTGATGCACATGGCAATGCATGAGTTTAGAGCATCAATACTTTGATGTCAGGCAAACTTTGGTGTACTAATATCAGGCAAGCTTTAGTGTACTGATAGGTAAAGCCTTGGTCATTGAACTTACTAATAACCTTTTGAAAGTTTTTTTTTCCAATTTCTATCAAATCTACATAAAATGCTAATGTGGTACTGGCACATTGATATATGGAGATATATTGACAAAACCAGAGCGCTTAGCTATTGAAAGATCCAGAAATACAGCATGGCTGCTGGTAAAGAAAGACTCTGGGAGGCTTTTCCTCCTGTCCTTTCCAAGAGTAAGGGACAACAAAGATAAATCTCGTTGCATATACCCTCCTGCAGTAACAGTAATAACAAACCATATCTGTGAGCAGACTCATAGGTAGACATACAAGCTGAACAGACGTGGCAAGGCAAATGAGGGCACACTCACAATTATATAGAGGTTTGACAGAGAATATTTCTGTATATGTATTTGCATGTCTTTCAAATATACCCAAGGATATAGTAGAGCATTCAGGTGGCAAAACTATGAAAACTTCTCAGCCATGATCTTGAGGGAATGGCTCTCTAGGCTTGAGGACTCAGGACCCAGTCTAGGGGGATTTCAGGATCCATTGGCCTGGCTTAGTCTAAAAACACAGTGTTCTACAATCTACTTTGGTGAGTAGCAATCCAGTTCTTAAACGTTTGTAGGCAGCTATCTTAAGATTCAAATATTCGTCTCTCCCTGTATGGACCAAAGACGAATGAAGGGAAAAAAATAGGTTAAAGGACTAATGGACCACACAAAACTCAACCTCCACTATCCTGAGAACACACTCAATGGACGGTGTCCAGCTACCACTGAGAACTGCTCGGATCAGCTTCATACTAGGTTTTGGGGGGACAGAGAAGGAGACAGAAATGTGGGACAAACTTCAGAATCATGAAGAAGCATAGCCTTACTTGTCTGATAGTTTGGAAACTGTGGTCCTTAGGATGCTCTTCAAACCTGAAACTGGACCCAATAATCGTCCAAATATAAAGGGAATAATAACTTCAAGGAAGAATGTATTCAGAGTGATTAACAACAAGAACTCAAAAGGACTACATTTTCCCAAAAACAAAGTTCAGAGGCAGGAAGGAACAGGAAAAACTGGAGATGGGGAACACAGGAAAGATATGTAAAGGGTTTTGTTGCATTTAGGGAATTGCAACAGATGTCTCTAAACAAAATGTGTATAACTTTTTTGAAGGGAAAATTAATTTTATCTGTAAACTCGTACCAACTACAATACAAAGTTCAAACATAAAATAAAGAGAAGGACAAATAGCTCAGATGCATCTTAATTCACCATACCAAAAGTGTAAACTTAGGAAGAAAAGAAATCATTTCCCAGTTATACAAAATTCTTCACTAGAGCTCATGGAAAACAATTACCACAGGGACATTAAGTTAAGAATTCTGGGGGGGCGGAATCTTTGTATTGAAAGTATTCAATCTGAAACCAAGTTTCAGCTAGCCATGCCTATCCTGGTCAAAGTGTTAGAAAAACTATTGGAAGAATTTTCCTGCTTTTCTGGGATTTTATAATCTACCAAATAATTTAGAACATAAAACTTTTATTTCCAAGCCTCTCCTGTGTTGTGATATGCTTGTCATCACCTAGTACTGCCAATGACATTTCTACTCGCATCTGTTTACGACTGTTCTGCTACCACCGAGCCCGGTGACAATTAAAACATTGTAAATTTATTCTCAAAAGAAATGGGCTCACATAATCAAAAGGTTAATAATGTTGTAATAATGTGACTTTAAGTGTCTCTGAGGCGAAGGATGGTCCCTATGTTGCCCTGGCTCAAATTTATAATCAGGCAAA
>NW_022103905.1:5641608-5708218 GCF_000313985.2 Echinops telfairi
TTATTCACAGATGTTGTTCTTGTCAGGAACCATTGACTGGGTTTCAACCCATAACAGCCCTGTGCACAACAGAACAAACCACATCCCGGTCCTGCACCATCCTCACAATTGTTCCTATGCTTGAAACTGTCGTTACAGCCACGGTGTCAATCCAGTCCATGTTGGGGAGGACCTTCCTATCTATCACTGTCCTTCCACCTTACCAAGCCCAATGTCCTTCTCCAGGGCTGGTTAGTCCTGGCAACATGTCCCAAGAACGTGCAGCAAAGTCTGGCTCTTCTTGCCTCTAAAGAGTACTTCTTCCGAGATAGAGTTGCTGTCCTTTTAGGAGACCATAGTACTTTCAATATTCCTCACGAGAACCGAACCCAAATGCAACAATTCTTCTTCAGTCTTTCTTACACAATGTCTAACTTTCACATGCTTTTGAGGGGATTGAAAATACCATGGCTTGGGTCAGGCGCACCTTAGTTCTCAAAGTCACATTCTCGCTTTTCAATATCGTAGAGATCTGTACAGCAGACTTAGCCAGTGCAGTACCGTTTTTGATCTCTTGACGGCTGCTTCCGTGAGCATTGATCGTGGATCCAAGCAATTGACAACGTCAATTTTATTTTAACTCTTAAGCTGGATGTTTAAGGATTCTTATAGAAAATGCTGTAAAATTGCACTTGCTTAATGAGAGAAATGAGCATGAGCATTGTAGTAGTGGCACAGGACATGCGGGAAACTGCTGGGCATTTTTTCTATAAATGCTTTGGATATCTTTTTTTAAAATCGTTTTATTAGGGGCTCATGCCACTCTTATCACAATCCATACATACATCAATTGTGTAAAGCACATTTGTACATTCATTGCCCTCATCATTCTCAAAACATTTGCTCTCCACTAAAGTCTCTGGCATCAGCTCCTCATTCTTTCCCCTCCTCCTTCCCTCATGAACCCTTGATAATTTATAGATTTTTATTTTGTCATATCTTGCCCTGTCCGAAGTCTCCCTCATCCACTTTTCTGTTTTTCACTATTTATCATAGTCATAGATGGACATTGCTTATTTTATAAAGCAACCTATTATTTGACTGAAAGGCATCCTCCAGGAGGATTTTGGTGCTAAGTTCAAGGGAGATGGTTAAAGGGTAATAGTCCCATGGGTTCTTCTGGTCTCTGTCAGGACGCCTGATCTCATTTTAGGAATTTGAAGTTTTTCCTATACTTTTCTGCTACCCAATCTGGGACTTTCTATTGTGTCCCTGGTCAGAATGGTTACATGAGATATTTGAGGACCTCTGGCTCTTCTGGTTGAAGGTTATAAGATTAAATTGTGTGGCTATCTGTCAAGTGGGGTAAGTTCTTCTTTAAACCTTCGGTTTCTTTCATCCTCTTTTGCTCCCTTTGAGCATTGATCAAGACTTTTTCCTCCAGTTGAGTAAACACCAACCGTTGTGTCTCAGCTGGATGCTTGCAAGCTGTTAAGAACCAAGATGTTACTAACTGATCTAGGGTAGACCTTTATGAACTAAATTCAAGAAACAAACTGCGCTGCCATGGGGTTGACCCCAACTCCTAATGCCCTGAGAAGATAATGTAGAACTGCCTCTTTGGGTCAGGTGAACAGCTGTCCCGCTTTTGGTGGGACAGTCCCAATTTGGGGCATTTTTAAGAAGTCCCGATTTTTGGAAAGAATGCACGACAAGCTAGGGAACGGTCTATTTGGTCCATATAGACCAAATTTTTAATCAAGATCACCCCCCACCCCCACCCCCCGGTCAATAGTGTCCCGCTTTAAATCTGGTCACCTTATCTTTGGGTTTCCAGGACTTGGAAGAAATATTTATGGGCACACATAGGCTCATCTTTCTCCCAAAAGAGCGACTGGTAAGTTCAAAGCACTGACTTTATGGTTAGCAGCTCAATGTATAGCCCACAACATAGGATATGCCAATTGACTAAGTTACCCATGAAACTATGGACGTTAGTCTTTTAACCCAACAATTCAATCCCATGGGTGTTTGGGTATGTCTTGCAAGTTAACAAAAATGCGCCTCCTGTATGATTAGATAGATAGATAGATAGATAGATAGATAGATAGATAGATAGATAGATAGATAGATTTAACACATATATATAGATTTATGTATCATACAAAAATATTCATATGCATGTCTACAGATATACCTATATTTGCATGTACATTCACTCATCTATGCCTTCCTAAACATCTATATGTGTACATATCTACCCAGGCAACCATACAAATAATTTTTGCGTATGATGCCTCTTGTGGCAAATTTCTATAGCATTTACCGATGTGCCTCCTGTGGTTGTGTACCTTTGTGTAACGTCTTCGTTTACCTTGGTCCAGTTGTGCAGGTTTCGCCCATGTCTGGTATTGCCTTTCCCATCAACAAAGATAATGTTGACTGCCTAGAAAGGGATTCCCACTTTCTCCCTCTCTCCTATGTGGTAGCCATCAAAGAATGTTTCTTTCTGTGCTATAGCTACTCTTAACTTTTTAAAATAATTTGACCCTATGATAGTTGCCCTTTTGGGATCAACTTATTTCATTCAACATAACATCCCCCAGATTCACCCATGTTATATAATGCTTTTCCGACTCCTCATTATTTTTTATAGTTGCGCAATATGCCATTGTATGTATGTATCACAATTTGTTCATCGTTTTTTTTTTTGCTATTGAATGGACTTAGTAAAGTAAATACGTATACAAACAGGAGCAAAAGAATCTTGTATTAGCACAGATGGAAACCGAGATACAATTATAGAGAAATAAGACCAAAAGGAGACCTGGGCTCAGGTTTGATCGAGGAGACACTGGATCTAGATCTTTCTCAGTCACTATCGAGTTGTATTTCACTGGGTAAATCATTCATTCTGTCTGTACCTCTTTCCTCATCTGTTAAAGGGAATAACATCTACCTACCTTTCTTGTCTCATGAAATACCTGTGAATGCACTTCAGAGAGTCTGAAGGACTCCACTCATGACAGACATAATAAGGAGTGAAATCCAAAAAGCTTTGAGATTTAGCTCTGTAATATGCAGGATTTTTGCACTTACATATGAATATGGATATATCTGGTGGGCTGGGAATTCACAACACTTCAAACCATGTAATGAAGCCACACTGTGAACACTTAATTAATTTAGAGTAGGTGCTAACTCTTAATAAGAACTTTAAAACATGGGTTATTGTGAATAAACCTAATTCAGAGCATCCACCTACATACAAATGAGCCTTGCTGGTAGCTTAGAAAGACCCATTTTAAGTGGATTTGAATAATGTGTCAAGAAACATTCTATCCAGGCTTCTGTATTGAGTGGCCTTTGAATGTGAAAGAAAACATTTAAATCAGCAAAGTGCCCTTTGCCACTGAGATAAGTTAATAAATTGCTATGTGAACTCATATTGAAAAAAATATCCACTTGTTCATTCATTCTTTCCTTTTTTCCCCCTTCCATTTATTCTTTTGATGTATTCATTAGATTGTGAATGAGCATGTGGTGGGTGCTGGTGACACAGAGTGGCTGCACCGAGATAACGGAACGAGTTGTGTGTGCTGGTATCCTTTCTAATTAGTCATTGCCTGTACACCACTTCTGAATATAAAAATGGAAAATGAGATCTTGGTCCCAGGGAATGTTTCATGTCATGAAAAAGTCATATATTTCCAATCTTAGAATGGAGTGATAAAGTAACTTACACTGTCGGTGGGGCAAGCTGGGAAGAGATCCATAGAGTTACCCCAGGGAAGCAAAAGGTTTTAGAAAGAAAATCTTAGAGAAGAGAAGGGGGCAAGGACAAATGCATGCATCCCAGGCAGAGAACAGGCAGCCTTGGGAACACATTGGAGATAGAGAGATACACTTTTTTTGAGAGAGAGAGAGAAACACTTTTTATAAGAGCAGAAGTGTGTGAACAAATGTGGAATGTTCCAGAGACAAGCAATTCATGGTTGATGGAGAAAGAAAATTGAGGGAAACAAAATGCCAAGGGACAAGACTGGAGTAGAAGGAAGGCTCAGATGTAAATCAAGAGATTGACCACAAAGATAAAGGAGTACATATAATGAAAGGTTTTTCATCATCTGATCAAACTTGCACTAAGATGGTACACATGATAAACACATAGACCTTGCCCTAAGAGGGCTCTCTGAAATTTGGATCTTATAAGTTTGCCATGTGACACATGAAAACAAGAAGAAAATTAAAAAGAATAAGCATGTGTTTCTGAAAGTGCTAGTAGCTGAAGATACACTAAAAGTTTTCTAGGAAGGTATTTTAGCTATTGCTGCATGCCACCAACTCAATTATTCACAGCAATATAGAGGGCAAAGTAGAATCATCGAGAGGGTTTCTTCGGCAGCAATCTTTATGGAAGCCAATCGCCAGACCTTAATCATGTGGTTGCAAATTGAAATATTGAAGGGGTCCACCCAGAGTTATGTTGAATGGAAGCCCTGAGAACACCGCCATCAGACGCCTTGTGGAGCATCAGCCTCCTCTGGGATCCATCCAGAGGGTTGCAGGAGTTTGAATCCACTCAACAACCACTGCTCAGCTAGGTAACCGACTCCCACAACTTCTGAAATGGTCCTAGCGAGACCTGTGAACATTGTCATAATTCAAGTCTTTTGAGAAGAAAAACCCCTTGACGTTACAAATGAAAACGAGGAGAGAAAACGTACACCAGGGAAGGAGGGATATTGAACTGTGAAGAGCCCTCTTTGCTTTTCTGGATTTCCTTCAGCGATGGCCCTGGATTTTCCCCTTTGTGCAAATGGTGCTGAAACACGGAATCCTACACGAGTATCTCCAAGTGATTTGAGGGAACCACTCAGCTGTGTTTTCAGATGTGTACCTCACTCATCTCAAGGTGGTTTTTGTTTTATTCGGAATCTTGGTCGTGCAGTGGTCAAATCAGCTGCCTGCTGATTGAAAGTTGGCAATTTGCACCCACTAGCCATTCCATGGGAGAAAAATACGGCTGTCAGCTACCATATTGATTTGCAGCCGTAGAAACATGGGACAGTTGATTTTGGTTTTTGTTTTTTCCTTTGTATCCTATAAGGCCACTCTGCGTGGGGATCAACCTGGATTGGTTTTGTTTTATTTTCACAGCTGCAAAGTATTAGCAATTCAAAAAGAGCTGGCTAAAGTACAATCAGGAGGATTAGCTTAGGGCTAGTTTTCATGGTATATTCTGCGTGGTTCTAAATGAGTTCCCTGTGCCATGCTGAATACCCTAAGTGATCAGAGCTCTTTCCCAACCACAGTCAGAATAGTGATTTCCCCATTTGCAGCTGCTTATTTGATTTTTTAAAAAGACCCTTTACATTTTTAAATTCCCTTCAAAAACTGCTATGTATGTATCTATATAGACTGATGTGGTTATTATAACAAGAAAAATGCAGAGATTGACAGTCACTGAAATATTCAGGGAAACCAGTCACAGTACTGAACTGCAGGTGCACCTTTATTTAGAAATATGCTCCAATCGCCAATAATAAAGTCTTATCATATTAAATCCGGTTTTCCTCTGCCTTCCACTATAATAGCCAAGAACGATTCCCTTCCAAAGAAAAACACACCAAAAAAACTGATGAGAATACAAGGATAAATCAAAATCATAAAGACCATTACCAAACAAAAACAGGAAATTGTAGTTATTGTTCTTTTCCTTGATCCAGGTGTATACTCTTATAAGGGGGGGGTGTTTTAAAACAGCTTTGTTGCCATATAATTCACATATCATATACTTCTATAGTTCAATCACATTAAGAAGAATTGTACAATAAACAGGTTTGTGAGTCAGTTAATGAGTTCATGGCTAAGGGTGAACCTTCCCCCCCAATATTGTATGCTCCTTGTTTCCACCATGTCAAAATGGCAGCATTAGCATCCTCTGTGAACTTAAGTTGGGTTTCTTTTAAATGATTTTTGAGTTTGGGGGAGGAGAATAAGTCCTAGGTGACAATATCAGGCGTTATGGTGGACGGGCTAAGGTTTCTCATCAAAATTCTCACCGGACAGTCCTTTCGACCCTGGAAGAATGAGCACGTGCATTGCCATGATGGAAAAAGAAATTCTTGAGCCCAACTTTCCTGGTCTTTCATTCACCAATCAGTTTTTATTTTCTTACAGGTTTTTCATAATAAGCTCGGTCTTCAAATCATCATTTGTCCTGCAAGATAGTGTATCAGGATTACCTCTTTAACCCCACATCCCTAAGATATGGCTATACCTTCTGAACTCTTCACTCTATCCAGAATTTGACTGACCCAGCCACAATTTTACTGTTTTGACTGCATCCCACCCCTTTTGAATGCACCCAAATTAAACTAAGATAAGCTTGTTCCTGGAAGAATGGGTCTACAGCCCCCACGTCTTGCAGAGATCTTTAAAGATCTTTTATTGGGAATAAAACCCTGCATGTATGAACCGGAATCCTAGTAGCAATACTTTAGGACTTACCCTTGTAACTTTTATGAGGAAGGTATTAGAGTAAAAGGCAGGCCTTCAGCATTCTGGAATCGATAACTCAGCTTCCTAAACTTGGCAACAAGTCACCATCCTTAGGGTCATGTGTACGGACCATACCGTCTTTGGATTCCGTGGTGGTGGTGAGGTTCCTTTGAATCAGTTCCAACACAGAGCGACCTCATGCACAACAGAACCAAACACTGCCTGCTTCTGTGGCCCCCTCGCTAGGGCTCCTGTGCTGGGCCCATTGTTGCAGCCTCTGTCAGTCCATCTCCTTGAGGGCCTCCCTCTCCTTGCTAGTCCTGTGAACCTGCTTGTTTGGGGTTTTGTTGTTGTTGTTTGATTTGTCTGTTGGTTTGTTCATTTGTTTTGATGATTCTCATTAACTAGTCAAGCTTAGCGTATGTAAATCACTACTATAATGATTCCATTTAACATGGACCTACTTGGGCTTAACATATGACCAAAATAGAGGTTTAAAGCATTCTTGCTTTTCTATTTCCAAAAATTTAGAATTTCTTTTTTTGCTTAAATAAGGGTTGGTTTCTTGTTTTGTTTTATTTTGCCTCTTTTTCTAAGGTGGTTATTATCAATAATTTTTATTGATTATATTATCAATACTTTCTACTGGTTATTGTCAACCATAGAAAAAATAATCCACGAGAATGCAATAAGAAATGGGACTTGGAAAGATGTCAAAGTGTGGGATGCCCTTCTAAGCAGTCTTTTCATGTGTCTGTGTGAGTTCTCTATGGAGTATAGAAAAGAAGACTAACCTCACATGTCTTCTACAAATCTCAGATTAAATGAATGCCCTCCCTAGATATTCCCATAGTTTGCATCCTTGATAATCAGCTCTTTTGGACACCTGTTGCTCTCATTAGGCATGGAGGACCCTGAAGACAGGTCCAGGCATCTGGCTACCTTCAACCTATTGTGCTTTGTGTCACTGCATTACTGACCCATTAACAAAACACATTACAGATACTCAATAAAACTGGTTTTTTTAAAAAATCATTTTTTAAAGCAGCTTTGCTGGCATATGACTCACATATCATATAATTCAATAGTTTGATCCTATTAAGAAGATGTGTACACCAAAACTGGTTTTTGAGTGAATTAATGACTTTGTGCTTAAGGATGAAGCTTGTCGCTATGGAAAACCATTGGAATACCAGTTGGCTACCTGTTAGTTTACATCCAGGTGCCTCCTTGGGCAACTTCTCAACGCAAAGCTGTTTTCTGAACTAAAATCTTTGAACTAAGTGATCGCCAATGTTTCTTTCTAGCTCTAGAATTCTGTGAATGACCAAGGGTTATTTCTGTTCTATAATTCTATAAGAAAAAGATATCAAATTACTGAAAAAGTTTCTGAGCATGTGAGCATTTTTTTGGAGTACAGAATTTGGAGAGGGCGGACCTTCAAAACACACCCTAAACTCAACTTCCTTCCTCACAAGTACGAATAAAGCTAGAGTGAGGAGTCGGGGGGTGAAGTCCCAGATCCAGCAGTGCCTAAAGCCCCAGCAGCCACATGAGTCATCTCTGTCCTCTTGTTATAGATGAAATACATCAAGGGAATGGGCAGGGAACCTACAGACCGCGCCTTTCGTCTCCAGGTAGATGCTTAGTGCAATTCGTGGTCCTGCGTTGGAGTAGTCAGAAATCCCTGACATTGATCAAAGGCTCTATGCGTAGGGTTTCAAAGCATGTCATTCTAAATGAGAGCAGAAAGACATAGCTTTCTCTTTCCAAGATTGAACAACTCAAACGAGTACTTTACACCCAAGACGTCCTGTGGAAAATGGTAGATAGGCTCTGAAAGAGAAGGGAATTCATCTGGAAAATGTAAGCCCTTGGAAATGCAGAGCAGCATAGGAAGTTCTAGGATCTGGTTCTGGAAAGAGACCACAGCTCTAGGGGCAGCGATAGAAGGAACAAATGGAGAAGGAAACACACCCAGGCAGAAGTGACTCCTATTGCTTCTGAGTAAGTCTCCAATCCCATTCCAGTCTAACGCAGGCACTTATTGCTATAAGAATTTAGATCTTTAATCTAGTAAGTAGTGTGAATGGTTTCAATGGTTGTGTTGATCAATAAGTGGACAGATATTTTGTAAAGATGAATATATGGAAAATGCTAAACCTGGAGAAGAATATGCTGCCATTAAAATGATGGATTTATTTCGCTATCCCCACCCCAATGGGAAATTGCTGCACATGAATGGGCTTCTTTGCCAAATGGCAGAGGGTGGTGGAAGAAAAGTGGACCTTTCACTGCATGAACAGGTCAGTAAACCAGCAAATCTGTAGCTCGTAACTTGCCAAGAAAAGGTGGACGTATATCAAAGAGTTGAGTTTTTATTTCTAAGATAAATAATGCTTTGGAACTATGAAGGAACCCAAGGTGATGCTTCAATCTGCTTTGATTGAAAATTGATGAACACTTTGGGGGAAATATGTAACAAATTGAATTGCAAATTAAGGAGAATTAAAGTAGGCTGCTAAGCGATCCATCACTGGGTGAAGTCGATGGACACTTATAGATTTGCACTCGACCAATACCCATTCTGGATTGAATAATCAATAACTAAGATTGTTGCTAGCCTGTCCTTGAAGACACATTCCTTAAGCTATAATACCTTATCATATTGGATTTTGCTTCATGTTGACCAACTTTACCACAGGGCAGAAGCAAGATATCACATCTGCTGGATAATAGCATTTATTAACTCAAAATAGCAATCTTTATTCACCATTTGTCCACTTCTCAATTGAATTATGTAGTATTCTTTTACTTTGTACTTCCATGACTAGTTTAATCTAAATCTAGTTCTTAATGTTTAACTAAATATGATCAATTTTTAATATGTCTCATAGTGCCACTATTTTGTATTTTGTGAAATAACTAAGAGATTAATTATGCCTTTTGTCATTCAGAGGACAGGCTGGATGAAAGGAGCCCTGGGCTGAGCTCTCAAGACAGGCTGTCTTGCTCTATTTTACATTGATGTGCTTTATTTGCACTACCCCCCCCCTTTTTTAAGCACATGCCATTTCGTTTCCTATTTCACCTCCATCTGTGGTCACAGGGCCAGGTCAGTTACCCCCAGCCTCAGTCTCCCAGTCTCTGTAGGCTAAGTCCTACTAAGTCCAGGTGAAGGGCCCCTTACAGGTAAAAAACAGAATGATACATAAAACACCAGATGGAATATCCCAGGAGGAAGGGAGCGTTGCCTCCTGAAGCCCACATCTCAAACATACACCTATGAGCATGCGCACCTTAGAGCACATTGCTTGGTTCACAGGGAAGGAAGGGCGGTTGGAGCTGACCCTACGAAGAGGGACCGGGAACTTTTCAAATCTGTCTTGGGATTTTCTTTCAAGACAGCAGAAAATTCCAAGACTATAAAAGTGAAAAGAGCTGGGAAATAGTATGAAGAAAGATAAAAAGGAGTCCAGAGCATTGAGAAAACCACATGAAGAAAAGACAGGTATCAAAGACTTCTCACTGCAAGGTATGAGAAGCCAAGCTGAGTTTCAGCAAGTTATGGAGCTTTCTCGGTGGTGCACATCTAGAAAGTAGTATGGAACTGGGCTCCAATCTAGACTTCTCTGAGACTCCAAAGATGGGTTTCTGTTTACTGAACTATCTTGTCTGCCGAATAAAATCTCACTAACCAATCCACTGTCGCGCAGTTTGTTGGATAGGGTCTCTGTGAGTCGGAATCAATTCCATTGCAGTGAATTTTTGCTTTTTCACCAACCCACATTGGATGTTGTTGTTATTGTTGTTAGTTGCTTTTGAGGTGGTCCCAATCTTAGCTACCCCATGCTCAATAGAACAAAACACTACTGTGTCCTGCAGCATCCTCACAATTGTGGTCATGTTTGTGCCCAAAGCTGGAGCCACTATGTCAATCTATCTCTTTCAGAGTCCTCTTTTTTACTGTCCCTCTACTTTACCAAACACAGTGCCTTTTCCCAAGGGCTGGTCTCTCCTGAGAACGTGTCTAAAGAACTTGTGATGAAGTTCCACATTACAAGTCGAATCAATGTTCTGCATTAGAAGTTCCTCAATAGATGTGTCTATATTTCATATCTCTATGCATTTGATATGTGTCTCTATATCATATCTCTATGCATTTGGTAATTCTGCTCCACAAGACCTCTTTAAAGTGTTGAAAAGCAAAGATGTTACTTAGAGGACAAAAGTTCACCTGACCCATGCCATGCTATTTTCAATTGCTTCATATGCATATGAAAGTTGGACACTGAATAAGAAAGCTACAGAAAAATGGGCAAGAAAAAGAAAAATGAATGCATCTGAACTATAGTACTGAAGAATATTGAAAGATCTGTCTTGGAAGAAGTACAGTCAGAATGCTCCTTAGAGGTAAGGATAGTGAGACTTCATCTCATGTACTTTGGACATGGTATCAGAAGAGACCAGTCCCTAGAGTAGGACATGATGCATATCAAAGTGGATGGGCAGTGACAAAGAAGGATGCCACAGTGGCTGCAACAATGGGCTCAAGTATAAGAACAGTTGCGAGGATGGCACACAACCGGATGTTGTTTCAATCTCTTGTACAAAGGTCACTATGAGTTGGAACCAACTTGACTGCACCTAACAATGTACGAGATGTATTTGAACTAGAACCTTTTACAATAGAGAGTATGGTTGCAGATGTCAGTCAATCCCTGACTTGAAAGTTCCCATGCAGCTGGCCTAGAAAACAGATGCAGAACTCAGAAATCACCTCTTCCTTTTGCACTTAGGACAGGGAACTTCAGGACTGTGAAGGCGAAATCAACAGTGGTGACGTGTCTTTGAGGTATGTCTCAAGGATATACTGATCATACTAGACCCTTTTAGCCCCAATTTCCCTTAGATCAACCGTGTGAAGCTTCCAGTCAGAGGAGCAGAGGGCATGTGTGCCTCAGGACCCAGCTGTATCCCATGTTCAAAGCTAATTGTGATCCAGCCTATGACCTTGGCCCAGCGACACCGTGTTCCAACCCAGTTATGTCTAGTCCATGTGCGTCAACAGCCAGACATTTGAGCTGACAGAAATAGTTTTCCCTGCTTAGCCTGCTGTGGGAGAGTCAATGGTGGGATTACTGCTTATAAAAATACACACACACAAATACCTCTGGCTTTATGTGAACTTGTGATGTGACACGATCTTTATATTTCCATCATATTATAAACATAAATACTCGTTAGGGAGGTGGTTGTTTCGGGGAGGAGGGGTGCTTGATATAGGTCACTGAAGCTTCAGAAACCTGAACACCTGATGAGAGTGTACTAGCAGGATACACCCCCACGGGTCCATCAACTCTCCCACCCTTCCAGAAACATTAGCAACATCATTAGCCATCATCAGTCATTATAGAAAAACAATTATGGGCCGAAATTAAATTCACTGCTTAGTTTTATATAGAAAGACCATACTGCAGATTAGAATGTTTTGTTTTCCAACGATGCTGGACATTTCTGTGAACTATCTCAACCAGGATTTTGTTTTTGTTCTAGACAACAAATATTCCAGTATTGCTTCTATTTCTGCACTATATTGATTTTTGACTTTTTTGTCCGACTTTCAAATGGGTAAGTCCCGATAAAACAGAAGAAAATGTGTTCATCCATCTTTGTTCTTCTTTAATAGAGATTTGTTTCAATCATGTTGTTATCTACACTTGAAAATGGCACGCGCATAGAATCTTAGTTTGAAGCTAAAAAATGTGCACAATGCTAAGGAAACCTTAGAAAATCTTGTGTTTGCCTAAGACTTCTAAACCCTACCTAAAAATGTATGTCTAAAAGTGTATTTGCACCCTTCTTGTACATACCTGAGAGCAGTCAGAAGGAGCTTGGTCTCAGTTCAGCCCAGCTCTCACCCACTTGACCTACATGAAGAGGAAAACGAGGGCTTTGTTTTCTCACCTGATTTTCTCTTAATGGTTAGTCCAGAAATCCAGGAGATTCTGGAATTTCCCACCTCTAAAGTAAGAACGCGTGTTTCCCAGAATACATGCCTGCTAACACATTGAATCCCTGGATTCAATTTTATCGCCGTGTCAGGTTATTTGCCCCAAGCTCTTTGAGGAAAATGATATGCTTCAGATAACACAGTGTGCTCTGCCTACCGCAGTGGATGGGAGCTGGTATAGAAATGTAGAACTTTTCAAACTTTCCTAATTTAGTCGTTGGGAATCCCCAGTGATGGGCTAAGTGGGAAAAAGATCAAATGGTTGGCAACACAGAAGTGGGTCCGCTTAGTGTCTGAAGCCAAGAACATTTTCCAAGCAGGCTTTAGGAGACGGCGTGGTGAGGCAGCTGCTGCTCAGCTGAGCAGACTGCTGGTTGTTACATGTTTTTATTATCTTAAAATCCTCACACCTGCCAGAAACACCTCCCTTTGGACCAAGTTCAGCTCTTTCTTGGCCCTTTACCTTCTGGAAGCCAACACAGAGATGGGGAGGTGTACAAAGGGTAGGCGAGGGAATTTGTACATGTTCAAAACTATGGAATGAGCCATTGCCCTTTCAAGGTAGCCTTCCCACAGCTCCCCTGTGTCATCGGGATTGCTATTTGGACATTCAGCAAAGCAGCAGGAACACTCTTAGGACATCGCTTCAAAGAATGGTTGACAAAAAGAGAGAGTCTCTTTTAGTGTGCCTTTAGAAATGGCAACATTATATATTTGTGCACAATAGCTAACTGCTTGGCTGTTAATCAAAAGATTGACAGTTTGAAACCGCCCAGTGACTCCTGGGAGAAAAGACCTAGCAATATGTTCCCATCAACAAAATAGGAGGCGTCGTCCTTGCTGACTTTAAACCCTATGACCTAGGCACGGTAGTCAAAAGCAGCTTGGTACTGGTACAATAACAGATACTTGACCCAATGGGACAGAAGAGAGAACCCGGAGATAAATCCATCCACCTAACGACAACTGAAGTTTGACAAAGGGGTGACATGCAGGAAATATGGAAGGGTTAGTATCTTCATCAAATGATGCTGGCAGAATTGGATTTCCACTTGCAGAAGAATGAACAGGACGGCTGCATCAGCCACATAGAGGAATGAACTCAAGGCGAACTAAACACCTAAACATAAACTGAGCGATAAAGATCATCAATGAGAAATAAAGACACACCCAAGGGCCCTAGCACATGACACAAACACACGATCAAACAGAACGGAAACACACAGCAGAGGATGAAATAGATGACTCGGACTTCCTAAAAACAAGTCACACGTTCCAAAATTGATCGTGGGAATCATTGTGCGATTCTTGTTGATATGATTGAACTACTGAATTGTGTGCTATGTGGAATAAGTGCCAATAAAAAAATAAGTCACTTTTGTGCATCAAAGATTTCATCAAAAGAATAAAGGAGAACCCACAGATGGGGGTGGGGGTTGGGCAATATCATATCAGACAAGGGACTAATCTTTAAGCTCTGTAGAAAACTGTACCTCTTCCATAAGAAAAAGACAAATGGCCTAATTAAAAAATGCTCCAGAACATGGACAGAAAGATTGCAAAAGAAGACAGACACACCTTATTTAAGAAATACTTGAGATTGCTAACTATTTGAGAGATGCAAATCAAAGTGACCAGATTACCTCCTCTCACCAACACTGAGAGCAAAGTCAAAAACAAAACAGAAAATAAAAAATGCTGGAGAGGCTGTTAGGAGCCCTGATGTCTTAGTGGTTTGTGTATGTGTTGGGCTGTTAACTGCAAGGTCGGCTGTTTAAAACCACCAGCTTCTGTGTGGGAGAAAGATGAAGATTTCTCCTTCTGTAAAGAGTTACAGTTTGGAAACTCACGGGAGCAATTCTGCCGTGTCCTATAGGGTCACTATGAATAGAATGGATTAGATAGCAGAGACTGTGTAATGTTGTTGTTATTTGATAGGCTATGGAGAGATAGGAACTCTCACACACTGTTGGTGGGACTGTAAAACTATACAACCACTGTTTAGCGGGGTATGGGGCCCCCTCAAATAACTGGGAATAGAAATACCATATGACCCAGCAATCCTGTGATTTGGTGTATAACCTAAAGAAGTAAAATCATAGCGTCAACAAATCTATGCACACTATGTTCATCACAAAGCTATTCACAATATCAAGAAGATGGAAACTATTTAAATATCCATCAGTGGAAGAGTGAATAAATTAACCTTGGTAGATACACACGATAGAACACTATGTATCACTAAATAAAAATCATCAAACTGTGAAATGCCTCATGACATGGATGGATTTGTAGGACATTATGAGTGAAGTTAGTCAAATGTGAAAAGGATAAATATTGTACGAGACCGCTTTTTTATGTTTCAATTTCTTTGAGTTTTATTATTAGTAGTATTTTTATGATTAGATCATTTTAATTGCTAAGTAACAAGCTTCTCAATTATAATTCATCAAAACAGTGAATGAGGTATGCCAGAATTTAACTGGCCCCACATTCTTTCTTTCTTTTTTTTATTAGTTGGGATTTAATACATATGTCATATTTCAGTCATGTCAAGTAGAGAATTGTACAATTGCTACCATAATCAGTTTCCAAACATTCTTTTTCTACATGGACTCCTTGACATCGGCTCCCTTTTACACCCCACTCCACCCTGACCCATACCACACCACTCTACCCCACTCTCCCAGAACTCCTTACTCTACTTGCTGTTCCTATACGGTCATCAATCCTGGGTTCCATGTACTGACCAATGGAAAAGTATACAACACAGCTTTCAGACGGTGACCTCCATTGACATAACACCTCTGAGATACACTACTATGAACGAACAAAAGCTGAACAAAACAGTGCAAACTAAAAGTTCAGAAAATGTTGGAAAACAGATCAAGTCCAGCCTGCATCGTAGGGGGGAATCTACTGACAAAGTTTTAACTGTTAAGGTCAGATGTATGAAACCTCTGTTTTAAAAGAAAGAAAAATCAAGATAAAGGTTTCATACCAAAACATATTTTGAGCATGTGCTAACAGAACAAGAGGCTAGTGGGTAGATGATGTAAACTTGGACGGAGAGGAGGGTTATATTAAAGAGGGCGAAAAGGAGGAGGAATGGGCAAGCTAGTGGGGGGTTTAATAAGTTGTTTAAGCTGTTGAATACAGAAATGGAAATATGAAATGTAAACCCTCAATTCACAATAAAAAGTTAAAAAAAACAAAAACAGTACCCATTACTGTCAAGTTGATTCTTATTCATAGAAACCCATTAGGACAGAGCAGAATTGCACATTGGGTCTCCAAAGCTACAATCTTGTAGCAGGATACCACATAGTTCTCTCATGGAGCAAAGACTGGGTTCAGGCTACCGATCTTTCAGTTAACAGTAGAGTGCTTAACCACTGTGCTGTGTGTGTGTGTGTGTGTGTGTGTGTGTGTGTGTGTGTCTTGTGAGAGAGAGAGAGGGAGGGAGCGAGCCCTGGTAGCAATATGAGATATGCGTTGGACTATTAACCACAAGGTTTATGGTTCCCTTTATTTCAAACGCAAACTAGTTGATGGGTGGGCAATGGAAAGTCTTACTCCAGTGAGGAAGAAGCAGTAGGGCAGCCCTTGTGCTGGCATGTTTGAGAGTATGCTGGTACCTTATAACCTTGTAAACATCTTATTTGGATTATATCATGGATCACTGAAATGGAAAGCGAGTGAACAAAAGTGATTGCAAAACGATGCTTTCTTGTGCTTGTTTTCCTCTGCAGTTTTGAAGCTTATGTGGTTTAGACACAGGGGAAGAACGGATAGTCCACTTCCCTGGGACCATAGCATTAGCAGTTTAACATAGAGCAAGACTCAACTACTGCTCAAATACCACAAAGAAAGAGGAGAGGAGAATTAATAAGAAAGAGAATAGCCAGTTATCTCATTCCCTTTCATCCCCCAATTAAATGACAAACAGCTCAGTGGTATTTCCTCTTGCTGTCAGTTAATTTTGTATATCGATCTTGACATATGCAACACTCATTTTTTTTAAGATACAAAATAGGTTCCTTAATACAGAAACCAAGTTATAGCAAAATAATCTAAGGGCTCTCTCCTGAGAACCGTATAGCCATACTCATCTCTGTTGACGGGCTGACTGGGGGGTACTGAATGGTAGCCCCCCTTTTCCCCGGATCCATCCTTGTGAGCCTGGTCCTGGGCAGCAATGAGCGAGTGAGCACCATGGCCCTCACAGGAACATAGTAGCTCATCTCTGAGAGCTCAAATCACCCTCAAGGATCATTCTAAAGAATTATTCAAGAGGCATAGGATTCTTACATTAGCACTGCAATCATTCGCCTACAGCAGAGAAATTGATGACCCCTGAACCCAAGGAGCTGACACTGGTGATTGCTGTCCCAAGCAGAAATTTCCCAAAATGGGGACAGAAGCGATATGAAAGAAATATAAAAGTAAATATGGCATTATCATTTTCAAAAGTGCACACTTTCTCTAAAAGCAGCATAAATTATTCATAACATTATAATAAAAATTAGACTAGAACCATCGTATACGAAAGGTTAAAGCTATGATTTTTTTATGAGGGCGACAGCAATTCAGGATATAGATAAGCTTGGCACCTTGCGCGTCCAGTTATATGGAGGTGTCCACCTTTTGATTGCATCGATTCAAGCTTATTTCTATCCTGGGCTCCTGATGACCCATGTGAAATGAGTTGCTGGCTCAGACCCATTCTCTTGTGATTA
Source organism: Echinops telfairi (assembly GCF_000313985.2). Classification (NCBI taxonomy): domain Eukaryota; kingdom Metazoa; phylum Chordata; class Mammalia; order Afrosoricida; family Tenrecidae; genus Echinops; species Echinops telfairi. The sequence continues at coordinate 5,658,844 of NW_022103905.1, forward strand.
GATGACCACAACTCATGATCCAAATTGGTGGGAGCTCAGAGAAGTTAGTCATTATTTGGCCAACCAGTTGTACCTGATCCCTTGAACTATGTAATAGTCAGCAAGATGCCTCCTCTCTTCAAGTCTCAAAGGGCAACCCTTTATGTATTTGGGCAGACGAAGTGGTTGGGACAATGAGGGATTCGTTGAGTATTCACATACTTTCACTGTGACTTTTAGAGGCATTCAGATCACAGCAAGAAGAGAAGGGGATGTTTCACTTCAAACTTCTGTGCTTCCAACAACTATGGACAAATAATTCACTGAACATCTCATCACCAAGACCTCTACACGTCTAGCATCTGGGGAAATATATGTGGCTCTCCATGTAGGCGCTTTAATTTAAATGATGTGGGATCAACACTAATTAAAGCTATTGTAACCAAAGGACCTCAACCAAGGCCAAAGATTCAGAGACCTAGTCTATGCTAGAGAACCATATATAATATAATTTTAAAAGGTAAATTAACATGTTGCTGTGAACTACTCAGTGGTGGAAATAAACTCTTATGTGACTAGAGGACACTTCAATTGGCAAAACACTTCAAAAAGCAATTTGGCCTTTGATATCGAGATGCCACCACTTGCCCCAGTCCACCAAAACGTGTTGCATATATTTTGACATGGGAATATGACTTTAGGAAACTAGCCCTAGGAAATAGAGTGAAAGAATGAGAAAAGCATGTGTTTAAATGTTTTCTACACAGTACCGTTCACTATAGTGAAATACTGGATTGCATCTAAATGCCTAACAGGAGAAGAATAGTGGGTTCCCAAGTTCACAAAGATAGTTAATCGATTGACTACTAACGGAAAGCGTTCAGGTTGGAACCCACCCAGAGGTGCCTTGGAACAAAGGTCTGACTCTGCTCTCCAGCTCTGCTCTGCAGCCCATGGGGTCTCCATGCCTCAGAACCGACTCGATGGCAACTGCTTTAGAAGGAAAAAGAGGAAAGAACTAGGAGGCGAAAGACATTTATAGATGTATAAATATAGGAATGTACATATGTAAATATAGTCATATAAAATGATAGGGATATTGGTCTATGTACATATATTTATATGTTAAATATTAAGGTAGCAGATGGACATTGGGCCTCTACTCAAGTACTCCCTCAATTCAAGAACACTTTGTTCTACTAACCTGACATTCGGTGATGCTCACCTTTCTTACATGATCACTGAAGACAAACGGGTGCATAAGGAAATGTGGTGAAGAAAGCTGATGGTGCCCAGCTATTAAAATATATAGCTTCTGAGTTCTTAAAGGATGGAAGATAAACAAGCAGCCATCTAGCTGAGAAGCAACAAAGCCCACATGGAGGAAGCACACCAGCCTGTGTGATCATGAGGTGTCCATGGGATCAGGTATCAGGCATCATCAGACCCGAAACAAAAAAATCATATCATTGTCAGTGAGGGGGAGTGCAGAGTGGAGACCAAAAGCCCACTGTAGATGATTGGCCATCTCCTCACAGAAGGGTCACAAGGAAGGGACTGGTCAGTCAGGGTACAGTACAGCACCAACAAAACACAAACATTTTTCTAGTTCTTTAATGCTCCCCCTCCCCCCACTACCATGACCTTACAAATCCAGCTATACCAGAGCATGTACACTGGTACAGATATGAGCAATCAGCACACGGAATCCAGGACAGAGAAAGCCCTCAGGAACAGTAATGGGGGTAGCAATACCATGTGGGTAATGGGAATTTGGGGGTAAAAGTGGGAGAAAGGGGGAACTGATCACAGTGACTGACGTGTACTTCCTCCCCTCCAGGGGGATGAACAACACTAACATGTGGGAAGGGAGACAGTTGATGATGTAAGATCTCAAAATAATAATAATTCATCATTTATCAAGGGTTTACAAGGATGGGAGTGTGAGGGAGGGAGGGGTAAAAAGGGAGTGGATACCCAGGGCTCAAGTGGAAAGAAAATGCTCTGAAAATGATGGTGGCATCATAGGTACCAATGTGCTTGATACAGTTGATATATGGATTGTTATAAGAGCTGTCAGAGCCCCTGATAAAATGATTTATTAAAAGTAAAGAAAGAAAAATAGTAAAATAAATGATGGTACAGTTATTCAAAAGGAGATTTTGTAGTCAGTTAAAATGATGGCCGTGTGGACTATGTAACTACCCAAGAAATGCACACCCTATAAAAAAATACTGAGGAAAAATGAAAAGTTGTGTATGCAGTTTGGTTGCAGCTGTGTATAGATGTAAACGAACAGGGGTCAAGATGGAAAATGGTAATGAACTTTCATAAAAGCAGCTGTGGAGAAGATATGATAGTAGGTGATTTCCTTCTCACTCCGCTCTATCTTTTATGGCTTATGGCTCCCCATGGATTTTTTTTTTTAACAATAAGGAAAGAACAAGTCAGCTTATGCTGATCATCAAGAAACTGAGACACACACGCAAGTATAGAAAGAGGCAGCAAACAATCCGTGTGTGTGTGTGTGTGTGTGTGTGTGTGTGTGTGTGTGTGTGTATGTGTTCATGCTGGCTGTTTCTCAGGAGGGCAATGCCATTTTTTGTCTTAAATTCCAAATGGTGGCTGTTTAGCAAATAAAGATTTTGATCCTGAGAACTATGACTATGAGACATTTCACTAAATTCAAGCAAAATTACAAGGAAGAGATAGGTTTGATTTTATTTCACGGTGACAGCCTGTTTCAATTTTATGCCCTTAGTCATAGCACTAATCTTTCAAAAGTTGCAGGTGAAATTACCTAAAAATTTGTCACACTTCAAATGACAGTTTGGGAGCTCTAAAGAACATAAATATTTTTACTTTATCACATAATTGCCCCTAACTACCAGTTAATTTAACTGTATGGCTGTAAAATTGTTTCTAAAGGGAAGCTGTCCCAGTGGGGTTGCATAAAACACCTTTTGCCCACACCCACACTTATCGCCCTTTTCTTTTTCCACGAGCACATGATTGCCTTGCTAATAGCTCACATTTCCTGCCTGAAAGAGACATTTTAAAGTGACTGACGTATTGTACCAATGAATATTGGACTTGAAAGAGAGAGCATCGGAGGGGTAAAAGGATTTAAAAACATAGTTAGAAATTAAGTCATGGTTGTGTTTGGGGTGCAAACAAGCTTCTTTCAGCTGGCTATTAGGACAAAAATACTGTAGCTTTTTTATATCGTACCCATCTGTGAAGGGCACGTCATCCTCTTTCAGAAGAAGACAACAGGATGTTTGTAAATAAATTGATAGGATCTGGTGATTTCCCCAAACCTCGTTTAAAAATTAGGTTAAGTATAAATATGTACAACTTTCACTGTCATCAAGGCCATTGCTTGTAGGGGGCCTCAAAAATTCATGGGGAAACTTTTTTTAATTTCATTTTTGCATGAACTTTTTAGGTCTCGTTCATATTATTCACACACACACACACACACACACACACACCACGGTCCAGACTATCCATGGTGCGGTAGATTCCTGGGCCCTGCTTTCTAAGAAGCCTATTTTAAGATGAAGGGAGAAAAACAAAAACAAGCAAACTGGAGTTTAAAAGATGAGAACGAGAAGAGGTAAGGATCAACCTGGGAAAGAAAAGAAACTTTTATTGAGGGATGTTTTGTGCTCAGGGGGATATGTACTTTCTCTTATTTAACCTTCTTTCTCTTATTTAACCTTCTTTCTCTTATTTAACCTTCTGTCGCCCATTTGGTAGCTCTAATTGTCACCATACTCTGAGGGAGGAAATTGACAAGCAGGAGGACTGAGTAAGTTGCCCCCTGTCGCACAGCTACTAAATGGTGGAGGCAGGATGTGAACCCAGAGAGCAAAGCTTGAAAGGCTTTCTAGATTCATGGTCCTATGCGCTCCAACTGCCCCATTTGTTCATGAACCAGAAGTCCAAGAGGTCAGAGATACTTGTTGCTGCTGGGGGGTGTAATTGGGGGGTCAGTTTCAACCCATAGCGACAGAATGAAGCAGCACCCAGTCCTGTGCCTCCTCCCAATGGTTCTGATGTTGGAGCCCATTGCTGCAGCCACTGTGGCAGTGCCCCACTACTTTACCATACTGGGTAGCATAGCGATTGCAAGTTGAGCTGCTAACTGCAAGGTCAGCAGTTTGAAATCCCCTGACACTTCATGGGGAAAAGATGAGGCTTACTATTCCCACAAAGAATTATAATTTCAGAAACCTGCATGAAGAGTTCTGCTTTGCCCTGCAGGGTCACTATGAGTCTGAATTGACTCAATGCCTGTGAGACATGCTTGGCTTGGGGAAAATGGGAACAGAAATGTCCTTTTCTGATAACACTGGTAGTGTACTCCAGAGCCAATGGTTAGCATTGGAAGGGGGGTGGGGAGTGAGACTCATTGCAGGGGGGGAGAGATATAGCACCTTTGACACACCATAGATTTACCTAGGGCAGATCAGGCTCCTTCCCAGACAGAAACTTTGTGTTAATGGTTTCAGGATTCACTTTTGTTCTATTGCCAAAAAAAGCAGCTTTATGTTCTCCACTCTTTTGTCCTCCCACTGCTCGTTTTTAGCAAGAAATGTGGCTGTGTCGGAGGTGACACGGAGATAATGAACGGTGGTGTTACATGAAGGCTGCCCCATGCCTTTCCGTGCTCTGTTGCATGTCTCTGCTGCAGGTGATGTCTTTGAGAAGTCTAGGTAAAGGTTTTGTTTGGGTTGTGGAGCTTCTGTGTTGCCTTTTGTTTTGTTTCTAATAAGAACCTCCATGGGGAAGTGCTGAAACCAGTAGGGCTGTGTTCTCTGGGGGATTACTGTGATTTTAGGATGAAGCTGTGCTTAGCAGAACTCAATCCAGGATAAATAATTTATAATTATACGAAAACAAGATCTGAGTTCCATATTATTTTTGCTCTGACAGAAAATAGTATTGTGTAGGTCCCATATGTAGGCAGTGTTTTTAGACAAGAACAGAGGGTTCCAAGCAGATTGGTCTTAAATAGCAATTCCCAATTGACTATTCAGAAATTGATACTTCCACCTCTAACAGCAGTTGAAAGTCGGCTTGAGCCACTTCCCGAAGATGTTCAATCAAATTTTAATGGATACGAAGTTGATTTAAGTAGTCTGAGGGGCAGGATATAGATTTGCCATCTTAAGATGTTCGAATGCTTTTCACTACACCTAACCCACCTCCAGGACAAAAAGAAGGCTTTCTACTCCAATGAAGGTTCCCAGCGTCAGAAATCCACAGGAGGGCTTGTTAAAACCCAGATTTCCATAGCAGAATTTTTGATTCAGTAAATCAGAGGAAAGGCTCGATATGTACATTTCTAGCAAGTCTCTACAGTATACCGATGTTGCTTGTCAGGGGACGACACTTTAAAAGCTACACTTTAGATCTTGCAGTGTTTTATAGCATAATCAACTCATATAATGTAATAAGTGATGACTTCAACTTGGTCTGTATTCTGCCAAAGAAGCTAATAGATAAATGATTTTATTATACTTAGTGTAAATGATTAAGAAATGGTCCATAGGACCACCCTGGTCCACATGAAACAGAAAGGACTTGAAGCAGATTTGCTAGTGGAGATTCCTGGGTCCTTGGTTATACAGAAGAGGGGGTACACAAAAAGACTGGTTTTTTTTTCAAAGTGCTGTATTTAGTTTTTTGATGTGGTGTTTGTTTGTTTTTTTAACAAAACAACCATATCACCTTCAAAGTACTCTCCATTACACTTAACACATTTGTCAAATCTGCAATCCCATTATTAGATACATTTTTCAAACTCATCTGTTTGGAAGGCTGACAGTACCGCCTTCATTTTTTTCCTTCACCTCTTCTACATCATCAAATTAAATCCCTCATCATTTGTGGAAACAAAAAGAAGTTGCAAGGAGCAAGGTCAGGTGGGTAAGGTGTGGAGGGCAAGAGAGGCATGCTGGACGGCTGCGTGAGCAGGTAGCATTGTCATGGTGCAAAATCAATCCTTTGTCTGCCACGAATCAGACCTTTTTTGTCCCACACTGTTATGCAATCTTTTCCGAACCTCTAAATAGAAAGCTTAATTAACAGTTTGACCTGGTGGAACAAACTCCAACTCCACTATCCCCATCACATTAAAAAAACAACAACAAATGAGCACATCTTGATCTTTGATTTCACTTGACGAGATTTTTTTAGGCAAGGTAATGATAGCACTAATAATGACCTTGGGGAAAAAGTCTGGGTTGTTTAAGAGCTGTTCTTTAAGAGCAGGGCATGTTTCCACTCAATGTTCTTTTTCCTGGTCAGTCAGAACCCAGGGCACAAATTTCACAGTGACCCCTCTCATTCCCAAATCTTCTGTTACAATTCACTGAACTGAGCTCAGAGAAAGTCCAGATAAGTTCACCATCTCTTATATGATACATTGTCTGTCTTCAAACACAAGTGCATGAATGTTGTCAATTTTTGTATCTGTTCAGAAAGTTGACTGAGGTTTGTCATTAATTGACATTTCACCTTTTTTGAAAATGAGAAAAACACCCATACACTTGAGTTTTTCCCATAGCACTACCCTTGTAAGCTGTGTTCAACATCACAACAGTTTCTGTAGCATTTTTCCGTGAGCAGGAAACAAAATTTCACAGCTGCACACTGTTCTCTTAAATCAGCCATCACAAAAAAACAAGGTTTGAGCAAAAATTATTTTACGAAAAAAATTCACTATGACTAGAGAGAACCTTCCCAGGTGATGCCACTGGGTGCACCAACTCAGAGCAAGTTCCTTAATGCTTGACAAGGGTAGTGTTGGCACACACCTTTCATGTTTTATTTTTAATTGGTATTCAATATTATACTTTCAAGAAGCATTTATTGCACAAACACCATGGTTGTTTCAACAATGTAAACAGAAGAAGAAAATTATCTCACAAGCCCACCACATCAACAGACTATAACTTCCATTTTTGTCCTCTTTCCCCAATATTCTCTATAAGCACTCATAATTTTTCCCTGATTGTAATCATAGAATGCATACAATTTTATTGTCCACTCCTTCCACTTAACACCATAATTTTGTGTAATGTATAAAGTTAATCTCATTAAATAGAGCAAGAAATGAATTTTGCTAGAATACTACCTTATCCAGAATGTCAAATAGGTATGCATTGCACACCTGTTATATGTGTGACCTGATTCCTGGCATTGTGTATACAGCACAATGGGAAAAGAAATGTCCTGTTTTCCTTGTGTTGTAGTTATTGTTTCATGTTGTATTGACTATTATTCCCTGTTTTGGGGGGGTTTTTGTCCATGGTGGTATTATTCTCTGTTACCATGCTATAAATACCAAACTCACTGCCATTGAGTTGATGCCGACTCCTCAGATGCACCATAGATAATTTGGTATTTTGATCATACAAATATTTTAGGCAGACAGAACTAATGGAGAAAAATTCTTCACAGCCCCCTTCCACTAGTGTCTTTCCCTTCTCTTGGGGTTCACTCCCCAACATGATGAGCCTTTGGGGACTACAGTAGGACTAGGGTGATGGTGAGCTTCTTTTCCATGAGGTGTGCAGTGACAGGAAATGGAGAACAGGAACTTGCGATCAGGTGGTTCAGAAGCCAAATGCAAAAATCAAATTTGAAAACCCAATGACAAGGCTCTCTTGCCTGGGTTCCAAACTTGCTTGCATCTCTTTTGGGTTATGTGATATAGAGTATATCTACTAGTCTCTCTGAGTCTGAATACCTCATCTCGCAGGGATGCCCAGCCTATCAGAATGTTGCCACGTTTAACTGAGACAACTTAAATCATCTAATACAAGCATGGCACATAATTCATTCTCAATAAAGGAAAGCAATTTTATAAGTTATAGTTCAGGGAGTTATACCATTCTCATATGGAGGGTAGGATTCAAGTGTGGTGCAGTGCAGCAGACTGGGCAGAGGGGGAGTGGACCTAGGGAAAATTCTACAGCTGCTACATCTGAAATGCCCATATGGATACTTTACAAAAACCAGCAGGGAATTGTATCTCTGTGGGAGTACTTCTCACACAGCAGGCTTTTCTGTTAGTGCCCTAACCCAAAGACCCTCCGCTGAGAAACCAAAAGCATGGCTTTGACAGTTAGCCACCTAACTTAATGTAGAGAGATCCACTTTTACAGTTTCTTTAATTTGAGGTTAATAAACTCTAAACCATCAGCAACTTCACAAATGCAGTGTTCTGCTGTTAAGCCTGAGCCAGATATGTAGATAAGCTTTTTGCTTGAAGTTGATGTCTTGGGTGCTGCCCTCATTAAGTACCCCTAGAATATGGCCTGCATTAGCTCGCTAATGCTCGGCCACCTGCCAAGTGCTGTGACATCAGCCTGAATTCCAATCTTGATCATCGATGAGCTGGGGATTTGCTGCCCTCGTCAAGCAGAGCTGACAGTGCCATTAAAGTTTAGGAGCTGCACACTGCACGGGGAGTGGGGTCTGTTTGCTCTCTGTTTTGGCTAGGGAAATGGTTTACATGTTCTTGTTAGTTTTGAATGTACTTCCTTGATAAGGCCAGCCAGGACAGTGGGGTCTATTAACATCTTTTCATCAAAGGAAAAGCCTTGGTTGGTAGACCTGGCCACTCTGCTGTTCGAGTGGGCCCGGTCATTTGTTACCCCACAGTGAATGCAAGGTCAGCTGTACTGTTAGTGGTGAAAGGATTTGAATAGAAATTTGTTGACATAAAGCAAAGTGCTCAGTGAAACCTGGAAGTCTGAAGAAGTCCATATTGGCTTGGAACATGTGTGGTGGTGCTCCAGTTTCCCTCTGCACACCTGACTGAGGAGTAGCAGGGAGGCCACATCAATAGCTATCCTGAGACCTCTGCTACTAATTAACTGGATCACGTCATTTCATATCAACAGATCTCAGCCATCCCATCTGAAAAGGAACGACCCGCTTAGATCACTTGCAATTTTTTTTTTTCAGCACTGACCTACAATGACTTGACAGGACAAACTATGTTCAACCACTACATGATATAAATGGAATGAAATTTGTAAAGGGAAGAGCCTCATTTATTCATTCTTTTAGGAAAGAAACCCATGTCCATTTCACAGTGAGGCACTCGACCAGTTAGGTTTCCGAGATAAATCATTGCCTGAACCTGATGTGCTAATGGAACAGGAAAAGACATTTACATAAAAAAAATTGCGATGCAGGGTGAAAGAGGGAAAATAATACAAAGTGCAGGAAGTTCTAGAAGGAGGGAATCAGGAAGGGCTTCATGAAGAGGCCACGTGATCTAGGTTTTGAAAAATGAGGCGATTTAGTCACACAGAGAGACTTGCATATGGTGATGAAGAATGTAAAAATGTTTCATGAGGCCAACTTTTTCAAAAGTATAGGACATCATTACCAATCAAGCAGCCATTCACTTGATCATATTCATTTCCATCAGGTATTTTTAAATTGCACTCTAGTTATAGAATTTCAGTAAAAAATGTGGGGCATGAAAAAATAAAGTAGATCTGCTTCCCCCATAAATAAATGTGATCTCTCGAGGGTTGGAAGAAAGAGCAGTGCATAAAAAGAATAGTTGAAGAAGAATATATGATAAGATCAGTGTTATTTTCAGAGGTAATGGCAAAAATAAGAACCCAAAAGTTCACAGAGTAGCAGTTAGAGTGGGATGATGTAGTTAGAATGACTTTATAGAAAGAATGATTTTGAGCAGTCTTGGGGCAGCACCCAGTTGGAAAATGAAGACGTAATAAGACAGTTTAAAGCAGGCTAAAGATGAGTAATCTCCTAGAGGCTTTTAGGAACCTGTTATTTTTGTAGGGAGAGATTCATGGTTGAAAACAAAGATCCTTTCTTGAGGTAGTTGAGCCCACCCCAGAGTGGATCTAGGCTATGTCTCAAGCCCCTAGAATCAAAGGCAACTAGAAAAGGCCCCATTGTAAGGACACAGCACAGAGCCAATGCATAGTTCTGAAGTCAGAGACTAACCTGTTAAAAAGACAAAGTGAGAGAGTCTTTTTCATCTTGCAATAATGGAGAGGGGGAAAAAATCCCATCCTCAAAAGCCATTTAAGAATGGGCAAATCCACCCGAAACAACCGCTCAGTATTCTGTCCCAGTGAAAGGTATATGACAAAGTGTCATCGTCGTTGTTGTTGTTGTTGTTCAGGACAATCAAGTTGCTTCCTACTATGTACAACAAAATGACACTTTGCCCAGTCTCCCACAAATTTAGAAGCATTTATTCAGAACAACTAGTGCATTATGGGTGATGAACTTTGCGGTGTTTTTGTCAATGACTGCTCCCATATCCTTCCCAGCTGTATTGGCCCATTAAATTAGCAGCTTTGCAACAGGTGCTAGAGAACTCTCCCTTGTATTTGGAGCATTGGCAATGAAAGCAGTAAGCTTAGTAGCAAGCTAATTGGGAGAAATAGAAACTTTGCTACACCCAGGTTGCTGTTCTGTTTGGGGCAAGCAGGAGACCATTGGACCCGATCAATTTGACAGAGAGTTCTGAGAGGTGAGACAAGGATGGGGTGGGGTGGGGGGTGGGGTTGATAATTTTCCCACGTGTTCTGAATGAACTGAAAGCTCTGGGATGTGCAGAAAGACCGGCGCAGGCTCAAGTCACTCAAATACCCCATGTTGATGGAGCATACGTACAGGATCAGAGGAACTGGGAGAAAGCTTAGCAAAAAGCAAAAGTCACAGCATATTTGAAAAGGGCTAAAATTCGAATGGGCTCCCCAGTCCACACACAGATGCGCCAGCAGAGAAGAGACTTTCATGGCGTTTGCCTACCATTACTGACAAAGCTTTGCCTGGCTACTGGCCTGTTCAGACACAGTTACGATCCCTTGGTAGGTAGGATTTAAAATAAAAGCAGAACCAAATAAAGCACCGAGAGCAGGTGTAACCTCCACGAAAAGGGCTAAGACCTCATAGATTTAGTCCAAGCAGATTCTCAAACAAAGACTGTGAAAACAAGAGCAACAAGACAGAGGGAGAGAAGTCAGAAACCAGAGGGGCTACAGAACAGCACCTGAGAGTTTTAGAATCCAGCAACAACGAAAATCCAAAGGATGCAAACATGTAAGAGAGTATGAGTAAGTTAAGCAGGTAAGACATGGGGTGGTGGCTGTGAGACAATACAAACTTGCCCTTGATTGTCATCAGATGTTGGATTTAGCAAAGGGATCAGCACAGCTATCATTCACAAGTTTGAAAAACTAAGAAAAAAAGATCACCACATTTAGAGAGTGAAATGAAGGCTTGGGAACAGTGACTTAAACTATCCAGAAGTACAGTAAGAAATAGAAATTATTTTTATAAAACTAAAATGTAATTCCAGAATATCAGAGCTTATCGTTTTATTATCTGAAATTAAAATGTAAATAGAAGACTCTAGAGTGACGACAGGGTGAATAAGATAAGGTTTCCCAGCAAAAATGTTCATGGGAGCCCTTGCCACCCTCAAAGAATGAGCAGGTACATCTTCGTGCTAGAAAATAGTTTCTGGGTACAACATCCTTGGTCTTTTTCTTATCAATACCGTTTTCTGTTTGCTTCAAACTTCACCATCATCAGCTCTCCTGATCACCCTGTATCCTTTTAAAGAATCTATTAAGATTGCCTTCTGGGTGTCCTCCAAAAACAACAGTGGCCGTCCCTTTCAAAACGGAACTCTCCACATAACTGCAAGGCTACTTTATCATACAAGGGAGAGCCAAACAGTGTGGCTACTGCATTTCCAGCTCCGTTCCGACGGGCTCAGCGCATCCACGTACTGTTTCAACTGGATCTGTTTTGAAGTCACCCTAATGGGACGAAGACAAGTATATTCCTGAAAGAACTTTTCTGCACCGATGTACAGATTGCAGGGCCATATTTGAGCATGTTCTGTTTGGAATAGACATGCATCCACGAACTGGAATGGCAGCACCGATTCTATTTTACGTAACCGGATATGACAAGGACACTAACGCAAAGGATCTAGATTTTACCAGAATTCAGTTCATGCTTTCTGAAATGCATTTTGATAAATTTAAGAAGTATATTGTAATCCTCAGACCCACCACAAAGACTATAACTAAAAACATATAGACTAAAATAAATCAACAGACCAATTAACATAGTATCTTAATATATATTTATGGAGGGTGGAGGCAAAAAGACATGATAGGAAAAGAAATAAAAATATGCAGATATAAATTCAACAATGTTGATAACTACATTGATTCAGATTTTATCAAACATGTTACAAAAGACAGAGGAGAATTAATATATTCCAAAGCAAGAACGTGTTATCTACAAGTCACACACCTGAATGATACAATAAACATAGGTGAAAGTCTAAGGTTAGGTAAAAAGATATGTATACCATGCGAACAGTAATCATACGAAAGCTGGACTGCCTAGATGAATGGAACACACAAAATACTTCATCCTTTAAGACAAGAAATAATAAAGAAAATATATTCTATAATCGTGAAAATATCACTATATGAAGGAGCTACACCAACTGTCACCATGCACACAGTAACAACAAACACAGCACCAGGTAGCATGCAGTAGAAGTCAACAGAATTAAAGAAGAAATAAGTAATTCAGCAATAATTGCAATTTCAAACTCACCCTTTCAACAAGTGATAGAACAACTAACCAGAAAACCATAAAGGATGCAGTAGACTTGAACAACATTATCAATCAATTTGACTTAAATGGTGTTTACAGAACACTCCAACCAACAACTACAGAATTCATTCTTTTGTCAGAGATGTATGATACATCCTCTAAGATGAACTACCAAAAGAAAAACCTTGAAAAGTTCAAAGTTTCAAGATATAGAAATTTTGCTATCTCTTTATAATGGAATTAAACTGGAGATGCACAGTGGAAAGAAGTCTCAGAAAAGCCTGACTATTAGAAAAAATCAAAACACATTTCTAAATACTCAATGGGGAACAGAAGAAAAAACAGAGGGTATTAAAAATGTTTAGAAGAACAAATAAGAAAAAATACACTACAAAAACTTATACTATAGATAAATTTATGAGTAGAGGAAAATTTATATTCTCAAAAATGCCTATATCATAGTGAAGCAAAATTCTAAAATCTGAATAATGTAACCCTTAACCTTAAGCAACTGCAAATAAAGTCTAAAATCAGAAAGAAAACTATAATAAAAATTAGAACACAATCAATAAATTGCATGTGAAAAGAGAAAATCAATTCAATGAAAAGGTGAGCTTTAAAATTTTTCCATTTAAAAATATCAATAAGATTGATCAGTAATAGGCTGACCTACAAAAGTAATAAGAAGACACAGACTATTTTAACAAAATCAGGACTAAACGTGGACTATGGACACTGACCATAGTGAAACTATAAGGATAATAGGTGAATATAATGAAGAGCGTGTTATAACAAATGGGATAACTAAAATAAAATAGACATGTGTCTATGAAAATATATGACCACAGCTGACTCAAAAAGTAATTGAATATTTAAATAGGCCAATAGGACTTTAAGAAATTGAAGGAGGGATTTAAATTTCCCACAAAGGAAAGTCCAGCACCCGATTACTTGATTAGTGATGTTTATCAAATAATTAAAGATGAAAAATCCCAACCTTAAACAGAAAATGAAGGACACTTTCTGATTCATACGATGATGCCGGTAAAAGCCTGCGAGCCACAGCGGAAAGAAAGGCGACAAGTTGATTTCATGACAGACCGGTGTCTCTCGTGCAGGGATCCCTGGTGCTGTCATTGCTGCAGGTTGGGCTGCCCACCTGAAAGTCAGCGAGTGAAACCGCCATCCACTTCTCGGGAGCCAGAGGAGGCTTTCTGTTCCTGTCACGGGTACCAGTCTCAGGACCCACAGGGCCCATGTTATCCTGTCCTTGGCGTCGCTGCGTCCCGAATCAGCTGGAGAGCAGTGAGCTTGTTTGTGCTTTGGCTTAGTCTCGCATGAACATGTAAGCAACGTTTCTTTACAAGCTGAATTCTGAGAAATATAAAACGTTCAAATGATGACTGTGATCGACTGTTTTTGGTCAGCTTGGGTGGGGAACAAGATGCTCAAAGGCTTGATAATTCCAAATAATAAAAATAAATGTTAAATGCTCATTGCTGTCGAGTCTATGCTGACGCTTGGTTTCTCATGATGTGATCTAATACAATGCAGTAATTCCCTTAATACGAGAACTTTGAGCAGCCAATAAATTGGGGAAAGATGAGGGTGGAATGCAAGACCCTCACTCAGTTTAGAGACCTGATCGAATTCATTGAAAGGAAGTTTCTCTGGGGCTGCTGTGTGCTTTCAATATACATAGATGTTGTCTAAAACATGGCTTGCTTTTGCTTGATCTTGTGTTGGACTCATCAACCTCTTGTTCTTTGGACTTGAGCCCCAAACCTATCAATCTGATCCTGAGTGTCAACCATGGCCTACCAGCCGACCTGTTGACCTTGGATCCGTGTGGCCTCTGCAGCCACAGCCTGATCTGCTGGACTTGGACCCATGTGGCCTCTGCAGCCACAAAGCTTTTATCTTCCTGCTGATCTTAGACTCAAAGTCAAGAATAGTCTCTGTTCTGACTCGTGGATTTGGAACCTGGCCACTTTTACAACTATGTGAGCGATTTTCTTGTTGAAAAAGGTCTCTCTGTATCTACACATGCTCGTCTGTGCTCAGAAGTTTGGAAGACAGTTACTTGGTCGGCTGATTGGAAGAGATCCATTGCACCCAAAGAAAGGTCGCCCAACAGAATGTGCAAACAATAGAACAATAACACTGATATCACATGCAAGTAAAAGTTTGCTGGAAATCCTCCAACAACCACAACTTTACTTGTCTGGGTTGTCTAGAGCACCAGTCTAAGATAAAGATCCCGTAGAACTCCTCCCAGTAACAAGGCTCACATAACTGCTGAAAATGCAATAACTATAGTATACCATATTGATGAACCAAGTGAAAATACAATTATACAAAAAAGCATTTGACAAAATCTAACACTCATTGATGATTAAAAAAAACCCCTCTCAACCATGTAGAAATAGGAAGTTCCGCATTTTAATAAAAGGCATCTATGCATACGTGATGCTAAGATCATTACCGTGAATACATTTGGGGTTCGGCTCCACTTTTGAAATGTTGCTTTGACTATTCCATGTCCTTCGCATTTGAGAGTGATCTTTAGTATCTACACAAAAGGCCTGAAGAATTTTGATTCTGATTACTTCAAATATGCAGATGACTTGAGAATAATTGGCATCATAAAAACATTGAATCTCCAAATCTAAAAACATGAACTAGTTTCCTAGTCTATGTAGATTCTCCAAATTTCTCTCACCAGTGCTGTATATGTTTTTGTCCCTGCACTTCTTTTGTTAGATTGATTTTTAATTGGTTTTGGTCCTTTGTGAATGGAATTATTTCATTAATTTTAAAAGATCCATACTTGGTAGTATATAAAAATAATTTTGGGATGTACCATCTTGTATCCTGTGCCCATGACAACCATGTTCAATTAATCCTGAAGATTTTGTTGTTGTTATTTTATTCATATACTTATTGTACTGGCTAGGAAAGCCAGAATAATTTTGAATGGAAATAGCATGCATGAGCCTCCTTATCTTGTTCTGATGTTAGTGGGAAAGCTTTGAAAGGTACATTTTCAAATAATCTGTGGAGCCAATTAAATTTTATGGGGAAAATGTGAGCAATTAGGGAAATGAACACAGATTACACTGTATGCCACTCTTCTTGATTTAGAATCCAAAGATGTTAAATACTCATGAGCCTTGATCCTTCTGCCGAGAAAACCTTCCTCATATATCTGCTCATCTTCAATTCTTCCTCCTTGAAAAATCAAATACAAGCCCATCCTGATCTTACATTTTTAACCTCAAAGAATTTTACTTATATAGTTGACCCTTGAACACACAGGGTTGAACTATAAGGAACAACTTATATACTTGTGTTTTTTTTTAATTTTTCAGTAAATATGCTGAAAACTTGGAGGGAGATAAGAGACAATTTGGAAAAACTCACAGATGAGCCAGGTATCTTAGAAATCATGAAACAAATTAAGAAAGAGTTTGGTATGTCAAGAATGCATCAAAATATATCGAGATACTAGTCTATTTTATCACTACCCTAAAATATACACAAACTTATTACAAAAAGTAAAAGTGTATCAATAATTATACATATAAAAATTACAGACTATATATATTGTCAGTTGTAGTCCAGAGAAATGTAAACTCATGTAAAGATATAGGATTAAATCACAACTACACAAAGTTCACTTTATTATCTACGGTGCTAGTATAATAACTAATACGATAGAGAAAAGCAAACAGGCCAGTCAAATTATGATGTGTTTCCGTAAAGTTACATGAAATGTGCCTGTCTCTCCTGCCTCCGTTCCCAACTTCTCTCCCTCTTCTGCCTCTGCTGTCCCTAAAAGGGCAAGATGAAGCCCCTCTCCTCAGCTGGCTCAACATGAAGACAATTCATCTTCTAACAGATGAAATCAATTTGTGGTATCGGCAACTATGCACAATACAGTACTCTAAATGTGAATTCACTTCCTTATCATTTTCTTAATAACATTTTCATTGGCTTACTCATTTCATTAATTATAAAAGCAAATTATGCAATGCATGTAACATAAAATAGGTGTTAATTGACTTTTCCAATTATGAGTAAGGCTTTCGGTCAATAGGCTATTAGTTAACTTTGGGAGGGAGTCAAAAGCTACACATCAATTTTGTTCTGTGTGCGGTCAATGTTCCCAACATCCATGTTGTTCAAAGGTCAACGTTAGCTTTTTTCCTGACTGCACTCACTCTCCACGTCAAGTTTAAGTAAATCCTTGATTGCCTTTTGTCTTTCTCAATTAAAAGATAACAAAAAGTAATACCTCTTAAGCATATGATGAGGAAGGGAGGAATTAAACTTTAATTTTCAAAAAAAACACAAACTTTAATTTTCATTTCCAGAAGATTCTAGTACCATAACTGGCCTGTAGAAGATAGCATAACCAATATTTCTGGAATAATACTTTCACAATTTATTTAGATTATTTGCTATCATAAAGATTCACACAGCCGACACCCTTAACCAACAACAACTCTCTATCCAATGTCCTGAAACAAGGTTAAAAAACAGCCCTCACACCAGAGTAGGCTGGTAGAGGTATCTCAATTTGGGGAGTGTAAATCTGTGATTATCATCTTCTTTGCTGTACTTAATTTGGAAGGTTTCTGGCCATCGTGTTAATTATGAAGCCAAAGAAGTCAGACCCTATCTCTTTGCCATCTCACAGTAATCTTCTCCATGCTCACTCATAAATGATGAGGTCCATCCATTCATCTGTCTTCCATCTGTGTACTTTGCACACCATGTGGGGTGAAGCTCCCGGGCAGATATTTAAAAACCAACAAACAAACGAAAGGCAAGTATCAGCCTGCCTATGCTAGCTTGTCCTCTGTCTCCTAGGAAAAGACAGCCCTTTCCCCAGAGGAATGAGATTATGTGTCATTTAGGGATTTGATTTCCAGTCCCACTTCTGGCATGGAGCTGTGAGAAGTCAGGCAATTACACTCGAATCCTCTGTTTCTTTGTTTGTGATGTGATAATAATACAGGATATTAATGTATATCTCCAATCCCTTATCTTCCATTTTAAATTCCAGTAATCATTCAAAAGAGAACCTTTTCCAGAACTTGTTTGATGTCAAAACCTGACCCTATGTGAACTTGGTTATCAAGAGAACCTTTCTTGAACTGATCTGAGGCTATTTATAGTCTTTATTTAATACCACTTAATGAGAATATTCAAACTTTGGCAGAACTATAATACATTTGATTATAGGATGCTATTCCAGATGCCATTGGTAATCATTTGTAATTTATGATATATGCACTGTATTAACTTTCTAAAATCTGAAACATTCTTAATCAGACAACTAATCACAAGGGTTTTAGCTAAGGGATTGGAGACTCGTGCTAACTTCTTAGTTTGGGGAGTTTTGTTGGGGAGGAAGAGAAGAATTAAATGAGGTAACCAATGTGCCATGCATGATCTATTGTTCTTCTTTCCTATCTTTCCCACTGCCATCACTGTAAGATTCTCAAAAGGTGCTACTGAAAATGCAGAACACACTTGGTTCAGTGCAAAACAAGACACCAGCAAAATGTGTCTTCTCCACCTTTCACTTCCCTTTGAGACTCTTTGCAATTCGCTATTGGTGCCTATTGGTACCACAAATAGTTTGTTCTTAGTTTCCAGCTGGTTATAAAGATTTTTTTAAAACTCACTGTCATCAAGTCAATACTGATGCATAGAGATCCTCTGTGAGTTTCTGAGACTGTAACAGGGAGTAGAAAGGGAGTTTATGGGATTAGAAAGCACAGTCTTTCTCCTTCTAAGCTGCTGGTGGTTTTTAAACTGCTGACCATATGGATCAAAGCCCAACTGGTAACCACCACAGCACCAGAGCTCCATAAAGATTTGAAAAGTCTTTAAATATCTTTTTTTTTCACCCTATTTTCATTGAGCCCATTACAACTCAGAGTGACTGTCTATAGAATTTGTGAGATGCTATGAATCTCTATGGGGGTAGATAGCCTCATCTTTCTCCCTTCGAGAAGCTTGTGGGTTTAAACTGTGGACCTTACAAACAGCAGTCTGATGCTTACTCAATACAGCCACTAAGGCTTCTTTCATTCTGTATGCTGAGAAAATATTCTGAGAAACTAAACTCCGAAGAACTCGTTGGCATCAGGATCAACTCTTAACAACCTGAGATGTGCAGATAACACCACCTTGCTGTTGAAAGGGAAGAAGAGGGGAAGCATTATTGCTGAAGATTGAAGACCAAAGGTTCCTGTGTGAAGTGGATTGTTGTTTGTGTCAGGTGCTCTTGAGTCAGTTCCAACCTGTAGCGGCCCGATACACACCAGAATGAAACGCTGCCTGGGCCTGGGCCACCTTCACATTGTCCTATACTTGAGCCCATTGTTGCAAGATTCCCTCGATCTAAAGGAAACAAAATCCTCCCTACTGACAACTCATAAGCAACTTCATGATAAACAGAAGGAAGATTGAATTTGTCCCGGATTTCATTTTACTTGGCTCCACACTTGGCATCCATGGAATCTGCAATAAAAAAAAACTTTGAAAAATCAAAATCACATGTTGAATTGGGCAAGTCTGCTGTGAAAGACCTCTTACAGTATTACAAAGCACAGATGTCCCTTGGAGTCCTGAGCTGCTCCTAACCCAAGCCATGGTATTATCAATGGCCTCGTGTCCTTGCTAAAGTTGAACAATGAATAAATAACACCAAAGAAAAATGGATGCATTTGGATGACGGGGAAGAATGTTGAATGTTCTATAGACTACCAGATCCACAAACGAATCTGTCTTCGAATAAGTACAACCAGAATGCTCCTTAGAAGCAAGGATGACAAGGTTTCTTCTTCTATATTTTGGACACAGTATCAGGAAGGCCACGTCCCTGGAAAAGGACACCATGCTTGGTAAAGGTAGAGGTGTCACGGAAAAAGAAGATGGATTTCAAGGATCTGGATTGATATGGTGGCAGCAACAATGGGTCGAGCAAAGATTATAAGGATTAGACTGGCAGTATTTCATTTCTGTTGTGTTTAAGATAACTATGAGTTGTAAACAACTTAATGGCATCTAACAACAGCAATAAAAATGACTGTGTAATAAAAGGAGCATTTTATAGGAGGGTTTGGACCTTCACAGCCATTACCTAAATACATGGCCTTGGACAGGTCATGTAAACTCACAGAGTTCCAGTTACCTCATCGGCCAACTTGAGATCATGTCTGACACATGAGAAGGCCACATGGCTAGAGGAGGAGATACCTTGAGGTCAGATTCAGCTCTAAATTCTGTTAGTTTCTATGTTCAGCAGAGACAGAGGAAGATTCCAAAGGCTGTGCCCCACTGTGCTGGATCCACTGCCTCCCGGACTCTCTCCATGATGGGCTTCTCCTGGATGAAGTAGGCTTTCCTTCTTGCCAACAGTAATGACTGAGAGGGTGTGAACCCACTGAGAAGAGGGGAAAACGATGAGTGGGTAAGGTTGGAGTAAATTCATTTGATCTGGGTACCCATTGAACCAATCCATAGTTACCGAATTTCAAAAGATCAAACACCAGGCACTAAGAGCACAAGATGAGCTACCTCATAGGCCAAGAGAGACAAGAAATGTGCACCTGGTGAAGGAAAAGCTTAGAGGTTTTCTCAGGAGTGTTTGTTTTGTTTTGTTTTGTTTTTTCAGTTGGGTCATTTCACTTTCACCTGAATCAGAAGCCAAGTTTTATTATTGTTGTTAAGAGACGCTCATTAGATTGGAAACGCTTAGTTCAAATCTGGGCTGGATCACTTTGAAATTGTGTGACTGTGCACAAGTTATTCACCCTCTACAAAAAGGATACAAATCAGTACAAATATTTCCCTTCTGAGATTGTTATGGGAATTACTTGGGCAAATGCATAGAAGGTACTTAGTACCGTTCCTGCCACATGGTCAATAAAGGATAGTTAGTTAGTCCTGGGACATAACGCGCTAAGCCCGCAACTACGAAGTAAGCCATTCAGCGGCACTTCAGAAGAAACTGGGCAATCTGATTCTGACAGGTGACAGCCCTGAGGCCTCACTCTATGGAGCATCGCTCTACTTGGACACGCAGGGGGTCACAGTGCATCAGAGTCCACTCGATGGTATAGGGTTTGACAGGGTTTGGTTTGTTTCCTGTCCGTCCGAAGGAAGGCCTAAGCCGTTGAAGAGGAAATGGGAGTTTTTGATTGTTTGTGAAGAAAACAAGATGATGTTATAAGGACAGGAACATAAAGGGACCTCACCTTTTGCTCTTTTGGAAAGGTGCAAAAATATTAGCTGCCTTTTCTCTCTCGGATGAGGTCATTCTTGGAAGCTGAAATTCGCTCTCTGGAATGCTTCTGCTACCAGTATTTATTATGGCGGCGGAGTGGCCTGTACAAATAGACATAGTGGCCATAAAGGAGCTCAAACATTGTTCAAAGAATCTTCTAGTGAAGACTCTCTGCAGCACTCTGTAAGCTGAAACTTGCAAAAATTATTCTATAAACCATTTACAAATAAGAATCTGGATAACATTCCCTTGGGAATGGGGCTAAGGATGAAAACATGGATTCTGTATCTGGAACTTTTTATTTATTCTAAAATTAGACTTCAAGTAAAGATGACAACATGCGAATACTTTCTTTTTTTTTTTTTTCATTTTAGGCAGTGGGAGTATAGTGTTATTATATCCTTAGTACTCTTGGGGGGATATTTTTCTCCTAAATTAAAAAGCATCAACAAAATTGAGACCAAATATGCTGTCTTCTTTCATAAGAATTGGGTTATCTACGTTGTCCAGTACAGTGTGTTACACATACCACATATCATAGCATGCACAAATGTGCTTTTGAAAACTATGGAGTGATACATTGTTCTTCTTGTTAATGTTGTTATTACATTACACATCTTACTACATTTCATGTCTTCACATCTTATGCTAGTAGGGAGAAGAAAGAAAGCAGATTGTAAAGACTTCTATCACATTTCTATTTGAGAAGCTACCATTTTTAATCTGCTCTTACTTTGACAGTCCAAATGAGGTTTCCTTTCCAGAAAAAAGAATATGTGTATGTGCGAGAAAAAGACTAAAGCTCTGTCCTAAGTGTCGCATTTCAACCACCCCGTGCATGTACAATATTTAGCCCATAACCTTTAGCACAGAAAAGTCTAATTACATCTGATTCTGCTTCTCCTCTCTGCGTGGCTCATGAGAAAATCAGTGTCTGCTGTTACGGGTCTCTCTTCCCATCCTGCCCTCTGGCCCTCGGGGCAGGCACAGTTCTAGAGACCCTGTGCAAAGCAGACCACTTGGGGCGGATTCCCTGCTGACAGTGCACCCTGTCTTTGCTGAGATGTTGTCCACAAGCTGGCAGGGGCCCTGAAGCAGATTGGTGGATCCGGTACCCCCTGGTCTCGAGAAGGGATACTCACAGCAGCTGGAGACCCTGCACGCGGACAAGGACGTCTGAAAAGATACCCTGTGAGGACCAGGCTGCTCCTCCCGCCCTGTTGAAGCTGCGCAGGGTCTCCGAGAGGGCAGGGTCCCCTTGCTAGTCTTGGAAATCTACCCCCTATGTTCACTGATTTTTCTCCTAAAGGGAAACAACAACTGACTAACTTCTTAAAATGGAGGAGGGAACATTCTATGAATAAACACACACACACACACATACACACAAATATATCAACCAATGATTTTTCTGGTGGTTGCCCATACAACAATTTGAAAATCATTGACCCAGAATGATGTGTCTTTTTGTTTTCTTCTTGCTGTGAGGATTTTTTTTTTTTTTGACATCAGAAAATCTCAGAACCTTCTCTAGGATCCAATCCCAGTCATCAGTGTTGTGCTTTCAGATGAGGGGAGGCAGAGGCGTGGGGACCTGGGAAGCCCTTGTGGATGACTCTGTACCTCTCACTGAGGGTCTGTGAGGCCATGACTCACCTGCATCCAGCTTTTGCCATCATCCTCAAAGGAGGTGATTCATACTCCTATAAGTTACAGGAATGTTCTAGCAGAGGTGAAAGGTGGAAGAAAAGATGGTCAGGCTTCAGTTTTAAGTTACCATGCTGTTTAGACTGATGATAGATAGATGATAGATGATAGATAGATAGATAGATAGATAGATAGATAGATAGATAGATAGATTAGATAGATAAATATAGATTAGATAGAAAGATGGTTAGATAGATTAGGTAGAAAGAGAAGATAGATAGATAGATAGATAGATAGATAGATAGATAGATAGATAGGTAGATAGATAGATAGATAGATAGATAGATAGATAGATAGATAGATAGATGATAGATAGGTAGATGATAGATAGATAGATAGATGATAGATAGATAGATAGATAGATAGATAGATAGATAGATAGATAGATTAGGTAGAAAGAGAAGATAGATTGATAGATGATAGATAGATTAGATGGAAAGATAGATGATAGATGATAGAAAGATTAGTTAGAAAGATAGAATATAGATAAATAGATAGATAGATAGATAGATGATTGATAGATAGATAGATAGACAGGTTAGGAAGAAAGATAGAAAGATAGCTAGCTAGATAGATGATAGATAGATTAGATAGATGATAGATAGATAGATAGATAGATAGATTATGTAGAAAGATAGAATACAGATAGAGATAGATAGACAGATTAGGTAGGAAGATAGATGATATATAGATAGATAGATAGATAGATAGATAGACATATGTGTGTATAAATTCTATAATTATTATTTATGAAATCCCATTTTGAAATTGTCTTTATTTATTTAGAAAAGTAACACCTGCACGTTTCCTACGGCTCTCTGCATTGTAGAGTGCTGGACTATATTTGGTTACGTCTTTTCTTCTACACCGTTGTTGCGAGGCTCTGCAAATGGTGCACGTATTGAGCTG
This sequence comes from Echinops telfairi, assembly GCF_000313985.2. Lineage (NCBI taxonomy): Eukaryota > Metazoa > Chordata > Mammalia > Afrosoricida > Tenrecidae > Echinops > Echinops telfairi. The sequence continues at coordinate 5,682,401 of NW_022103905.1, forward strand.
CTAACCCAAAGGTGGCCAGTTTAAGTCCAGAGGCACCTCGGAAGAAAGGCCTGGTGAGTCTTTCCCCAAAAAAAGCGGCCACTGGAAACCTTGTGGAGCATGGCTCTACTCTGACAACCATGAGTCATCGTGAGTTGGAACTGACTGATCAAAGTGATCTGGGCACCTCAGCCTCCACCCCACAGGCGCCGTCGCCCGGGCCACATCCGATTCATGAGAACTTCCCTCGGCCACTGAGGCTTTCTCAGTTCAGTTCTGAGCCCAGGAGTCTGGTCTAGGATGCAAGACAAATCGAAGTACGATACAACCTTCCCGGACTGTGCGGTCCCAAATGATTAAGTTGTGGCCAGGAGACACAGCAAGGTCCAGCCTAATGCTTTAGCGGGTCGCAGGAAGCCAGGGAGTCACCGTGGGCTTGGGGCCTGGGGCTGGGAGAACAGGTCAGCATGCTCCAGCTAGTCGGGACAGAGTTGCCGGGCTGCAGACGGTCCTGTGTTCTGCCAAATATACATCAAGGGCCAAGGGGCTTGAGAAGCTGCGAACCAGTCCAAAAGCTGACATAAATTTTAGCCTTTGTACAATCCCAAATGGGCCAAAACAACAAGAAGCTTGCTCTGCATTCCCTTCCCATCCCAGTGCCCCTCATGCTTGTCTACAAGGTGTTGTTCAACCTTTATCTTGTACATCCACCATGACGTTCGTTTTTTTAATTCACAAGGTCATAAGTTCATTTCTCATGGAGCGTCATTCTCTGGACTTGAAATATATCTGGGGCTAAGAGTAAAGGCATCACTGCGCTCATTCTGTAACTGGGAGGGAAAAGGGTTCTGGAGCCCAATTTGGAAGAAAGCATTTAAAAATAAAACAAAGATTATTTTCAGGGGCTCGTGTTCCGGGAACTTGGACAAACAGTCACCACAGCCAGTGGCCTTAAGGGTGCCAATTAGAGATGCTTCGCTGTCTGATTAGAGAACTCTCCAGTTCAGAGCAGTACATTAAGTTGAAGGGTAGGTCTCAGAATTGTGCAATGGGTCTGATTAACCATTTATAATTACAGAATGATTTAAAAACACCCCAGAACCCTGACCAACATTTAATCTGGACCTAAGGAAGTGCGATAACTAATGCTGGGAACTCTTTTGTGCCTGGGATGGTTTCCTGCAAAAGCTCGGCAGGAAATATTGTATTCGGTCATTTTAGTTACAAGCTGTAGCCGAGGCATAATTAGAGTTCAGCAGTCCCTACTGTGTAACATTTGGGCAATGGAAAATCTAACGTTTTGTGAAATCATTTTCGAATAAGGTAGGGCAAACCGAACAAGATCAAGGCCAAGCCAGATCCAGTGCCATGCCATTCATTCTAACACAGGTATCCTCCCACGCGGGGTAGAACTCCCTCCGCGGGGTAGAACTCCCTCCGAGGGCTGCCTGGTTGTAAATGCTTATGGAAACAGGCCGCCGCATCTTTCTCCCATGGACGGGCTGTCGGATTTGAACGACCCATCTCTTGGTCAGCAGCCAAGCACTTCACCACTGGGACAGCAGAGGTCTTCTGGAAATTGACCAAAATGGTGGTTAAATGAGGAAAACACGGGGTCTCACATCTGGATATTAGCGAGTACTAACATGTGTGTGCACACGTCCCTTTTCATTCATCTTTACCTGGAACTAACCACAACAACAATAGATTTGTTCTTTTAGCAAAAAGTCCTTGAAAAATAAAACCTCTTATTTTCTGGTTGAAGCTGAGTTTCCGATCAAGTACATGTTCAAAATATTGTAGAAACAGAAGAGAAATTATACATTGTCAAAGGTTTAGCTTGGCCTCGCTCTCAGTTCCAGATGAGGATGGAAAGTTTAGCTTAAGGAACACCTCTGTTCACGAGACAGCGGATGTATCTGAAAGCAAAGGGTTAGAACAATCATCCCAGGACTGTCTGCCATCGTCACCAAGCAGCAAGATCAAAACTCTTTCATAAAATGTGTCTGTAATAGTCGCCAGCGTCTTCCACATGAGGTTTTTCAGCCTAATTATTAATGTTGAAAGGATTTTGAAGATTCTGCTATTTATAGAAATCAATCATTTGTGTACTGTTTGTCACATTTTAAACTTACTATTGTAGTAGAGTATACTGAAAGTTCACACATCCTTTGTACTTTTATCTCTGCTTTATTTGAATTGATGGTGATTTGAGGAGCTCTGATGGCGTAGGGGTTAGACGGTCGGGCTGTTAATCTTGAGGTTAGCAGTTCAAAATCATCATTCATTCCATGGGGGAAAGATGAGGCTTTCTATGTCTGTAAAGAGTTTCAGTCTTGGAAAGTCACCGTGGCAATTCTACCCTGTCCTATAAGGTGTCCACGAGTCAAAGTGAATTGGTGGCAGTGAGTTAAGTGAGTGGATTGGTGTTTGGAAATTGAAGATATGATTCTTCTGTGTTCATCCTAGAGACTTAAATGAAAAAGGACTTGGGCCTAAAATGCTAAAAAAAAACAACCCACACACACATGTTTTATAAAAATGACCCAAGATCTTGAAAGCTCAAAGAGGAACCCAATATATTTGGCTTTCTGATGCAGGCTCCATCTGCTTTGAATTTGCCTGCTTTATTTTCTGTGTGGCAACTGAAAGCCATAAATACTTGTCATAATAAACTTGTCATAAATAAACAAACCATCCTTCTTTCCCAGGGTGCTGTGATAGACCCATGCCCGTCTTCATGAGCCCACCTCTGCCCCTGTCTGGCTTGAGGACCCCACCCCAGACCTCCTGCTGTCCGAGGATTTGGGATCAGTCGCTAGAAATAGAGATGAGTCTCCTACTGTACCACTTCTCTGGTGACACATTCAGAATCCAACCACACATCAACATAAACACACACACATTGTTTCTTTGGGCAAAATAAAAAGACAAACAGAAGATGCACTGTTGTCTTTCTAGGGCATCTTAACGCATTTAGATCCCTAGGTCATTTTCTTTTCATAAGTAAATATTTATTCAACTAGATGAATCATTCATTTGTCCAATGAGTGTATTTCGTACCTCTTACCAGACACTGTGCTAAGTTTTAAGGAGGAAGCAAGGTGACATTTAGTAGGTGCTGTCCTTGTAGAATTATATTCTAAAGGTCGATCAAGCCAGAGCACTTGACAATCAATATTTTAAATAATCTCTACACATGAAAATAATCAAGCTTAACAAATCAAACCAACCATGAATCAACAAATGTCCTCAGTGCCGAACAATGTTATAAACATTAAGCTGATGAAAATAAAACAAAACAAAACTCAAAACGTATATAATGGATATGACTTGGTTAGGAAGATGCTACCAGCAAAAATTAATGGGGACAAAAGTGCACTATGAAATTAAATTACAGAGACAATTAAAGAGTCATCAAAATATTTTAATGTAAAAACATCAACAGTTGAAATATACAAAATACCTAATTAAAAATGACGAGTACCCCAAAGTAAGCTTCAGAAGATTTTAAAATGCAAAGTATTTATTTTACAAAGTAAAGTCAATAAGCTCATTAACTAGAAATGAGCGCTATGAAATTGGCCTGGTTTAGCCTCCAACGGCATGCTAGAGAAATTATTTAAAGCTAACCAAGACATGTGTTATTTTAACAAGACAGACTTTTCTTGAAACAAATGTGGTACTTTTCTCAATCTCTCTAAAAGTATCCCTACATTATGCAGTTAGGTTTTACCTTTTCCCCCCCTTTGTGATATGATTCTGCCCCGTTTTGTCCATTCCTTGCCACTACCCTAGTATATACTTTCATCTTGAGAGTTAACGAGATGACTGTGGTCTCTCATCGCTGGGTTTCCTTCCCCCCATCTCTTCTATCTAACCTAGCTAATGCCAAAGAGTCTGCTGAGGATCCCTCTATTACAACACATCCCTCGGCACAAATCAAAACAACACCGTATCTTGACTACACTAAGTCTGAACTCAGCTGGCTTTATATTTCCAACAGAATCATCCCTGCCTATGCAATGTTATGCTCTACCCCTCTCAATGATAAACCTCCATTCCAGTTATTGTCACATTCTTCGGCTGTGGTGCAATGGTCACACACGGGGCTGCTAACGGTTAGGTTGATGTATCAAACCCACCCAGCTGCTCCACGGAAGAAAAGGGGCAAGCTGCTCCCACAGAGACTAGGCTGATGCAAATGCAACGGGTCGGGGAGTTCTAGTCTGTCTCCTGGGGTCACAATGAACTGGAATGGACTCAACAAAACTTAACAACAACAATAGCTCCTGTATAAGTCCATTGATCCATTTCCTAGTCCACACATTAGAGCTCACTAGACCCCCTCATTTTTGATGTCACCAAAAGTCTACTACTATCTTTTCCCGAAAGTAAGACATCCCCCGAAAATAAGACCTACTTATGGTTTTGCCTCTCGCTGACATATAAGGCATCCCCCTGAAAATAAGACATCCCCCAAAATAAGGCCCCCCCAAGCTACTGTAACTCTGGACTCTTGATCATAGCAGTGGCCGCGCGCGCAGCTCACTGTTGACCGCAGCGCCGCTAGAGCAGACAGGAAGTGCGAGGTCTCTTTTAATAAAACAATAAACAATAAATGTGTACTGTATCCTTCTTCGTGGAAAAATAAGACATCCCCTGAAAATAAGACCTAGCACATCTTTGGGAGCAAAAATTAATATAAGACACTGTCTTATTTTCTGGCAAACAGGATGTGTCCCCAAACTCACGGTCATCCTGTTGAGGCCAATTCACAGTGACCGTATAGGGGAGGCTAGAACGACTCCCTGTGGGTTTTCCGAGACTAACTCTTTACGAGTGTAGAAACCCAGTCTTTCTCCTGAAGAGTGATGGTGGTTTTGAACTGTTAACCTTTGGGATCACATGCCAACTTGCAGCCCCTATGCCACCAGGGCTCACTTCTACTATGTCTGCCCAGCACAAATCCATCAAGCCTAATTGACTCAATGGTAGTGAGGTCGGTTTTCGTTTTGGTCGGTGGCAAAGCCAGCCTGCACCGGGCTCTCCTTCTCACCAGATGTTTATTTTCCCCAACCTTCACTGTCCTACTGAGACTCTTGTTGCCCCGTAGGATGCAGATTTCTAGGCTCAGGGCTCCAGAACTTGAACTTTGGTGTTAAGCACATGGAGTTCCGATGCTGGTTCCACTAATGAAACTCTGGAAAAGTTTCTTGACTTTTGTCATCTGTAGGATGGGAAAGGTGATGATGACTAGCCAGTATGGCCGCCATCGGTTAGTGAGAAGATCTGAAGCATGTCCAGAGATACCTGGTCCTTGATAGAAGACTGGAATTATTAATTAACTTAATCAGTTAGTGGGAACTTTGCAGAGTTTGCAGGCAGACTGAGACGTCAGAGTTATACTCTTTATCCGCTTATGATTTCGCTCTTACAGAATCAAATAGTTCTGTTAGCTCTTGTGATGACCTTTCCTACTGATATGAGTTCCTGAATATTCTTCTTCCATTTGATTGAAGTTCATTTGAAATGTTATTACAAAATTCTATAGGAATATCAATTGAAAGAATATTGTGATTACTTGTCTCCACCCCACTCCTTACCAATAAGAAGAAAATGGATTTTCCCTCTCAAGGACAGGGAAATCTTAGCAATAATCAAGCTGAATTTTGTGTCAACAGATAAAGTACTCATATTTCTCCCCTGTCTTAGAGACCAAACTTAGATCCTCAGCTGACATATGTAGCAGTGTCCCTGCATAATAGAATAAAACATTCGTAAATAGCATTTTCTTTCGAGAACACAACAGTCCTATATAGTGATACAGGATAGTTTTTAATCTAGAATTATTCATGCCATAATATAAGATGTATTTTCATATTGCAATATTGCCCGACCTAAGGAACGCTGGTAGTGTAGCACTGGGCTGCTAACAGCAAAGTCAGGAGCTCAAACTCACTAACCCCTCTGCAGGAGGAAGATGAGGCTGTCTGCCCCCACAAAGATTCATGGGCTCGGAAACCCCAGGGGGTGGTGCTACTCTGTCCCACCAAGTTGTCAGAATTAACTCCATGGCAGTGAGTACGTGAATATTCCTATGGCATAGATGTAACTAAAAACAATTGCTGGATAAGATTAAAGCTCTTAGGAATAGACACTGATATTGTTTTCAGGTCTCTGGTACTTCTCACTATCCCCACAATATTAAGAACCATTGGTATTCAAAAAATAGTTCTGTCTACCTTGAAAATGGCTGGTGAATTCTAATTTGGGGACAGATTCTACTGCAAATTATAAAATCCAAAGAATGTTCAGCTTCTTAACAAGCAAAACCTACCTTTAGAAATCTAATACCAATATGCTTCCTAACTTGGAGGACTTCCAAACGGTGTTTGCAAAGCTACTTCTATAAAGTGAAACCAGATCTGATGATCAGACCACTGAGCTGATGGTAACAATGGCCCTGTGAATACAATAGTCATTTCGTTCATTGAAACAAGTTAATCGCATCAATTATGGAGTGATCTATTCCATTCTACCTCTTAATTCTTTTAAAGGCCCTGAAGATTGGTTAGAACAGGCGTCCTCAAACTATGGCCCGTGGGCCACATACGGGGGCCACCAAGGACATTTATCCGGCCCGCCGGATGTTTTTGCCCCGTTTGTTTTTTTACTTCAAAGTAAGATATGCAGTGTGCATGGGAATGTGTTCATAGTTTTTTTTAAGAAACTATAGTCCGGCCCTCCAATGGGTCAGAGGGACAGTGAACTGGCCCCCTGTTGAAAAAGTTTGAGGAGCCCTGGAGAATATGCCCAGCTTCTTTCAACACAGGCCAAGACCCAGGCCTGCCGAGTCTATGCCAACTCCTATGCCAACTCCTAGAGCCCCGATGGAGCAAAACTATGTGTGAGATGATCTTGCGGGGTTTCCAAAGCTCTCATCTGCAAGGCAGCAGTCTGCCGACTCTTTCTCCCACTGAATAGGTGGTGGATTTGAATCCTGATCCTTTTAGGTAGCACTTAGCCAGTATGCCCTCAGGTTTCCTCTTCAACAGATGCTTATAAAACAAACACCCAGCTCTCCACAGGAGACTCAATGCAGACTGGGAGTCACTCTATAGGACAGCGTAGAACTGCTCCATAGGACAGCGAGCTTCATTTTTCTCTCCCGAGTTGCTAGTGCGTTCAGACTGCCCACCTTGCCATTAGCAGGCTCGCGCTTAACCACTTAAACCTGACTTAGGGTTTCTGAGACTGTAAATCTTAAGACTGCCTTATCTTGCTCCTGCAGAGCAATGGTTAGATTCAAACTGTTGACCTTGCAGTTAGCAGTTAGATGTGTAACTCGCTGGGCCACCATGATATCTAATGTGCTTTAATAGAGGAGAATGCTCTGAAACAGCTGGAGATGGAATAAAGGTAATAAAGGAGTCAGCATGGGCTCACCTGAAGTCTCATCTAGCCCTAGATGGGGGGCTGGCCCATGGAATGAGGTACAGATGGACAGAAGCAGGCTAGAACAGAAAGTCCCAGCTGTAGCTATGAAGAGCTTGAAGCACACAGGGTGTCTTATCAGAAATCAATGAAGGGTGGCATCTCTCCTATGTCTGTGTACCAGCTGAATGTGCAATGTGTACCTGCCAAACTTAACAGAAGTGAGCCAGCTGCAGGTACTCTATACATATTCTTTCAATAAATGCACGTCAACTTCTCTTCCTCCTAGTTTTTATAGCCAGGCTTGATAGGGAATCATGTGAAAGAAAATGATAGATTTCTTCAAATGAAGCATTTGCGTCACAAGAAATTTTTGATATGAAAAAACAGATATTAATTGATCATAATTAATTAAAAATAACTTTTCAGGAACCAGGTTATTATCTGACACAATTTGTACTTATGGAGGGACCTGAGATGGGTTGAACTCAACAAACTGGTCATTGCCTCGAGGAGGACGCTTAGGCCCAGAGAGAATTTCACTGGCTCGGTTCCAACCAGGAGTTAGAGCCACCCCAACGCCCGCGAAGGCAACCCAGAGCTCCAGAACCTGCTGCTGATGGGTTGGCTGAAATAAAGCAGGACTTGAAGTCCCCTGCCTGCAGATTGACTGCCCTCTAATCTCACAGAGAGCCCAGCTCGGTGGGCTCTCACAGGCATACACACACAGACACACATTGACACAAACCACACACACACACACACACACACCTCTGCCTGCTGGTGTTGGGAAATGTTTTCGAGGGGCTGGGAAACATGCACAGGAATAAAAAAATTAAAAAAATTTGTACTTATTTTTCATTTCAACCAAATCCCACCCTGTGTAATGTTCAGGCTAGAGTTAGAAAGTCCCCTATAAAATGTTCACTGTAGTGGAGATGTTTAGTCAAAAGACAAGTAAACCACAAGGGTGTTTTCCTTAGAAGTGAGCATGGTGAGTCTTCAGCAGACTGCCTTTCCAAATGTCCTCAGGAAACACCATCGACTAGAAATGGACACCATGGGGGGTAGCTGTGAGATGCCATTGAGTGGGTACCGACTCACAGTGACCATTTGTGCAGCCAAATGAAACCCCACTGCTGCAGCCACTGTATCAACTCATCGTATCAAGGGTCTCCCTCTTTGTCCTGCACTTATACTTTACCAAGCACGATGTCCTTCTCCGGAGACTGATAACGTGTTCTCTCTCCGGATAACGTGTCCAAAGCATGTGAGATGAAGTCTCAAAATCTTCATTTCTCAGGAGCATTCTGAATGTACTGCTTCCAAGATATATCTGTTTATGGTTTGGGGGGAGAGGATTGGGGTGGGGAAGTCCATGGTAATTTTCATTAGTCTTTGCCAGTTCCATAATTAAAGTGCATTGATTTTTCTTCAGTCTTCCATAGTCAGTGTCCAACGGTCATATGCATAGGAGGACATTAAAAATACCATGACTTGGGTCAGGCACATCCTAATCCTCAAAGTGACCTCCTTGCTCTTCAACGCTCTGCAGCAACCTTGCCAGCAGAGGTACCCAATGTGATCCCTCTTTGGATCTCCTGGCTGCTGCATCCAGGAGCACAGATTGTAGATCCAAGCAAGATAAAACCCTGGACAGCAGCAATCTTGTTTCTTCATGATGTTGCCTATTGATTTCATTTTGGAGATTTTGGTCTTCTTTCATTGGCGTTGCAATCCACACTGAAGGCTGTAAGCCTTGATCTTCATCAGCAAGTGCTTTAAGTCCTCCTCACTTTCAACAGGCAAGGTTGAGTCATCTGCATATTGCAGGTTATTGATAAGCCTTCCTCCAATCTTGATGCTGATTTCTTCTTCGTATAGTTCAACTTTGGGGATTACGAGCGCAGCAGCAGATTGAATAAGAATGGTGAGAGGATGCAACCATGACACACACCTTTCCTGATTTTAAACCTCATCTTAAACATGAGTCAAGAGGCAATAGTCCCTTGTTTGCTGGATGGCTGCCTCTTGCTCCCTGCACAGGTCCCACCGGAGCCCAGTGAGGTGTTCTGTAAACCCCACTCTCCTCAAGATTATCTGTAGTTGGTTATGATCCACATAGATGCCTTTGCATATTCAATAAAACACAACTAAATATCTGTCTGGTATTCCCTGCTTTGAGCCCAGATTCATCTGATGTCAGCAATGTTATCCCTTGTATTTCTGGAACCTCCCTGTCAATGTACTGCTGCAAGAGTTGTTGAATGATCTTCAGAAAAATTTTACTTGCATGCGATATATTAATGATGTTTTCAATCATTTCCTCATTTTGGGGGGCACCTTTCTTTAGGATGGGTACAAATATGGATCTCTTCCACTCATTTGGGAAAGGGCCAGTGAAAATGAAGAAATCCCTGAGTGAGTTGGATTGACACAATAGGCAAAACAATGGACTCTAATATACAAGCAATTATGAATATGGTATATGCCAGGCCACATGTTGTACTGTTATACAAAAGGGTGCCATGACTCAGAGCCAACTTAACATAATTATCAACAAAAACAACAATGTAGATACAGAACTGAAATAAGGAGAAACCAGAATGATTTGTTGAGACCCTGGTACGCTATAGTTGAACTTAGCACCTCTTCCTAGCGCAGGTAAAAGAGGCCAAGGGACAAGTTCCTGGCAGTGGGCCAGATCCAAAGCAAGCCCCTAAATGTAGATTTAGGCCCAAAATGAATGCCTTGCTGGTGAGTGTGGTGACAGCATGAGATGCTCCAATCTGCTGCCCACCAATGTTAATTGTAACATTCCCTGGTCTCCTCGTAAGAGGGTCTGTGTGAGCTTCGCCCCTTACTAGGCTTAGCAGTATCTAGACTGCACTGGATCATCCTTTCTCTGGACTGTAGTCACTAGAGCCTTCATTCTGCTGGCACATCTACAATTGAATTAGAGGACTATTACGGCTTCTGATAGTACTACGATTCTAAGACTTCTCATTCAGATGCGCGATGCTTGGACCTGGCGCTAGCAGACTAATTTCAGGTAGAACTTTCTCTGGTGGTGAAAAGAACGAATCCTCTTGAACACTCGGTGTGCAGACGATATGAGCTGAGCCTGCTGCACACTCCCTATCCACCCAGAGCGCAACAAGCCCCATGCCATTTTCAGTTCTGAGCAGTGAGCTGCTGTCTTTTGTTTGGGAGCTCTCTGGTTATTGTGTCCACATTTTATGTGCATGTCTGTGTGTGTACCTACAGAAATGCATCCCGGTGTTAGACACACACACACACACACACACACACACACACACACACACACACACACACACCGAGTGCTTGCCAATACCCACCGAAGAAACCTGCTGTCAGCAAAAACATTCATTTTATTTCTGTTTATGCTTCTATTCCCCAAGCTCAGATTTTTGTTTGAGTAGGAATTTGTGCCTTAATTATAAACGTTAGTAAGTGAAAAATGTTTGCATTTCACAAATAAGTTTTCCATTGCACAATCTCTATAGCAGAAAGTCAGGCTCACAAAATACAATATTTACTCGCATGATTTTCAGCCCTTCCCCCCTGATATTTTCTCTTCCACAGCAAGGGTGAAGTAAGCTATGCAAGCATATGGATTGACCCCAATCATCATCATTTATCTTTGCTTGGCTCCCCTTTGCTCGCCGTCAGACCAAATTAAAGTGGCTCTGGACTGCCGCAAGTTTCTCTACAGCCAGGTCTCACATTCCTAGGGGGGGGGGGGAATGCCATTTTTTCCAGCAAAAGATGGGAGGAAGAGCACATGGATGCATGAGTGTTTCTGAGAAAGATCATTTGCAAGTGATGGAAAGCTGGTCTTTATGGTGTTTAAGATACATTTTTAAGTGGGAACATGAGTAGCTCTAATTCAAGGAAAGAGGCCACAGGGTTGCTGTGAAATTGTTTTGCTTCTTCATAGGATTGAAGGTGCCCTGGGGAAACAGCCTTCTGCCTCCCTGTCCAGAGATGATGGGGCTGGGGGCAGCAGGGAGAAGCGTGAGAGGGAACTGGACAGTGATTGAGGAATGATGGCTAAAATTAGCTCTTGGTTCCCCTCCCTTACCATTAACAGACAGTCTCCTTCTGCAGCTGGCTTCTCTTGAAGGCAGACACTTAACCTTTTCTTTGCCTGCTCGTGGACACAGCATGTCTTCCTCCTGCCTGTCAGAGTGTGGCTGGAGTTTAAAAACATGAAGGGAGAGGTTTGTGTAAAAATTGTCTTAATGACTTTGTTTCCAGAATGAGTATGAGCCACCCCACCCCCCCAAAAAAAAGTGCCAATGGTATAAATACATATTATGGATAATACACCAATGTTAGCTATATTTATTGAGCCTTTCAATAGAGAGAAGATAGTGTTTTAAACAATTTGCATGTGTTTGATACACACACACAGTCTCTCTCTCTCTCTCTCATTTTTCCCTTCAAAGACGGGCATTATTAAAAGCAGAAAACAAAAACCTTCCTGCCAGCAAGTCGTTTCCAGCTCATAGCAGCCCTGTGGGACAGAGGGGAGCCACCACGATGGGTGTCAGAGGCTGGACATCTCTCGGTGACTCGATCAGTGAAACCCAACTCAGAGCCACCCAGTCGATGCAGACTCGCAGTCACCTGGAAGACAGAGTGACTGCCGTGGTGGGCTTCTGAGACTGTCGCATCTTTCCCTCTTGGAGCAGTTGGTGTTTTGAACTGCTGACCCTGCAGACCAAGGCATAACCAGTATGTCACAGGAGCAAAAAGCCTCGTCTTTCTCCCATGGAGCTGATGATGTTACCAAATGGCTGACCTTGCAGTTCGAAGCCCAACTCATAGCCCACTACCACCAGGGCTCCTTTCCCACTCATAATGGCCCTACAGAGTGTTCCCAAGGCTATCGATCTCTCTCTAGTAGCCAAAAGCCTCATCTGCCTCCATCAGGGCAGCTGATGAATTCAAACTGCTGACCTTGTGCTTGCCAGGGTTCTTTGGGCATTATCAGTCTCCTAATTTATTGGTGAAGGAACTTGCCCACAGTTTCATCAGAAAAATAAATAACAATTGGCCACCATCAAGTCAATTGAAACTCATAGCAATCCTATAGGACAGGACACAACCACCCCCGTGGGTTTGGGAGACTATAAGTCTTTGTGGGATTAGAGAATAGAGCAGCTGGTGATTTCGAACTGCTGATGGTGAGGTTTTCAGCCTGACACTTAACCACTGTACCGTTAGGGCTAGTAATTAAGTGGGACTGGGATTTTCTCTGGGTACAGCTCCTGTAACCCCAGTCACTGTGATTAATTATCTTAGTTAGGAAAACAAGTCTTAGGTCTGTAAGACTTAGTGAACGAACGTGAATGGAAAAGTAATATTATATTGCATGAAAAACAAAAAGACCAAACCTACTCCTGTCGACTCAGTTCTGACGAAGGGCGGATTCATGGGTCACAGCATAAAACCTCACTCCCTAGGGTGTTCCTGGCTGCTCTCTTCAGGGAGTTGCTCGCCAGGCCTTTCTGCCCTGGTGCTGCAGAGTGAGGGCAGCCTGCCAACCTATCAGCTAAGTGCTGTGCAAACTGGGCCCCACAGGAAGCTCTGGCGTGAAAGAAGTGTTTAAGAACTATCTGTGACGAAGGTCTGACAGTCGCCTAAGTTGCTGCTTAACCTCTAGCCCCTGCTTCTGCCTTATTAGCCCTTCAAGTATGTGTGTGTGCGTGTGAAAATCCAAAAGATCGACAACCAACAGAATACAGAGGATCCCTGTGTGATTAAAAAACAAATAAAACTTGGCTCATGGAAATATTCAATATATAAGAATACCTCTCTGTCTTCTATACTAAGTTTTATTAAGGAGACTTCTTAAAATGCCGTCTAAAAGAGCACAAACTAGTCCAACTGCCAAAAACAACAACAACAAAAAGTGGGGCGGGCTGTCTCACACCCTTTCACCACCACCTGAAATAATCAACCTCTTTGAGTTGGGGGAGAATCTCCCTGCTGTGCAGATTTTGTGAATCTGGGGCAGATGTCCTCACGTGGTGGTATGCCGAGGAAACTCCTGGAGAACTTGCTGACGGTACAGATTCTAGGATCTCACCTCCATCCGCGACACTGTAAATCAGGATTAGGGAGGATGTGGGATAAGAAAAAGAAAGGAGGTGACCTGCGTGACCTGCACGGCGCTTCACAGGGTTCTCTGTTCCAATGGCTGCTATGTTGGAAACACAGCATCCGATCTCTCTTGCAATCTCTTAGCTCGCAGCCCAGGGCGTTACCTGTCTGCATGTTCCGGGATTCCATAGATCTGGGATGTGGTCATGGTGTGCCATTGAGTAAATGGTGTCTCAAGCAACCGGATACCACAAACTAGAACTTCCCCATGGAGTTTTTCCTGGGTTGGAATCTCTACAGGGATCTATCGCTAGACCTTTCTCTATGAGTCAGACCCACCTGGTTTCCATCTTTCTCCATGGAGTGCCTGGTGCATTCCAATGGGTGACCTTTTGGTGAACAGTCAAGGGTTAACTATGGGGCCATCAGGGCTCCTTAGGTTGGGGAGAGGAGCTTAGAACGCTGCATTCTTAGTGAGTGCTAAGCTTTGAGAAAAACGATCCTAGTGAATGAAGACATGCTTGGGTTCATAAGGGTTTACTGTGTCCTCGCCCAACACAGGAAGGCCAGTCCCTGCACTTTATCTCATAAACCCATATGCATCCCTTTGCTTGCCTTAAACACAATTTTCACTGTATTCATTTTGCTTGGTAAGTGGCATGTGACTCCAGTGCATAGTAATTACATGTTTCTGAAGACTACTTGGTAATTTGCACTTAATAAGACCAAAAATAATTACCCTGTACTCCAATCTAGGAAACACAAATAATCGTAAATATACGGTACTCACCATGTAATTATTTTGCCACTCCACTCAACCCTCCATAAGATTGAGCATTACTGAGGAAGTAAAGAATCATAACAAAATATTCCCTGTTTTGCCTGATAAACAAGCAACTCAACCACAACATTTGTATTTGCAGGCACATTTTCGTAGCTTCAGAATTGAAATAAAAGGAAGTTTAGAAGGAAGAATATTCCTTAGCTCTTTGTGGGCTTTCTGACTTGACCTTTTACTTAGTAGTTCTAGACAATTTCCCTGAAATTTAAACAATTTCCAAATCCTTTAGGAATATTATGTAACCCACCTGAGAAGGATGACCTTTCGAGGCCACTTCGAATAATTCTTTGACTTAGCAACGGAGCAGGATCACATTTTAGGAAAGAGTGACATTTTTATGGGGAGGAGGTACGCAGTGGAGCGTCTTCCCTGTAAACTTGCGTGCTCACAGATAGAATGGAGACTCTTCTCGTGCCTCAAAGAAGACAGTCCAGGACCTTTCCCACCCAGCCTGGGGCGCTACACGGAGGCTCTGAGAGATGCTGATGGTTAGCACACTGTATGGCTAATTGAAAGGCTGGACTTTTGAGTTCCCTTCGTGGCACCTTAAAGATCCCTGATGGGGCCCTAAGTTAAATGTTGGGCTGCCAACCCAAAATAGGCTGGGGAGGGGAACCCAGCAGCTGCTCTGTAGGCGAAAGAGGAGGCGGTCGGCTTCCGTGAAGATAGATAGCTTCAGAAAGCTGATGGGTTTCTCTGTCCTAGAAGGTGGCTTTGAGAGGGTTTGACAAAACAGTCAGGGGTTTGGTTTGCTTTAGTGGCGCTTTTGAAGAAATGCCCAATGATAGATTTCTGAAAAACACAGTCATCGAAACCCTAAGAAATACAGTTCTTTCCCACACGTGGCGTGGTGACGAGTCACAGGCAACTTGACAGTATAGCTATGTGCTGACTCCACAAAACTGTCCATAATTAGAAGCATGACTAGATCATGGAGAGAAAAATATTTAAAGTCATCTTCTATGATTATCCATATGAAAAACTTGGTTTTGGCTTCAGAAAACAAAGGAAAGGGCATCAACAATCTGGTGGGAAATTTCTATGATCTTTTTTAACTCAATAATTCAATTATAAATTTAAATAGTAATGTTAATTTATAATGCAATGATTTGAATATATTTAAAAGAGCTATGCAGTCATCACCACAATCAATTTTAGAATATTTTCCTCATTTTTGTATTCGTTATGAGTAGCCCCCCTGTTTCCCCCAATCTCCCATACCATAACGCTAAGAAGTTATTAATCTACTTACTGTCGTTATAGGTTTACCTATCCTGAATTTCACATATAATCCCTCCATAAAACAATAACAAGGTAAAACACAGAAAAACTTCAATTCAAAAGAAAGCAGAAAATAATAAAAATTTGAATAAATTTAGGGAGCCCTGATGGTGTGGTGGTTA
This sequence comes from Echinops telfairi, assembly GCF_000313985.2. Taxonomy (NCBI): domain Eukaryota; kingdom Metazoa; phylum Chordata; class Mammalia; order Afrosoricida; family Tenrecidae; genus Echinops; species Echinops telfairi. The sequence goes on from NW_022103905.1 coordinate 5,698,193, forward strand.
TGATCATTGGGCTGTGAGCCACATGGTCGGCAGTTCAAAACCACCAGAAGCTTCGTGGGAGAAAGACTGGGCTTTCTACTCTCAGAAACCAGAAACCCACACTCTCTTACTCTCAGAAACCCACAGTAGGTTGCTCTGAGTCAGCAGTGATTTGTTAGCAGTGAGGGGTTTGGGTTTTGTTCTTTTTTTTTTTTTTTAGAACAAATTTACAATAAGTCAAAAGGGAAAACAAATGATAAAAAGTTAACACTTAACCTAACTCTGTCCCTGTCATTAAGTTTCTGAAATGCTCTGTCTGAGGGCATGGCTTTTCACAAGGCTATTACTCCCTGATTAGTGGTTCCAGGGGATTCAGTGGAGACTTAATCCCCATAGGGACATTGCCAATGGACTTTGGGCTTTCACTGTCATGCACAGTGTTCTGCAAACAAGGCGCTCAGAACTTAAGCTCTATTACAATGTCTTCCAATGAGCTTGGGTTTTGTTATCTACAATCCTTGTGCTTCTTCCATGTGGGCTGAACTCACTTAAATGGCTGATTTTTTTAAGATAAGCTTTTAAGATCCCAGATGATCTTCTTTCTGATAGCCAAGTACCACCTGATTTCTTGACCACATTTTGCTACAGAACCCATATCTTTAGTGATCCCTTCCTGAGGGTAAGTCTCAGCAGGGTCCCATCATAAGAAGTGATTGTTCTTAGGTTAAAGTTTACAATTAAATGAATGCTCAAAATCCATTCATATAGCTAAGGCATACATATATAGATACATATACATAAGGAATATATATATAATTTATACATATATAAATTATTATTATATAGTTTAGTGACAACATTATCAGCTTTTTGAGAGATAATATAAGTAACCTTCCATGGTACATTTGGTCACTCTAATAATGGTATCATTAAACTAGCCAGTGGTATAAAATTTTAAATATTATTAAAATAAAGGGAATATTCCTACAGGGGAAAGCTTTGGGGGATGTTCACATGTACGTATTAAAAAAACATAATGACTGAATCCTGTTTAAGCAAGCAATGAGGGTTAGGCACAAGGCACAAAGTTCCATATGACTAATTCATGACTTTGGCTACACAACTAAGACATGTCTTTAAAAATCTAAGAAAAGATTCAAGTGACAAATATATGGCAGTGCTGTGTTGCCTATTGTTGAGAAACTTAACAGGCAATCTTTGAAGTAGCAGTGCTCCCTTTCTCCTCTCCCGAGCGTGTTACATCTGTAAGTCTAAAGGAGTCGAGCAGTTCCTTAAATCTAGCACAGATGTGTTTAAGGTACTGTCTGGTTCACTCAGTGGGTTTTCTAACGCAGACCCTTCTAATGTAGTCTCTGTTGTATGCTGTACAGCTGAGGAAAATAACATTTTAAATCCAGTTAGCCTATTTTATAGGGCCTGGGTCACCCAGGGTTGAAAAGAAACCCAGTGAAAAATGCACGACTAACCATAGAGTAAGTAGACTGTAGTTTCTCCCCTTGAGGTCCATAAAAGCACTGTCAAGCACACCAACAGAAGTGGGTTAATCTTCTTTGAGACAGACACGCATCTCATGGTCATGAAGCTCCACTGATGTGTGCAAACACCAGTGTAGGAGTGTCCACCAACAAGAGTGGGTGACTGTAGGACATTGCCATATGGCATGGACGATTTGATCCCCTCCTACTGCCAATCTAATGAGAAACCGTGCCTGGCTGCCATGAGGCCTCCCCTAGAGAAGTGGTCTTTATAATGTACGAAGACAGGAGTGATAAATTGATGACAAATATTAGACAACCTTAGCACACCTTTGCTGGGGAGGCCAAGACGGGAATGAATGAATTTGTGGCCTGAGAGCTACTGCCGGTCCTTGGCTTGGTGCGTGTCCTTTTAATGGTGGTTTCCTACAAGAGTTGTCATTTTGTGATTGACTAACTTCATTCGCCATAATGTTCTCCGGGTCTGACCGCGTCATGAGGTGTGTCATGGTTTAATGATTGCTCCCAACATCTCTGGTTCTCAGAAGCTTCCGTTTACTTATCTATTGAGCTGTGCTCCCAAATTGCTCTCACCTGCTTTGCTTCTTTTCGTTCTTTTTCCTTTCTTGATGATTTTCGCCTAGTGGTTGGAGAGGGATTTACACCCCCTGTAATCAGTAGGCCATCTTGAACCAGAACTATTACATAAGCTTTCAATTCCATTTTCCCTTCAACATTTTACAACCTCGTTAAAGGTCTCTACACAGGGATTTTGAATCCTCTCACCCTAGGACCACCACCCTCAGGCAAAACATCACCACCCAACTTGCACAGATCTTTGTAAAACTTGAAAGGACCTTCTATTACTTGACGGTGAGGAAAGAAAAAAGTTGAAAGAAGATTTACTTATAAATGTATTCGACAAATAATTGAGTAAAAGCTTTCCAGGGGTCCCAACTGTAGAGGCTGAGAACACAGCAATCGATTAAAAACAACAGTTCTCTGATCAAATACAACTTAAGCTTTAGTGAGTGGCGCATGCAGATTCTATCAGTTCATTTTATAATGTTCACTTAGAAGATATAAATGTGTTCTCATGCAACTGATAGATCTATTAGGGCCCAATTTGAGCATAATGTGAATGTTGCATTTGCTCATGTGGCCAATCCAGGTCTTGCTTGGAGCGTCCAAGAGGCAAAGACAGAGGCTGGGAAGGAGTGCAAACAGAACTCTGCACTTGGGCTGTGCCAGCAAGGAGCAAACAGGACTAGAGTGAAGAGGTCAAGTTCCAGGAAGGAGAGAGAGAGACTACAGTTTTATACATGTTGACCAGGAAGTAAATTGAGGTGATCATGAATACATAACAGAGTTCACACAAACAGACATGAATATGCACTAGGTCAGAGTGATGTGTGTTGACAGGATATGACCCCCAGCTTTCACTGTCATCTGAGTTGGTCTGGTGACATCTGTCTGGTGACTTTTGGTTCACTGACCAAAGTCCTTTTGTTCTGAGGTGACTTGAAGGTTGTGACTATCCTTTGATGCATATTGGTGGGCCAGGTCTGATTGTCACCGACCCTGATGGTGATAAGATACTTTCCTAGGGAGGAAAGGGGCTCAAAAGAGACAAGTCAACAGGTAGCTAGGTACACGTGGGCCATCCAGGAGGTTTACGCCACCATCCTTTGACAGTAACTCATAGCCTTAGGATAGGGTTCTAGGGCAAAGTGTGGAATGTACAATGTTACAAAGATAAGCAAGTTTGGGAGTGGGCTCACTTATGCTTTATTTTATCCATGAGATACACAGAAAACTTCATCAGCTGAAGCAAGTCACAAAGGAATACACACACACACACACACACACACACACACACACACACACCTGAAATATCTACCCGCAACTTTGGTTCTCAGTGTGTGCTAGGAGCCACAAGTTATGACTTTCCATTTATTTTCACATAACGCTTCCTCCCATCACTTCACACATAAAATACTTAAACTGAAACTCTTCCTTTGCCATGTCTATAAGCAAATTTCAGATCCTTTTCATGTTAAATAACATGTTGATTCTGGTATTTAAGTGTCTTTAGCCACTAAAAGTGTATAATATGATGGCGATTGTCTTGTATTCTTTTCTGGGCCACTGATGACATTTTTAAGAGTTGAGCTTCTAATCCTATTTTTTTCTGTAAGCACTATAGTTTTTATTGTACCGTTTTATAACCGAGTGATCACATGTCATGGTATCACAGAACTAATGCTTCCTTTTTAAAAAAACAAGCAAAGTAGCAAATAAAGATACTTTCAAGTAACAGTGAGTGCTTTGAAATAAAGTATTAAGGAAGGTGGTTAAGGTTGAGAAGGCATGACTTCAGAGAGAGCGGCCCTAGACCCTTCACCAAGAAGCTATTTAAACAGTTCCTTGAGTGACCAGTAGGAGTCGGCCATGCAAACATCTGGGGCAAGAGCATTCCAGGTGGAGAGGTGGCTGAGAGGAGGGAATTGCAAGGGTCCTAAAACAAGAGCAAGTTTGTAGTGTGAGTGGATCAAAGAGAGCCAAAGGAGTAAGAATGGTGACTGGGCAACAAATCATTTAAGGTAGGATGAGTCGGACCACGAGAGTCATTAGAATATTGAAGTGTGATGAGAAGCCATTGGAGGATTTTTCAGAAACTGAAAAAAGAACCCACTAAATGTATAGATGAATTTCCAAAGTCTACACAATGGATCATTCTGACCCAAGGTCATGCTGTCAGCCAGTGTCAGAACCTGGTCAGAGTCCAAGTCTCCTATCTGTTGGCATGTGAGCAGACAGCCCTATGCGGCGATTCCCAGATAAGTCCTTCCTTTGGACTTTGTGGAAAGGCATATTGACTGGGAAATCTCCCCACGTTGTCCAACGCCCGCTTGTGGATCTTCTAATTGCATCCTCAGGCATGAAGACATTGGGAAGAAGTCCATCTTATCCAGGCTGCGACCCGTGTCTTGTTTCATTCCACTGGTGAAATGAAAATAGACCCGACGAAATGCCAACCAAGCCATCAGGGATGAAGCAAGATTTGCAAGGCAGCCAGCCTTGCTTAGGGCAACTGCTAGCGCCCAGACCCAGCAGTCCTGAGCAGCGCATTTAAGAAGTCAAATGATACAGTCAATGGATCAGGATCGGTCTCTATGCTCTCTCTTTAACGGACACAAAACAACACAGGACATGAGAATTTCTTGACAGTGGATTATAAGCTCTAGCAATGAGCCACTGAAAGACGGTGTGGGATTTCTCTTCTTAGATAGATTGACGCTTTTTAAAAAAATCAAAGCCAGTTAGAAGACAAAGGAATAAATTAAACCTGACAATAGGCTAATGCCGTGGGGCAACTGCCTTGGCAAAATGCAGCCTTGGGCTTTTGCTCTGCTAAGCAGAAGCAGCAGCTATCTCTAGGGTATGAGGTGGCAAGCATGCCCAGGTCTCTGGTGGGCAGTTTGACACAGCTTGGGAGGTTAGTTGCCTGATGCCAGGACCATAGGGGTCCCTGATCCCTCTGCCAGGGGCTTACCTCAATCCACTGGCCTAGGATCTGGTTTCCTCCCAAAACCTGGGAGGGGGAAGAGAAGGGGGATTGCTGAGGTGCTACACAGATCTGTATTCCTCAGACTAGACCTCAAAGCTTTACTTCCCATGCCCCCACCCCACCCCAGCCTGTTCATGTGGAGAGTTCCCGTGGGATTCCTCATCACCACGACACCTGTTCTTTACTCTTCAGTTCACATCTACTCAATTCAGGACCTGTGTGCAGTCGGTGCTTCACCTATACAGCTCTCTCAAAGCCAGACCCCCAAATCCCTTTACTGGTGAGTCTATTCCAACTCCTAGCTGCACAACCAGGCAGCTAGAATGGCCCCCGAGGGTTTCCCAGGCTGCCATCTTTACCAAAGCAAACTGCCATGGCTTTTTTCCCCATGGAGTCGCTGGAGAGTGAACACCACTGATCTCTGATTTGGCCGCTGAGCACTGAATCATTACACTACCGGGATGCTTCACCATTCACCGATAAAAAAAAATTTTAAAAAAGGTATTGCCAAGCCTCCACTCCCCAATGGCTCCAGAAGGCAGGGCAAAGATGCTGTTCAAGCATTCATTTATACAATCAACACATATTCGTGAACTATCTCATCTGAACTAAGCAGTGTTCTAAAACCAAGCCAAACCAACTGCAACCGTAGAAGGCGGAAGAGAACTACCCCATAGCATTCCCAAGACTATTACCTTTGCCAAAGTAGGTTGCCACATTTCCCCCCTGGTAGGATGGCTTTAAACCACCGACCTTTTGGTTAGCAGCCAAGCATTTAATCATTTTGCCATCAGGGGTCCTAAGTAGGGTTCACGTGCTAGTGTGTCTGTAAACCAAACAAACACAAATCCTGCTCTCTGGACTTCCTCCCAATGGATATAGACTTTTGGCAAGGTATGTACTCGAGCAGACAGCCTCACATTGCTCCATCAAAGTGGGCAGTGGATTTGAACCACTGACCTTCCAGTTAGCAGACCAGTGTTTAACCCACAATACCACCAGGGCTCCTTAGCATGTATCATAAGGCTATACAAGCTCACCTTCTCAGATCTAGCTGTGATGCCTGCTCCTTAGAACAAATATGGGGAAACATTCCAGAGCTACAGAAGAAACAAAACTTCCAGGGATGGAGTCTTGGAATTAATAGTTTAAGAAATATATAAACCCAGATTGAGCACCATCCTGGTGGCATTGTGGGCTAAGCACTAGCTTTCAAGATTGGCAGTTCGAACCCACCAGCCAGTCTGTGGGAGAAAGAGGAGACTGTCTGCATCTGTAAAGATAACGTCCCGGGAACTACAGAATATTTCCCTTCTGTCCTATAGGGCATCTGGGAGTTGGAATCAACTTGATGATAGTATGTTTGGTTTGGTTTGGCCCCCAGGAAAGGAGCACTGCTGGTGCGTGGTTAAAGTACTCAACTAGTAGCTGCAAGGTTGATGGTTCCAAACTAGCAGGAGGAGCACGTGGCAGTCTGCTCCTGTAAAAATCCATAGCCTTGGGAACACTGTGGGGGAGTTGTACTCTCCCTGTCTCATGGGGTCACTGTGAGCAGATGGGATGCATGGGCTTTGCAGCAGTGGATTTGGTTTGGTTTGGGACCTCAGGAATGAAGGCCAGTTGAACAGATTCTTTGTCCACATTCAGGTTGAAATTGAACCTAAGGGATACGTTCTCCTGCTGGTGAGGTTCTTCGCGGATATGTCCCTGGGGACCACTTCCCTAACAGGGAGGAAAGACTTGCCTTTGGGGGAAGTCTGGATTTGAGAGCAACCAACTTTCCCCCAAAGAGTAGACATGTAGAAGCCATGCCTTTTGTCAAAATCGCTTTTTTGGAGGGCTCGACATAGGTCTCCTTCATACCAGACACATGTGGGCTTGGTTTGGCAGCAAACCACTGCTAGTTATTTCTGCCTCCGTGTAGAAAGAAGTAGACAGACGTCCACCCGTGACATTGCATCGACTCTGGCTCACAGAGACCCTACAAGAGAGAGGGGAGCTGCCCAGTGGGGTTTCTGAGGTTGTGTATCTTTATGGGCCCTCATCTTCCACCGTGGACTGACTGGTGAGTTTGAACTGCCGACCTCGCTGTTTGCAGTCCAATGCATAACCTGGTCCGCCTTCAGCCATGGTTGAGACCTTAATTAAATGTGCTAGTAGTAATTTTCTAGTGATGCACCCTAGGGAGTCACATGATTTTTAATCTTTTCCGTTAATCATTCCCTAATGTTCTGGTTTCATTAATAAGGAGCACGTCAATGTTGTCTGGATGGACTGGCCTGCTTCCCCGAAAATAAGACAGTGTCTTATATTAATTTTTGCTCCCAAAGATGCGCTCGGTCTTATTTTTAGGAGATGTCTTATTTTTCCATGAAGAAGAATATGGTACATATGGTACATATGGTACACATTTATTGTTTTATTAAAAGAGACCTCGCACTTCCTGTCTGCTCCGCCGGAGTTGCGGCCAACAGTGAGCTGCCCGGCAGCACCCGCCGCTACAGTCCAGAGTCCAGAGTTACGGTAGCTTTGGTTGGCCTTATTTTGGGGGAGGTCTTATTTTCAGGGGGGTGCCTTATATTACAGCAAGAGGCAAAACTGTAAGTAGGTCTTATTTTCAGGAGGTATCTTACTTTCAGGGAAACAGGGTACCTGACCAAAGTTGAACTACCTCAACTCTGAAGACGTTTGAAAAGTTCTGAAAGTACCTCGCATTCTTCTTCCCCTATTACAACATTTCTTGAGGCACCGAGGGAGCACACAGCTTTCTGGTATTGGCCAACAATACCATATTACGGTAGATGGGAGCCCCATATCCCTGTTCCTGGAGGCCAGTTCTTGGGGTGGTGCAAATAGTTAACAAATCTGGCAAATTAAAGAGCTGGGTTTTCATACATAACTAGTAGCACCTTGGGAAAAGGAGTAGACAGCTACTTCCAAAAAATCAGCCTTTGACAAATGTATTCTGACACATGTGGGGTTTCCATGAGCTCCTAGCTTTGGTGATTTCCAGTAGGGTCTTTTAAAATGTCATTTTTACCCCCAGCCATGCTTCCAAGATGTCACACCAGTCATTTGGGGAAAATGGAACTAGGATGCAAGCTGGGAAAATATTAGAACTTGGCGTATCTTGCTGGGAAGGAGGCGTGAAAGGGGTAGGGCGTGACAGAGGATCTAGGAAGCCTGAGTTTCCACAACTTTTCCTGCAGCCTGATTGGCTTCCATTGGTGTCGTTTTTAAAAACCCCACTCCTTGCCATCGCGTCAATGCAGACCTGCAGTGACCCTCCAAGACAGGCTAGAACTGACCCTTTGATTTTCCAAGCCTACAACTGTTCATTGGAGTAGAAAGCCCCAACTTGCTAGAGTGCTGGGTGGTCTCAAACGACCAACCTTGAGGACTGCAGCCCACCATCCAACCACTGCGCCATCAGGGGCTCTCTAGGCTTCCCTTTAGGGCAGACATTTACAATCTCCCCTGTCAAGGGATCTATGTGTCTCGTGTTGGCATTGGGATCTCACTCCCTTGCCCTGGGCCACCTGCAGGGGTCCGTGAACTTCCGGAGGGGAGGGCCAGATCTGGGTGTGAGTTCTTTCCTTTTGCCTCGCAGCACTTGCATGTGTAACGTGTTGAATAAATATTTGCCAGCAACATGAAATGCAAAATGAACGGATGGAAATTTTCAGAGGTCAAAGCCTGGCCCTGCCTGATTTTCTCAGCCCCTGGCACCGCATCCCATGCAAATCGCCATTTCATACTCATTTTTGATGATCATGAAAGTGATAATAAAACGCTGTAAGGGATGATTGAGGATAAGGCTCTTTATGGTTGGCCTCTTTTGTTGTAACCTGCCTCAAATCATTTTTAGAACTAAGCGGAGTATAAATAATAAATAAATGAGTAGATAAAGCTTTCAATCCCCAGGGCCTCTCCTGCCTATACCAGCCCCTCGCCTATCCCCCTCCACTCTCCCCCTCCCCCCCTTCCCGGCAAAGGAGCCTTCTGGGGCTGGAGGATGGGGAGAATTTTGTGTGTACGATCATTTATTCACTCAACAAGTAAGGTTTGCAAGCAGAGCCGTGCTTCTTCTCTTCAGTGATAACCTTGCTCCAGGGCTTCTCAATAAAGTGAGTTCTTCAAGATTGTTTAAGGCCAGGAGCCTTGATTCTGCTCAGAAATGTGGGGGATGTTGATAAAATCCCCCAAGCAAGAGAGATTTAGTGAGTAGAAGCAGGCGGCGGGTCTCCTGTCTCCTCTGTCTATCTTAATACACCAGTGCCTGGTGAAATTGCATTAATGCTTTGTGTGGCGTCTGTTCATGTCAAGCCCGATCTTCTCCCAACACCTCACCCCATGTGTCACCTTGCAGCCCGCTGCACAAAGGTCTGACTTGATTTTCAAACGCATCAAAATGGGAATTATTTATGACCACATTTACCTTTCCTCAGCGTTTTGCTGCAGGTTATAGCTAAATTACGCCAGTTGATTAAAACAGGCAATCAATGTCTGCCTGTCAGAAGTGTCTTAACTTGCTATATATATACACTTTGGGTAAATATCACATTATTTTAATCTGCAAATCAGATTTGTCGGCTCTGATTCATTTAAATGGCTCACACACCCCAAATTCTCTCTGACAGCCCCAATGTGGGAGCCTGTCCTCGTCTTGAAAAGGTAATATTGCCTGGGGCTAGTTGCTGGCTTAATAGAGACAAGAACACGGTGCAGCATGAAAGGAGAGAAAGGCAGCCCAGCTTTCCTATTCACAGGTCTCTGCAAGCATCCAGCACCTCAGCCACAAGGAATCTTTTCCCATCTCTGAGAGGGATGACTGAGGGAGGGAAGACACCTACCAAATAGTTCTCCAGACGCCCTTCAAACTTGGATCACCTGGTAGCCAAGCAACAGGCAGGCAGAGAAAATGAGCAGTAGCGCTCCTGAGATACACCGCTGAGGAGGATCAACCATAAGAGACCAAAA
>NW_022103905.1:5709161-5728721 GCF_000313985.2 Echinops telfairi
CAAATGTGGTAAAGCAAGTGATAGTGCCTGCTATCAAAAGAGACAGCGTCTGGGGTCTTAAAGGTTTGAAGCAACCAATACTATGGAACAAAATGTACATAAATTGTTGAGTGGAAAATGAATTTTGCAGGGCAAAATTTCTCCGAAACTACACTTAAAAAAGTAATCATTACATTAAATTAAGAGATGTGATTTATGCTACAGATAATAATAGCAAGAATGTGCTATTCTCTGTGCTAAGCAATTTATAATTTATATCACCTCATTCACTAAAGCTGTATAAAATCAGTGCTATTTTATATCTGCAGACACTCCAATGGGAAGAGTCTAGAGCCTTGCCCAGGATCTATGACTCTACCTACCAGACTCACAACCTCTTTACATGTAGTTATTGGCACTCACTGATTTCTTGAAGGAGGGATGGGTCCAGGGGAATAATTTTCATAGAATTACACTCACCCCCATGTGGTGGTTATTAGATACTGTGTTAGTCTGGGTAGACTAGAGAAACAAATTCTTAAACTCTCATATGTGTTTAAGAAACAGCTTTATATATAAACACAAACGAATATTGAGAAAACATCCCAGCCCAGTCCAGATCAAGTCCTTAAGTCTGATATTAGCCCGTATGTCTGATACCAATCTATAAATTTCTCTTCAGACTCATGAAACACATGCAATGACACTGAATGCAGGAAGATCACAGGCCAGGGGGTGGGAAGTCTTGTGGAACCAGTGGCGACAGAGGCATCTCAGTGCTGGCATGGGTCTCTACGTGACTCCTTCAGCTCAAGGGCTCTAGAGTAGCTCCATGTGTCTTGTTGGCAAGCATGTCTCCAAGGGAGTGAGTGTGTGTCCCTCCTCCAGTGAGCTGATTATCTCCTTAACTCCTCCAAATGGGGTCATGAAGCCGTGACCTGATTGACAGGCTCAACTCTACCCCTTCATTCTTCAGTCTCAAGTTGACAACAGATTATTCAACTACCACAGGTACCTTCAAGTTGATTCAGACTCATGGAGACCCTATGCAAAACAGAACAAAGTACTGTTAGTTCCGGCACCATCATCACCGTGGTGTTATGCTTGACCCCATTGTTGGAGCCACTGTGTCAGTCCATCTTGTTGAGGGCCTTCCTCATTATCACTGCCCCTCTACTTCACTGAACTTGATGCCCATCTCCAGGGACGGGTTGCTCCTTCAACATGTCCACACAACGTGAGATGGCGTATCACAATCTTCGCCTCTAAGATGGATTCTGGCTGTACTTCATCCAAGCAAGATCTGTTCGTTCTTTTAGAACTCCGTGGCACTTCCGATATCCTTCACCAGCGCCTCGGTCAAAGGCATCGATGCTTCTGTGGGCTTCCTCGTTGAACATCCGACTTTCCCATCCTTAGGAGGCAATGGAACATACCATGGCTTGGGCCAGGCACACCTGAGTGGTGGTCCTCCTTGCTCTTCCACACTTTAACGAAGTCTTGAGCACCTGACTCACCTGAGGAAATGTGTCCCTTGATCTTTTGACTGCTGCTTCCAAGGGTTCCCTGAATCCTGCAATACATATGTCAACCCCATCAATGCCTTCTTTCTTAGATTTTACACGCGAGCACCTCTTTGTACAATTCAAAAAAATGAATAGTACTTTTAGTATTGATGGATTATGGCTGTGACAAATACAAAAGATACAAAAATGCCTTTTACAAATAAATTGTACATGCTAAGAGGGTCACATCAACAAGTATTGCTGCCAGGGCTCCACTTCATACGTACAAGGATTTAGTTCCCCCAAAAAACATGTTTAAACATAATGGATAGCTTCAGTCCTACCCTTGTCTTTATCTCAACGGCGTGCCTGAAAAAAGCCAATCCAAACAGTGGCATCTGAGAAGACCTGCCGGACCCATTAAACTCAAGCCCCAGAAGTCTCCGGTGACTGCAGTTTGGATCCCCAGGGGTCACCTTGATATATTTTTCTCAAAGAACACAGTATGGTAACGGGGGCTTCTTAGGAAGAAGTTTTAAGAAAACTGAAAACTGTGCTGGGAATGAAATGGCCAACAAGTTTTCTCTGAGAATTTTTTCCCATCACAGCAATAGCTATTCTTCAAGGATGTCCGGGCAACCTTACCTCATTCAACTGACGCCCTGATCTTGGCAGGTCAGACTTCTTTCTGGGCCTCAAACTCAAGGAGCACAGAAAGGAATTCATTTGAGTTCCTCGAGGATGCTCAAATTGCCATGCTGAGATGTTGCAACTGAAGAGTGCAAAATCCTTCAGAAAAGGCCAGAGAGACAGCAACACTGCCTTCAGAGATGCAGGGGTAGAGATGCAGGATATGTATGTCAAGAAGCAATAAGTGTGCATTTTGAGGTTGTTGATGACTAGAGATTTCTATGCATTTGCAGCCATCCATTTTGTATTTATCGTGCTCTCTCCGGAGGTATTTGTGATGTACCCTTAATTTCATGTACAGCCAACACTTAGCCGGCTTCAGAATTCAGAATCCTCTTACAAGACACATCAGGGGTCCGTGGCTGTTGGGATGAAATCAGTGCTGTAGTGTGGAAGACACAGCAAGGATGTTGAGAAACCAATGTCTTGACTCATGTCCTCTTTCTACCTTCTGGCAGCTTCGGTTGGAGAAGGCAGTTTATCCTTGCTGAGTCTTACTTTGCTTCTTTCACAAAGGCATGGCATTTGCCTGCCTTGGTGACTGGCAGGGCCAACATGGTGCAGTGATCTGTTCACTGTAAAGTATGGCACCAAAGCAAACCGACCCAAGGCAGTCATGTGACTCAACCGTTCTTATTTCCATCTCCGTGTAGCCACGAGTTCACTTTGGTAAAACCCTTGTAAACCAACACGATGCTTTAAAAAAAAAATGGAGTTCTTATGAGTGAATTCTCCCCTCTGTTCTGGCAGCTGGCTCATAGTAGCAGGGCTTTGCTGATCTGATTTAAATGCATTTTATTCAATGAAAAATCCTGTAGAACAGATGCATTGACCAACCCCTCCTAACCCTATAGCCGTGATGTGCAAAGGAAACTCGGTTTTGTTGCTTGCTTTGTGTTAGAACTGTCTTTAAATGCAAGATGAGATTTTTCAAAATGAAATTTGACAGATTAAAAAATAACAATAATAATACCTACCTGTTTGTATGCCCTCTCCTCTACCCAGGGTGCTGGCAGTGGGGCTGGGAAAGCTGCCAAAGAGCTAGACTAGAGGCTGCAATCTCCAGGGAGTCTGGGTTTGAGGAAAATAAGGTTAGAGAAGGGACTGTTTGCAGTATGGGCTAGACAGACAGAAAGAAGAGGCTGTAAGCTTTCCTGGGAGGGAGACATGGGATGAAGAGCCTCCGGGCACACGAAGGAAGAGCCCATTGGACAGGGGAATGGAGCAGGGCCCTGGGAGGATGAGCTTCTTCACCTCTTCCCTGGAGTCTCAGAGTCTTGCAAAGACGCGGCTGCTAAACAAATGGTTAGAAGTTGGCAAGCTACTGCTGAAAACATCAGCCACTGAAACCCTGTGGAGTGGAGTGCTACTCTGACATGCCAGACTCTGCCCTGAGTCAGAGGTCGCCAGAAGACCTCTGGCCTAGGGCTAGCTCACAGTGTTAATTGACCTTTCTTTTTAAAAAGACCATTTATTTATTAGTAAATAAATTGCAAACCTTCAAAACGTCCTAGCATCTATTAAAATCCTCAGGGTTATTTTGGTTGCTTGTTTTGCTTTCTTCAGCTATAGCTATAATACAGGGATGGGGTGTGTTCAGTGATAGATTTTTTCCACTCAGATGGAAAAAACGCAGGTTCCGTTTCCAACCAGGGCAGCTCGTGCACAGCTCACCTCCATCTGTGAATGGTGTTCGCATTGGTTGTGAGGCTGACCAGGTTTGATGAGAGCTTCCAGATCTTGATGGCTGAGAAAGTTGGCCAGGGCACACCGCCTAGGTAACCATGGTGCACTCCACACTCCATTGTGCCATCGGTGCAGGCCTGGGCAGCATGTTGTTCCCTTGTGCAGGGGGTAGGCCTGAGTTGGGGGCCACTGAATGGCAGGCAGCAACAACCATGTGGAAAGTTGTGTATACTGTAGCGTGATTAAACAACAACAACAACAACCTTCAGTGTTCAAGGCAAGACTTTTCTCTAAAAGACCAGACAATCAATATTTCAGACTTTGTGGAACATACCATCTCTGTCATGCCGACTGCTCTCTGCTCTTGTAAGTGCATCTATGGTCAAATAAAACTTTATTTATAAAAATAGGTAGTGGTCTGGAATTTGCTGAGTTACTGCTGTGCATCCATAAAAACTGCTTCTTTTTAACTGCCACTGCATGAGGTGACTCTTTCCCCTCTTGGTGAATTATAAAATGTCAGAATCCCCTCTGCTTCTCTGTTGGCAGTCATACGTGAGCTTGTTGATCCAACTAAATGAGGGCTGAGCTGGCCTCGGTGGTTGCCTCGGTGGTTTCCTCGCATGCACGTGTGCTCTTTCTCCACAGGGCGATAGGGAAGTGTGCAGCACTTGTACCTGCATCGGAAAGTGCTGCAGACAGAGAGCTGGCAGTCAGAGGCTGATCTAATGAAGACATTCCCCCGCCTCCTTTGAAAGCAGTGAGCTGCAGGGCCTCTTTTCTTTGGCTCCTGCACCTCTACGCACTCTTAGCTCTGCTGTGGGGGTCAGTGTGGGTTCCCAAAGAATGGCAGCCATGCCTCCCATCAAGTCTGCCTTCTCACTCTTTTGGATTCCCTTCACCTTACCCTTCATCTCCAGGAGCATCTGGGGTCAGAGTGTCTCCGGAGCAAGCAGATGTCTTGGAGGACCTCTCTCTTCCAGAAAGAAGCCCTTAAATCACACGAAGCTCCAGCAAGGCTGGCTGTCGACAGAGCACATTTCAGCCTGTTGTTCTGTCTTCCCTCCTCCTGCAGAGGGTCATCTGCTCCCTCCTCTCACTTCAAGGGAGTTGATTCCTTGATATCGTCCTTTCAGCCGCCCCCTCATGCTTTCCCTCTCTCTCCTCAGCCATATTCCTCCTCAGCTCAGTGCAAGCAGACTCGTTTCTTGGGGAGAAGTTTTGAGTTTAGCACAAGAACTGCACGTATCTGAAACCACAAATCATGCGGCAGAGACTGCCGAGAGCCTCCCTTGCAGACTTTTGCAATTGGATTATGACGGCCAGCCATCTGGATGTTGTCTGAAAGATTGAACCGCTGCTGTGTCTTCTGTCCATGAAGGAAAAAAACCAAACCAAAACGAGATCCCTGGACGAAGTTAGAGAGTGGGAGTAGGGGCATTAGAAGGCAGTTATACTTGGGCCTGACCAGTATTTTCTAGAAAATGGAATTTTTGTGCTCTCCTCATGATAAACAAAAGACCCGAGAAAAGGTTTGTCAGGCACGAGTGGAAAGTGTAAAAGTGGTTCTCCATGAGGCAGGGAGGTGATGATCCCCCCCCATGCCCCCCGAAAGGGCATTCTGCAATAGGTGGAGACAGTCTTGTTTGTACCTGCTCAGAGGAAAGGCGGCTAATGACAGTTAGTGGGGAGAGGCCAGAGTCCTCTCTAAACACTCTACAATGCTCAGTGAAATCCCCACAAAAATTGATTGGCCCCAAATGTCATGAATGACAAGATGAAAAATCCTCAGTGAAAGGTATTTTTGTTCATGCATCTTCTGGGGGGTCGGGTATGTTGCTTTCAGGCTAAACACATGAAGCAGGGTAGGAAGGACAACCTGGGGACCTCCTGTGACAAGCAGCCGGTGGAAGCACAGCCTCTGGATCACAGCGGTCTGACTGCCAACTGATGAAGAGGTGGCACAGGGCCGGGCGGTGTTTCAGTCCTGTGTCCATGCATTCCCTGTGAATTGGGTTCTACAGCAGGTAGCAACAAAAACAATGAGTCAAGAATAGCCCTGCCCTGTCAGTGGTTAGTCATGGGCATATAAGCTGGATTAGTCAAGTGAGGCCTCTCTCCGGGCAAGCTTCCTTTATGGTGGGTAAGTGCTCAAGTGTCAGAGGGTACCATCCCAACTTGGTTTATGCCTGCTCAAAAAACACACTCCCTGTTGTCAAGTTCATGCTGACCCGTGGCCTCTGGTGTAGTCCAAAGTGAAACGGAAGTCCATAGAGTTTTCTTACCAAGCATCTTTACAGAAGGAGATGGATCGGCAGGCCTTTCTTCCATGGGTTTGCTGCATGAGTTGAACCCCTAACCTCGAGGCGGGTAGTCCAGGGTGTAAACCATTTGCATGTAGCTTCAGGAAAGTATAAGTGGGTGGAAAACAGTTTCCTGGCTCTGGCTGCTGCCCTGAGCTGTGGGCTCCTCTTGAATAAATTGCATCCTTAACTAAAGAACCCTGGTGGGGCTATGGATTAAGCATTGGGCTGCTAACCACAAGGCAGCAGTTGAAACCCACCAACTGCTCAGAGATGAAGAGATCTTCTTCTGTAAAGATTGAGTATCTCAGGAAACTCATATGGTCCCCCTCAGGTTGCCTCAATAGCAGTGGATAGAGGTAGACACTCCTTTCTCTAGAGCCTGGACTTTATCAAAGACACTGGCTCCGTGGCCCGCTGGCTCTAGATGTGGCCTTAGAAACCCTCACAGATAGCTCTCCTCTGTCCCAGAGGGTTGCTGTCAGTCAAAGTCAACTTGATATAGATTGCTTTGTGTTTGTTTTATTTTATAACAGCTGTGAGGGTGCCTATCTAGGTGAGCTAATATTCAATGTAAAGAAGAAGATGAGGTGGAAGGAAGATAGACCCTTATGCTCCAACAAAGACTGCTAATCTTACTCCAGCCCATGTGACTCTGAACATGGGCTCGTCTGTCCCTGGACCCTGTTGATCAAACAAGCGCTTGCTATTTCAATGATCGGCCATGAGGCCTCTCAAGTTTGGGCTCTTTTTCTGTAGGTTTGAGTCCTTTTAATTCTATTAAAGCACCATGTTTACAAGTAGCTAGTCTGCTGATGTCATTTGTTTCCTTGTTTCAAAAATTTTAGTAGGGTTTAGGAAGGAATAAAGGTAAGTGTTTGGGCTAAGTCAGCCTCCTAAGACAAAAGTGAAACTCCATTGAATTTAACAGGAGTCACTGGTGACTTGAAATTGAAATGTCAGTAGGGTAGAAGGGTAGAAGGCAGATTGTAGTCTGTTGAAGAGATGTTAGGAAAGAAAGATGTTTTGTTGGGCATCACTATCGGACAAACCACTCTGAAATTTAGTGACTTAAATGGCCATTTTTTATCTCTGCTATGTTTGCTGGTTGACTAGCTTCTGCTGGGTGGTTTTAGACTGAAATCTGATTTAATTACAATTAGATCGTGCTTGGGGCTGGGATCATTGCAAAGCTCTATTAATGTCCAAGAGGACCTTTTCAATCACATGTCAGGTCCTCCGACAGAAACTAGTAGAGTCTGACAGGGCATCATTCTGTCTCTCCAGTAACTTCTGAACATAGACAGTCTGCGTTTCCTCACAGTGCAATGATCTCGGGACAGTTGGAATTTTCACATGGTAGCTTGCTTTCCCTACGGTAAATGTTTTAGGAGAACCGTCTAGAAGATGAAAGAGTTCTTATGACATAAGCCCAGAAGTCATGTGGTGTCACTTGGCTCCATTCTTTTTGTCCAAAAGTGAGTCTTCGGGTCAACCCAGCTTTAAGAGGAAAAGAAAAGAACTTTAAAAGATACGTATGCCAGTAGTTCATAGGAGGGCCAGGTTTACAGGCGGCTTTATGTAGCAGTAACAGCAGTTGAGAATAATCCTTTAAAGCATTTTAATTTCCAAGGAGTGGAGAAGTCACTGGAAGGCTTTCATTTGTGTTTTCTGTGGAGATGAACATGTTGAGGAAAGGCATACTGGACATTGAGAAATAGAGGAGAGCCTTGCTAATATAGAGGAGATCAGAGGTGTGGAAGGATACGATTCAGAATTTAGTTAGAGGATTTTGCTTATGTGATAGGAGAACTATCTTTATTGTACTGGAGAGACAAAAATGAGAATGGGTGGCAAAGACGTGGGTGGATAAAGAATCGAGTGTGGTGTTGAGCACGGAGGTTTCCATACAATGGAAGAGTCTCTTTGCCTATAATGCTTCTGTGTCTAAAGAAGCAAAAGGGTTGGCTCAGCTAAGAAATGTGGAACAGGATGTTGTGTGAAGTTTTGAAACAAACACAGGAGAATGGTCCAGAGAGCTGAGTAAAATAAATATACACCATAAGACCCCAGCATCTGTCCATATGAAATGCTTAGCTTGGGAGAAAAAGAAATGAAATGAGGTCTGGGAAATCTATAAAGAGTAGTTGCTGTTTCCCACGGTTGGTGGCATTCTCTGTAACACTCTCTGCTCTTTCCAGCCCTGAAGTCCCCACGCTTCTAGGCATTGTTTTCCAAACTCAAACAGTAGGAGCAGGGAGTACATGGTCCTTGTTTCATAAATGCGTTTCATTAGAAAGCAATATCTTACCATTTTGTAGTCCACAAGAGAAGGGTTAGGGAGGGGGGCCGGATCTTGAAAAGAGTTCAAACCTCTGACCTAAATGGATTTAGAGAAGATCTTGCTCTGCCAATGCCCCTATAGGCTCTCTTTTCCACAGCAGCTGAATTGGAGACAAAGGACCTAACATTTGAATGTGCCCTGACTCC
The DNA here is from genome assembly GCF_000313985.2 of Echinops telfairi. Classification (NCBI taxonomy): domain Eukaryota; kingdom Metazoa; phylum Chordata; class Mammalia; order Afrosoricida; family Tenrecidae; genus Echinops; species Echinops telfairi. The sequence continues at coordinate 5,717,815 of NW_022103905.1, forward strand.
GACAGTGTAGATTCATTGGATCTCCTCACAGAATTGTCATCTTGCTGGGGTCCTTTGGAGGCAATGGATATGCAGAACCGCTGCAGATCCTCAGGGTTCATTTCAGCGATGCTAAGCATGGCCACTTTTGGTCAATGAGCACAGAGTGAGCTGCCATGATTAGGCATTTAACTGTATGGTCATTTCAAGTTAAATAAAGTGTTTACAACAAGCCCCAGGGCTAGGAGATGGAGACTATGTCAAATTACATCCTATTACAATTACATAAATTTTTTTAAAAATTGCATCTACAAGAGCCCTTCATGAAAAGGATGAAAAGATTGTGGACTTTTTTTCCCCATTGGCATTAATTGACAAATTATAACCATAGTCCATAATACTTTATATTGCACAATGATTCATCATAACTGCATATGCATCACTTGGTTCATTAAGGAAGGTAACAATGTTAGCAGTCACAATAATTGTTTTCGTTATCAGATTAGGGACAGAGTATCATAATGAATATGACCTTCCAGAACATATTCACTGATTGAATAAATACAACTAAGCCTTGGTACATATGGTAGAAAGCATAACAAGATTAGCTTAATCTTTTAACTCTTCCAGGAAGCCATGGCAGCACCACACAACTGTGCTCAAAGTTCTTGATTCCCCTTTGGTCTAGAATGTCAGGAACATACATTGCTCTCTGTCATAGGGCTCTGCAAGAAAAGATATCTAGCCTTGCTTCAAGTAGTTTTATATGAGATGTTAAGAGCATCATGGTTCTAGTTTAAGACTTTGTGTTTGGGCAATTGCCTGGAAAGACCTTGGAAAGAAATAAAGGCAAGAAGGAAGGAAGGAAGGAAGGAAGGAAGGAAGGAAGGAAGGAAGGAAGGAAGGAAAACATTAAGCATTCTCCATTCTTCCTAAAAAATAAAAATAAATTAAGGGAAACGTTAAGAGTAAAATAGCATCACAGTCAATGATGCCTGAAGGAAATTGTATTCATCAGTGCATAGACAACAAACTCAACCACCTCCTTCCTGCTCAGCCAGAGGGACAGGTGCCAGGCTTAAAAACTCTGAGGAATTATGTCTGTGTCTCTGTACAGTTGAAATCACTATTATAGGGCTTGTTTTGTCCAGGCTCTCTTGGTGCAGTGACAAACACAGTCTCTGTTTCCAGAGTAGAAAATTCACTTGTCTTGATTTGGTCCCAGGATTGTATTCTCTTCCTTTTTGCTCTTCTCTCTTTTGTTCCAAAATTATGTCCCATTCCTGAAGTTCCCACCAACCAGAGCTGGACTCGTGTCAGCTACATGGATGTCAGAGACCGTGCTCGGTGGAGGTTTTTAGTGGCTGGGTTTTCAGAACTAGATTGCTAGGCCTTTTTATCAAGATACCCTCTACATGACTGTTGGTTTGCAGCCAAGCATGTTTTATCCAGGGACCTTTTCTGAAGTTGTTATTAGGGGCCCTCCAGTTGGTTCAGGCTCGTAGCAGCCCGATGAACTGGTCCTGTGCCATCCTCCCAATGGTTCCTGCTTTGGAGCCTGTTCTTACAGCCACTGAGTCAATCCATCTCATGGACGATCTTCCCCTCTTTCGCTAACACTCTATTTTAGCAAGCTTCAATAATGTCCTTCTCCAGAGACTGACCCCTTCTGATAACATATCCAAAATATGTGAGATGACGTCTCCCCATGCATGCTTCTAAGGATCATTGTGGCAGTATCCTTTCAAGACAGCCTTGTTTATTTTTCTTACAGCTCATGGTCTATTCAGGATTCTATATACATGTTCCACATGATTATAATTCAGTGTTCTGGAGTTCTCATTCTACACAATGTTATTCATAAATTGTTATGAGCCACACAGCTGAATGCCTGTGCATACATCATTCTATGTTCCCCTTCAAATTTGTCTTTAATTTCTGGCAGCTACCTCTTGCTATACTACTGCAATCATTTTTTTTCTTCATATTCTTCAGCAAATGTTGGTTGTGTGTGGTATGAACTCTACTTTAAAATAATTTTCGCACTCCCTAGGGTCCTCTTTCTGTGATATTGGGCACAAATATGGATCTCTTATGGTTGGGAGTCTTTCACATTTCTTGATGTGGATGAGTAAACAAATACCCCTAGTAGTGCATTTGTGTGCTGAAACCTTTCCATTGGTGTTGGCTCATCAACTCTTGCATCCTTGTTTTTAACCAATGCTCTGAGTGCAGATTGAATTTTTTGTTTCAGCCCTGGATGATAAGCTACCTCCTGAAATGATTGAAAATTAATCACTCCTTTTTGGTTCAGTGATATGCATTCCTTCCATATTCTTTGGATACTTCCTACATTGTCCAATATTTTGCCAATAGAATCCTTTAATAATTCAGCTCAAGACTTGATTTTTTTGGATCCGTTATCTTCAGTCTGAGAAATGCCAAATATGTTCTCCCCTGTTGGGTTTCTAACTCTAGGTCTTCCCACATGTCATTATATTACTTAATCTCATCTTCTTAAACTACCCTTCAAATATGTATATTCGGCTCTCTACGTCATCATTTTTTCCCATCAACTTTAGCCTCTCCGTGTCCTACAGAAAGTTTCAGGGTTTCTTCTGATGCTCGTTTTGTGTTTTCTTTTTGTTGGCCGTTCGCTGTCTTCATGGATGATGTTCTTGGTATCATCCCATAAGTCACCTGGTCTTCAGTCTTTAGCGCCAACATGTTACATTTAATCATGAGATGGTACCAAATTCAGGTGGACTATATGCGAGGTCATATTTTGCCTTGAGTGGATTCATTTTAATTTTCTTTAGCTTCAAATCCAACTTGCATATGATCTGTTCCACAGCAGCCCTTGACCTTGTTCCAGTGGATGAGTTTGAGCTCCACTTTTCACAGATGTCATCGATGTGATTCCCGTGCCTTTATTCGATCTGGCACGTGTCATGTGCACCGTCACTTCTTCCGTGGTTGAAAATAGGTATTTGAAATGTCTGAGTCATTGGTCTCATAAAAGTCTATCATACGACTTCCAATATCATTTTGTCATTAAGGCCAAATTTCTATCTACTGATGCTTCCTCTTGGTTTCCAGCTTTTATATTCCAATTGCCAATAATATCAATATATCTGGATTGCAGATTTGATCAATTTCAGACTGCGGGCATTGGAAACAAATCTCAAATTCTTCAATTTTAGCTTTAGTGGTGGGTACGTATGTTTAAATGAAAGTTGCATTAACTAGGTTTTTTTGGTAGATATAAAGATGTAATCTTATCCCTGACATCATTGTACTTACATGATTGAGGTTGAAATGTTCTTTTGGACAATAAGTGAGACACCATGCCTCTTCCATGGGTCATTCCAAGCAAGGGAGAGCAAAATGACGGTCTGATTCCAAGTGGCCAATGCCAGTCCGTTACAGCTCAAGAGTGCAAAGGCTTTTGAACTTTATGATTTCTGCTTCTTTTTTGATGACTTCCAATTTCCCTGTATTAATTCTGCATGCATTCCATCTTTGAAAGGATTTTCGCAGCTATTTCTTCTCATTTGAGTAGAACATATATCTGGAGTTAGAACATCCAAAACGTGACTAAGAATTAGTATACTTATAATCTTATTTCCCAGAGACATTCATAGATAAATTTTAAACAGGCAGTTAATAACAACCTTTATATTATTGAGAGGATTTACAAAAAAGTATTCATTCAGTCGTGTTTTAAATTAGCCCTTGCTGGGTGTCCATTGGACACCAACCCTATTCTAAACGCAAACTCTGGGATATGTACTTCCCGGGAAAAGTATGAATTTTGATTGAATAAATAGCCCGTTGTTACTGCTTCCAGACCAAATGAAGGAAGTAGACTTGTACACAGGAATGTAATGCAGTATGATGAACATTCTAAGTGGCAATATCCGTAATGGAAATAAGGAAGTAAGAAACCAAGAAAGTGGTGAAGATGAATAATGGTGTTCAGCTAAGATTTTGATAGAGGAGCAGTAGTGTTTCAGGTGAACAAGATTAGAAGAATATCTGAGAATGTGTGTGTGTGTGTGTGTGTGTGTGTGTGTGTAGAGGAGTATGAATAGGGCATTTCAAATAATGCCCTGGATGCTGAAACAATATGGTGAGTTCTGGAACCAGTTGACTGTAGCTATGATTCAGAAGATGTTCAGGTAAGAGGCTGAGGGGTAGCTGAGTAGCAAGATGAAGATATTGAAGGGCTATGTAACTTTTATTAAAGAGTTTGGGCATTGGCAGAAGGGAATCTGTTTAGTAGAAAATGGAGAACAATCATAGTGTATATACAGTTAACCCTGTTAGCTAGGTGGAGGGGCTAAGGCTAGGGAGAAATACTGGACAGGGTAGAGGCCGTTAGTAGGCTATTGTAGCTGTCCAGGTAGAAGTGATGAGGTGCTAAAGAAGACAGAGGAGGTGGCATATGGTTTTGGAACTTTTCCCTCAGGCAGAGAGCACTAGAGTTACAGGTAGAGATCACACATGGCAAGATATCTTCTTGGGTCATGTGCACAAGGGAAATGTCTTAGCACATGGTAGACTAACAAGAGAGTAGGATCCAGGTTCCTAGATAAATCCTGGCAGTTGTACCTGCTTATTAGCCTGGACCACCTATTTCTGGGCCAATGGTTCTGAAAATCTGGCATCAGAATCATCTCCAGTCTTGGTGAAGGATGCGACTGGATGGATTTGCATTTCTAACAAGTTCCCAGGTGATGCTGGTCCTCTAGAGAACATGCCTCCCTACTCCAAGAACCTCTATAATTAGAAAGCAAGATGGCATCATCTTTAAGCCACTTGTTTTTGTGGGGGTTTGGGGTGGGGTAAGGGTGGAGGTCTTCTTGCAAACAGCTATACCTAGAGGAGTTTGCTCTCCTTGGCAGGGAAGACCTAATCTCCTCCCTCATGAAGATGAGACGTTACTCCCAGCATTTTATTTGGGATGGCCTATGAGCCTGCCATATGCAATGTTAGGCTCATTGGAATTTGAGTTAACTAATATTTCTTGAGTGTAGGTCACATCTTGCTCGAGGCTGCAGTTGGGCAGTGTGAGAATGGTAGGACTCTGAAATATACCGTCCAGGAGCTGATTTGGGGACGATCACAGAATACTTGCCCAAAGTGTGCTCCTTATAGCACCATTCTTGCAGACTATTGATAGGGACCATGTGTAAAACAGGTTTACTTGAGTAAATAACTTTTGAAAGTCATGATGAAATGCAGCTAAACCTTTTTGTTCATTTCCAAAGAAATTCTCTGGGTCTATAATATTGTTTGCTAGGAATATCTGTGAAATACTCTATACACACACACTATCATAACCCTGTTTTATAACACCTCGAAATGCTTTATTTTGAAGTATCTTTAGGAGTGAGTATAATAGCAAATACACCCTAGGAAATTCTGCCATTAAAAAAACTGGAAGAATTTTTAGAATAGTAATGCTCAAAGGCTACTTGACAGGTTGGTCCCTGACAAAGATATTGGGAATCCACAACAATGTTCCAAGCGCAAGGACATAGTAATGTTTTGTGAAGCTGAATTTTTTCCATTTCAGGCTCATCTTTATTTTGAAATAATGCATTTCCAATGACTGGGCTGTTTACAGTTTCCTTTGTACTAAAGTAATGGCAATGGGAGCTAATGATTTTCCAACTTTCTTATACATGTTTTCAATGAAAACTTAGTCTCTTTCTACTAGTCTCTTCATTTGAGCATAATTATATTGTTCTGTTAGATATGTAGATATCATCGAACCCAAACCCCAAACTCATAATGAAGCAAGTGAGTTTCTAAGGCTGATACAGAATAAGTAATAATAATGCTTATTATCATTTTTGTCAACAGTGTATATATCCAGAGAGGTCCTTCCATATTCAAGGGCTTGGTGGCACCTGTTAGGGCACATTGGTGCCTTTCCTAGTATTAACTGCAACCTGACCTTGAAGAGCTTGTGCTATCACAGGCAAGACATGAAGTGCTTCATAATCAGGGGGAAATGAGAACCAGCAGGATGCCATGTGTCCATTTTTATATTTTTGTTCCAGGCAAACCCAAGACAGTTCGTGATGGATTATGATTAATTCTATTTACTTACCTAGTTCTCTTTATGGATATTACTCTGTGAACAAGGAAGTGGTAAATATTAAGCAGACTCCTGGGAATTTGTCAAACTCACAGCCAAACATTTCCATTCATCTTTCAGATCACTCTCATTTGTAAAATAACCTGAAGTTACTTAATCTTTCTCTTTGAAACAGCATCTTTACCCGAATTTAAAAAAATATATACTAAATTCTTTCTGAAGTTAGTCCTTCCAAGTACAAATATTCAGGATTCTTATGACTTACATAGAGCTAAACGGTAAATGAGGACACAGTAATGCATCTGCATTATCTACGATGTCTCCTCTCCTCAGTGATTTATCGATCACCCATGCAAAATAATGCTTAACGCAGGTCAGATATCTTTGTGGAGATTATAAAGGAGAGAAAAAAACACACTTTCAAGTAATAAACAGATGGTATCTATATATTAGATACTATTTTTTTAAATGTAAATATTCATTATGTACTCTGAGATGGGCTATCAACCGAAAACACAGTTTTCCAAAGAAAGCGATCTACATCACAGCCTGAGATTACTTTTCATGGCTTCCCGAGTCTGCGCCTCTCACAATGCAATCTGCAGACTGCCTAATCATCGTTACTTGGGAAGCTTGCTGAAAATGAAAATCTGTGTGTTCAAGCATATTGGGTGATCCGAAAGGTTTCCATTGGCTAATTTTCAAAAGGACAAATGCCAGGCCTTTCTTTCTAGTCTGTCTGAGTCTGGAAACTTCATTGGATCCTGTCCACCATAGATGACCCAGTGAGTATTTAAAATGCAGATGGTATAGCTTTCAGCATCATGGCAATGTGCAAGTTATCACAGTATGAGATCACTTTCAACTGACAGAGACCACATTTAGTAAATAGAAGGCCAATCCCGAACAGAGCAATCAACACATTAAACTGACACAATCACCAACACAGATTTAACCGTACAATAGATCGTGAGGCTATTCCAGAAGTGGGCACCATTTTGTTCTGTTCTACATACATAAGGTCTCCATTGGTTAAAGCTGACTCAACAGCAACTAACAACAATCCCCTTGAAATTCAGATCTGAGACATAAGCCCCTCAACCTTCTCTTATGCTCACTTAGCTTTAAATATCACTTCTTCTAAAATATGTCATTTCCTTGGATCATGGCATCACCAGATGCCCAAACAATGCACAGTAGAAGAGAATCAGGGAGGGTAATACAAAGTGGAGACCCATCTCACTGCGACCCGGGTGGAAACTGTGACCTCCTTCTAGTCAGTGACAATGAATTTGTAGTTCTTCCTTTCATTCGTTGTCTCTTTGGGAAGGCAACAAACTTTCTACTTAGAGAAGCCTCTTCCTGAACATAGTTATAAATTCAAAGTCAACATGGCAAGGGAAATGTAGGAAACAAAAGAGGTTGGAAAGGTATTGGGGAAATATTTGCCTAGAGAAAAAAACAAAAGCGACATACACATACTTACTCCATAAACATCCATTATATTTTAGAATTGTACTCTGCTTTCTGATTCCCCCCCACCCCACAATTTTCTTCCATTTTTGAAGTTCACTTCATTCTTGAATGTTGATTTTCTTTCTTTTTAATACAGTCCACTATTGTGTACAGAAAACTCTTTCTACCCTGAGGCTAAGGATGTTCTAGGTGAACTGATCAATCAATTTTACCCATTCAGAGAGAGCATTGAAATAAAAAAAAGAATTTCAACCTTTTGATGGATGTGGTAGCTGTTAGCTAAATACATTTTATTTTTCAATGGAAAAACACCACTGAAGAAGCAGTCTTACAACTTGCTGTTGCTGTTCCTACCTAGAACCACCGTATGGACAACAGACTGAAACGTCGACCTGTTTTCTGTCATCTGTGCTTGAGCGCAGTGTTGAGGCCTATGTCAATCTATCTCTTTGTGGGTATTCCTCCTTTTCACTGAGTGTGTGCATGTGTTAGGACAGGTTAACTAGGGAAACAAATCCGGAGACACTCACATATGTGTAAGAGCGAGCTTTATATGAAGAAGCAATTATATACCAGGAAAACATACCAGCCCAGTTCAGATCAAGTCCATAAGACCAGTACTAGTCCATAAGTCCGATACTAGTCCTTAAATCCCTCTTCAGACTCATGCAACTACAGGAGATGATGCAGAAGGCAGGAAGATCACAGGCCCGTGGGTGCAGGGTCTTGTGGATCCAATGGTGGTGGATGCATCCCAGGGCTCTCATGAGTCTCAGCATGGCTCATCAGCAGGAAAGGTGAAGCAGAGTGGGAAGTCTCCAGGGTCTTCCTGATGAGGTCACTTCCACAAGGAGGCGCCATCCAGGCTGATTGACAGGCTAGACTCCACCCCTACACTTCAAGTTGACACCAAATTATGGAACTACCACAGTGCATTACCAAGTATCATGTCCTTATTTACCCATCCCGCCCCTTCTACTAAAATGTCAAAGGTACAGGAGGTGAAGTCTCACCATCTTGCTCTTTCTTCAAGACAAACTTGTTCATTCTTCTGACCATCTTGGCATATCCAATGGTCTTTGGGAGTCCCAGAAGTCAAGGGCATCGATTCTTCTCCAGCCTTATTTATTCACTGTCCAGCTTTCCTTGCACTTGGGGCAATTGAAAATGCCATGGGTTGGGTCAGGTGCACCCTAGTCCTCGAAGAGATCTCTTGATTCTTCAATCCTTTTTTGATTTTTAAAACTTTATTTGGACAGCAAACTCGCCCAATGCAATACACCATTTGATTTCTTGACTTCCGCTTCCAGGGCTGTTGATTGTGAATCCAAGCAAAAGAAATCCTTGATACTTTCATTCTTTTATTTATGTATGATAAGGGTGCTCAGTCCATGAAGCTGCTTCTTTGTCCGGGGGTCATGATTTTGGTTTCCTTTATGTTGTGTTGTAATCCACGGCCAAGCTTGGATGGGGTCTTTACTCTTCAGTAAATGCTTCAAACATTGCACTTCAGCAAGCTGTTTGTGGCATCTGCATATCACAGGCTCTTAATGCGTCTTCAAACTTGATACCACATTGGTCTTCATAGAGTCCTATTATTTACTCCGCATCAAGATGGACTCATTAAGGTGAAAGGATACAACTATGACACATATCTTCCCTGATTTGAAACCGTGCAGTCACCCCTTGTTCTATCTGAACAACCTCCGTGCTCTGTGTACAGGATTTGCATCAACCCAATTAAGTGTTCTTGACTTCCCATTCTTTTCAATGTTATCCATAGTGATTTTTAAATCTCACAGCCAGTCCACTGCCTTTGCATGGTCGGTAAAACACGGGTAAACATCATTCTGGTGCTCTCTGCTTTCAGCCATCTGCCATGGACAATGATATCCCTCATGACACATCTTTTTGAATCCAGCTTGAATTCGGGCAGTTCCCTGTCCATGTATTAGTTACTGCCTTTGAGTTGATTCTGACTCCTGGTGACCCTGTAGGAAAGCATGGAACTGCCCCTGTGTGTTTCTGAGACCAGAACCCTTTATAGGAGTAGAAAGCCTCATCTTTCTCCCATGCACAACTGTAGCCACCGTTTAAAATTTAGCTTCAGCAAAATTTTACTTGTATTTGATAGTAATAATATAATTTGAAACCTTCCACATTCTGTTGGGTAACTGCACGGGATAGAATAGCCACAGATATGGATGGGTGTCTCCAGTCAAATGGCCAGGTAGCTGACTTCTAAAATTCTTGGCCTAGATGAGTGAAGGCATCCAACTTTGTATGTATTTGTTGAAATATTTAAACTGGTATTTCGTTAATTCCTGGAGCCTTGTTTTTCCACCATGGTCTCCAGGGCCACTAGAGTTCCTTTCTTTAAGATCATCAGTTCTTGATCATGTGCTTCCCTCTGAAATGGATGGACACTGACCAGTACTTTTTGATACAAGGATCCGGTGCACGTCCTCCACTCTCTTTTGATGTTTCCCACAGAATCCATCAGCATTTCCACACAAAGCTTGACGTTTTTATCTTCAGTTCTTTCAGCTTGCGAAGTGTTGTGATTGTTCTTCCCTTTGGCTTTTCTGATTCTCCGTGTCTTTGCACATGCCACGGTAATGCTTTACGTGGCATCTTCAGCCCTTGGGCTTCATCAGTTCTTCCCGTCACGTCAGCTTCTTTATGTTCAAAAGCAAGTTTCAAAGTCTCCTCTGATATTCATTTTGGCCTTTCCCCCACTGTCTTTGTCATCACCTGTTGCTTTCTTTATATATGATATCTTTGATGTTATCCCACAAATCATCTAGGCTTCACTAATTGGTAGTCAGTGCATCAAATCTCTTTTTGAAATTGTCTATAAATTCATATAACTTAAGGCAAGGAAAAGTCCCCAGTATGCAAGGAATTGTGTGGTACTTTCACATCCTCAATGGTAGTGAGGATTTTAATAAGCCTTTGTGGCCCAAATTGGAAGACCCTCATCTATATAACGAAAAACAAGGGCTTCCATGAAACCAAGTGGACTACCTGCTGAGTTGTGCTTCACTGTAGTACCTCTAACTCAGTCAGGGCTATTACACAGGCTCCTAGGTGTACAACACTAATAACATCAATGAGTTCTTTTGTAGGTGTGCAACTTCCAACTTGTCATTTCCAGACATTTGACGGTCTTATGACTCAATTTGTTATGTGTACTCTTCTAGCCTCACCACTAAACTATAAAAGTTCTCCTTGAAAAATAGATAGGAAGTTGAATCTCATGAAACCAGTATCTCCGTACAAAGACATGTTTCTCTCATCTATAGGAGACGTAGCTAATCATGGATGTCAAATATATATATAT
>NW_022103905.1:5729372-5731726 GCF_000313985.2 Echinops telfairi
ATATATATAATGACTACAATGTGTAACCTACCACAATTGTTAATCCAGTCTGTCGGTGGATGCTTTTCCTTAGCTGAACATATTCCTGACTTAATAATAGAATTAAATAAAGAAATCGGAAGCAACTTGACTTAAAGCACTATCCATTTAAGATAGAGGTACATAGAATTAGAGAATCTCAGGAACATTTCTTAACAGGAATACCACAGATATGTTTAATGCAATATTGTGGAAGCAAGTGTCAGAAGTGTTAGAAAATTAATCCATTTCTCCTTTCCCCCCACCAGGTTTTTGACCAGACACCCAACCTTCGCAAAGGTAAACAACATTTTATCATTTTCCAATTGTGTTGAAAGACCTAGCATCATCACATAGGCTTTGGATGCACTGTTACTGTGCCTTTCGCTGGTTTCTGAAAGTCATGAGTTTGCTGTTCAACTGGCATCCAGAAGTGGTTTTTATTTGTGATATAGGGCCATATGAATATGGCTCGAGTCAGTACTGGACTCCTTATGAGACAGAGAAAGGAGAGTTTGCCTCTGGTTTTCTTGCTGGATTAGCCCTTTTACACGACAGCAGACCCTCTGTCGCTGAGGTTCAGAGACAGAAGAAGGTTTCTTTGTGAGCCTCTACGGCAGGGCCGTGCACCTCATCTACAGCCTCCGGGGGAAGAATTTAAAAGCAGGGTGCCTCACATTGTGTCCCACTCTGGAGCTCCACTGAGGTCTTCCTGCCAGGTCCAGCAGGGCAGCATTAGCCAAAGTAGCTCAACTCTCCAGGAGGATCCGTCAAAAACCAGTAATTGAGAATGTGTTAATCACATTAAAGGACACAATAGGAGCCTCTCGTATTTCATTAGAAAATCAGGATGCAATTGATGTGCACCATCTGGTTTGCGAATTCAGGAATAACTTTTTCAAAAGGGCACATTTCCAAGTTCTATGTCTCATATGTTGCAGAAGGAAAAACCGTAAGCCGCTCTATTTTTAACGAGAGCAGTGGCACTGCTAAGATTGGGGTGGACTTCCAAGATGGGCCTAAACCACAAGTGTTTGTAGTACATTTGGCATATTTATCTTGTTTAAAGCCTGGGCTTCCAGTTGAAATTCCAGTTGAAGTTCTCCATGTGTTAATTGGAAAATAGAGAGAGGCACCATTGTCATCGAGCATCTGCTTCCGCGGTACTAATTATGGCTTCAGCATATCACAAAGACTAGTATTTTTTAAATTATCTCCTGTTATATACTATGTTATGTCAAACAACTGTGTTTTCAAAGCACAGCAGAAGTCAAGTTGAACTTTACTATGTATTGCATGATTTTTACAATGATCTTTTGGCTGGAGTCCTCACTGAGAGACAACAAACAGAAACAAATCAGTAAGAAAATATAAGATTTAGTATTGGCATGGTATGTTGGTCCTGAAAATACCAGCTTCATCTAAACAAAGCAACTGCTGTAGAAAGCAGTTACTCACTCTCTAGCTGTGAAGAGAAATGGCGGCCGATCAGGAAGGATGATTTTCATGAACAGTTTCTTCAACTTCCTGCACGATTATAGAATTTTTAAAATTCTATACAGTCACAACCATGATTTGTGAAGCAATACCAAGCTCTCCTTAACCTCTCAGTAATTGGTGGCGCCTTCAGTATGTATTCCACGAGTGCCGCTCACACTGATGAAGGCAGCATAATTACATTACAGGCAATCTCATCTAAGGTAATTACAATTGTCACCATCAATCCAATTAAACAGGATAACCAACTCCACTGAGTCAGAGCCAGGAAGCTTTCTGACTGAATCCAGTCTTGAGGATACTAAATGTAATAAAGGATTTTAGTAATTTTTATTTGCCAAAATACTGTCTCTCATAGAAAGAGATAACTGTGTTGAGAAAGAGAAAATGACTGATTGAATATAGTGATGCAAAATATATATTTTTTGCAGTTACTGCTCAGTAGCTTTTTCCTAAGCCTATAAATTAGTACAGACTCTCAACACTACAGCTTTAGGCTCCACACGATCTTTTGAAAAGGTTCACACGGCATCACAGCATCATGATGGTTCACTGTAAACCATCTGGCATCTCATCCTACATGAGCCTTCAGTCCCACTATTCTTTAGGAATCCTTCTCTTTTGTTTCACTTAAAGGTACAAGATACTCTTTTCTTAACTGCATTTCTGTCTTCATATTTGTGTTAGGCCAAATCCAGGGACACTCATAGATGTATAAGAAAGAGCTTTGTAGGCAACTGGACACCCCCTTACTGAAGGATTGTGGGGAGGAGATGAGCCAATCAGGGTGCAGGGTAGCAATGATGAATCATACAACTTTCCTCTAGTTCTTAAATGCT
>NW_022103905.1:5732307-5737126 GCF_000313985.2 Echinops telfairi
AGCCCATAAGTCTGATACTAGACCATAAATCCCTGTTCAGACTCATGCAGCACATACAAATGATGCAAAGTGCGGGAAGATCACAGGTCAGTGGATGCAAAGTCTGGTGGATCCTGTGGTGGTGGAAGCATCTCCAGGTCTCTCTCAGGTCTCAGCATGTCTCAATGGGTTTTGCCAACAGGAAGGTGAAGCAAAGAGAAAGGGGTGGTGGGGGGAGAGGGCCTGGCTTCTAGTGAGTCATTGATCTTGGCCACCTCCCAATCAAGCTACAACCTGATTGACAGCTTAACTCCACCCATGTGTTCCTACAGGAGCCACGTTGGCAAAAATCACCTAACTATCACAGTACTCAAGGGAGACTGTTAGCTTGAGGAGCAATCCCTCCTTGTGGGAGGCAACATGAAACGTCACGAAGAATAATAGAAAAATGTGTACTTATCAAAGACTTCACCTCTCTCTATGGCTCAGGCCAAAGTATAAGCCCAGAAAAGTATAAGGACACAGAAAACAACTAGAAGAGAATGGTCCCGAGAACAATTGCATGAGGTCTCCCTTGGTGGATGTGCTTCGTGAGGATGCTGGCGTTCCTTAGGGTTCTTCATGCTTGAGGAGATAGAACAGCTCAATTGTTTAGGCCAGGGGTGGGAGAGGAGAAGCTGCTATCTGAAATCAGTGACCCAATGAGTCAACACGTAGCATTAGCTCTCATTATTCTGCATCCTGACTTTTCATTTCTAAATCCAAGACTTTCCACCTGTCTTGATCGTCTCCTTCTCATGTGATTCTCATGCTCTCCCACTGTCACCCATATTCATGTCGATCTTGGATGCCACTCTTCTTTGCCATTGTAACTACCCTGTTTCCCCGAAAATAAGACAGTGTCTCATATTGAGTTTGGGTCCCAAAGATGCACTAGGTCTCATTTTCAAGGGATATCTTATTTTTCCATGAAGAAGAATACGGTACACATTTATTGTTGAACAACAAAAAAGGAAATTTATCACCTGTATTCAGTACAGTAGTAGTTGTCATCACAAATCAGCATAACCAGACAAACTGTGAATCCTACAGTATCAAGAATTTCTTGTTACTACCATTATTTCCATGTACAACCATCGATGGTACATTTACTCATTTATTCAATGACAGTCATGTCATCATCTTCTGGGACATCATCATAACAATCCAAACCCTTATTTTCAGGGAGGTTTTATTTTGGGGGGGATGCCTTATATTTCAGCGAGAGGCAAAACTGTAAGTAGATCTTATTTTCGGGGGATGTCTTACTTTCGGGGAAGCACAGTACTAATCCTGTTTCAGAATGCATCTCTTGCAGGAGTTGAGTCCATAGGGCCACATGCAGGGCGACAGAAGGGAGAAGTTGAGGCTGGCTTCCATTTTCTGGTCTCCTACAAACCCACATTGTGCTTGTGGAACTAATCACTAAAGTCGTCTGTGTCCCGATGACCCTTACGTGTGAAGTGAAGATGTAATATCTGTCCTGGCAACCTCATTTTAACAAATGTCTCAAATGAAACTGTGAAAAATTAATTCTAATATACAAAAATTCACATGAGGACCTTCAACACATGCCTATTAATTATATTATTACTATTATTACATCCCTTTGATTCTGTTCATCCCTTTGTGCTGATCCCAAAGCCCTTGCAATGCAAACGGTATTTCTTGAAATGTCCTACTTTCATTCCCTGGTTTATAATTTCTGCACTTCCTGTTTCACCATTGACTGGCAAATGTCTTGGAAACCTGACAGCCAGCACCATGCTGCTTACTTCTTGTCTGTCTTTCCTAATAGTTCACTCATGCTCTGATTCTCTGACAGGATGATTTGTTGACACCTTTTCAGTGCTCATTTGCTCTTTGGTTGTGTCTTCCACCCTCTCAAGCACATGATTCAGAAGAAATCACACTGCACGATGGGATAATGAACATGTGAAAGATGCAGGGGGAACGAAAGGCCACAGGGTCCCATGATGCTTTGACAAAGAGTAAAGTGATGGTGCAATCATAGGAGATAGAGAGAAGGGAGCCTTCATAATGACTGAGATGGCATGTTTTGTTTGCCTCATAGGACAGAGACTAAGAATCAAATTAGGTTGGTATTTTAAAAATAAAGAGATGGTAGTTTTTTTGCATATTTGAGTTTGGGGAGTGGAGTTTTGCATAAAGAACATACTCAGCATATGATTGGTATTATAGAATTGAATTTTCTAGAAAGCTCCTGGAGTGTATGTAGTTAGATAGCTTTGATAAAAAGTGAATTAATTATGAGTGAGTGAATGCATGAATAACAGAGATAGAAAGTTTTGAACCACTTTACTTTTTAGAACCAGAAGTGGATACCCTTTCTATTACTTGTTCAGAAATGACTAAACAAAGATTTGCTAACTTTAGTGAAAGAAAATTATTCAGGAGTGCTATTGCAATTTGAATCCTGGTGAGGTTGAATTAACCATTATGGATATTCAGTATCACCACCAATATACAATATTATATATTAGAATGGTGATTGACTTGTGTGAAATTGAGGAGAAGGTGATTTATTGAATTCTTTAGGCTTCTTGTTTTCCTCCCACTTTGACGATCCTAGGATCCAATCTTGGTATGATTTCATGTCAGAGCATTTACTATGGAAAAGATTTAGGAACTAGTCCCTGCAACAGTTTTTGTTGTTGTTGTTGTTATCACATTACAAATTGTATCAAAATTTAGCCACACAAATAACAAGCATTTATTATTATTATTTTTCAAATAACTTCTGAGGGCCTGGTATCGAGGACTGGTTTAGTTGAGCGTTTCTCACTGGGCTGTAATCAAGTTGTCGGTCTAGACTGTAGTCCCGAAGCTGGGGCTGGAGCAGTCACGCCCATGAAGCCTTATTAATACGGCTGTTGTCTCCGCTCCTAAGTGTTGCCCGAACACTCAGTTCCCCCCTATGTTGGCCTCTCTAAAGGGACTTGAGTGAACTCAAAACATGGCACCTGACTTCCTCCAGACTGAGTGAGAGGCAGAGAGAGAGAAAAGATAACAAGCGAGTGATTTGAAACCATAGTAACTTTTAAGACCTAACCTCAGAAGTAACCTACCGTCACTCCTGCTGTGTTTTATTGACAATACCCACCAGCCCTTATTTAATAGGGACTGGTATAGGGAGGCTATAGAAAGACATGAATACAGGGCTCAGTAAAGCACTGATGAAAGACACAATGTTCCTCTGGCTCCTTGAGGCTTCCTCACCCCCCACTATCATGACCCCAGTCCTGCCTTTCACTGCAAGATAGACCAGAGCAGGTGCACAAGTATAGATAAGAGCTAAGAGCTCATGACACACGGAGTCCAGGAACAGGGATGGGAGTAGCCATAGCAGAATGGTAGGGGGGAGGTGTGGAGGAGGAGGGGAGGAAACAAGAACCGATCAAATGATTGACTCATAACCACACAACCCACCCACCCACCCCCTCCAAGGAGACAACCAACAGAAACCACGGGAGAAGGGAAACAGTGGTCGGTGTAAGATATTTATCAAGAGGCCATGAGGGTCAGGGGGAGGGAGGGAAAAGGGAGTGATACCAAGGGCTCAATAGAAAGTAAATGTCTAGAAAAGAATGATGGCAACATATGGACAAATATGCTTGATACAACTGATGTCTGGATTATTATAAGAGTTGTAAGAGCCCCCAATAAAATTCTCTTTTAATTAAAAAAAGTCATGAATAGTAGGAAGCAGGGATCATTGGATACCGTGTTGGACCTAGATACGCATCTGCTTTGAGTTTTGATGTGAGCGACCAATGTCTGAAGAAATTCTGATTTTCCCTTTAAGCAAAATGAAAAATTAGCAGCATGTGGTTTCTTGGTTACATGATGATATAGTGACCACTTAGATTAGTGATGTTTTGAGGGTCCCTTTCAACATGTGACTGGCTGAACCAAAGATGTGCTCATGCGCTTTACTGGAATTCCTGAGAACTGAAAGTGGTCCATGTGCCCAACTTCACAAGGCAGCCTCTGGCATGGCAATGCCACGAGAAAGAGCCAGAGAAGGAACGAGAAGGCCTTGACACTGTTCTAGCTGCTAGCTTGTATCCTGACCTCAGTTTTCCTGTCTCTAAACTCTAAGGGTTGTTTCCACTACCAACTTGTTAAAATGTCTAAGAAAGCTCACCGAAAAGTGATTGCATAAAGCAATAATCTCAAGAGATGTTTAGATATTTAGTTGACTTGGGGGTCAGGTGTAAGAGCTTATCATTAAAACACGTAAACATATAGTGTATATGACTTAAGTAGCTAGTCACCACCTGCTCTAATTGACCTGGAACATGATACTTCTGTTTTGACATTTTGTGGCTATCGATCACAGATCATTAAACCAACAAACAACTTCAGAAGTTACCTACTCTCTTAAAATAGAGATGAAGAAACTGAGGCCCAGAGAGGGTGAGAAGCTGCCCGGAGGTTACAAAGCCCCTTAGGGCTACTTCCGGAGGTTACCATCTAAACCCCAAAACTCTTGTCCTTTTCTCCCACTTCTCTTTCATTTAAAATGAACACCCATTTCAAGAAACAGAGCATGGCCAGGTAGAAAAGGAAAGTGCCTTAGTAGGGTGGCAGGTGGACATTGGTCCTCCTCATGCGCATTCCCTTAATACAAGAGCACCTTGCTCAGCTAAATGGTCATTTCATGATACCTACCTTCCCGACATGATTGCTGAAGACAGACGTGTGCATAAGCAAATGTGGTGAAGAAAGCTGATGGTGCCCGGCTATCAAAAGATATAGTGTCTGAGGTCTTAAAGGC
>NW_022103905.1:5738058-5739331 GCF_000313985.2 Echinops telfairi
TGATTCCGGGAACCCAAGAGGAAAGCAAATTTTGGGAATGATGAGGGCAACAAATGTATAGGTGTGCTTTACACAATTGATCTATTTATTGTGATGAATTGTATGAGCCCCAATAAAATGATTAAAAAAAAAAAGAAACTAATGCGATTGAAGATTTCCGGCTTCATTAGGATATCGTTCTCTGCTTTGCAAATCCTGTAAATGAGTCATGTGATTCTCAGGAGGGTGGGGGAGGATCCTGCTTTGGAGAAGCATGCAGTGTGGACCTGTATCCTGCTTCACCTGTGCCCTCGGGCGTGTGTAGTGCTGATGCAGCCTTGGCAGGTTTGATGGCAGGCATGTCTTTCGGGAGTGAAACGCTAGAGGAGTGTTGGTTCTGCGGACGCGCAAAGGCCTGTGGGGTGGATGCCAGCCGTATGCTGGGGTTCTGCCAAACCCCTCGGATGCTTTCTTTGCTTTCTTTCTGTTTGTCCCATCGTATCCAGGTTCAGGGTTCTTTGCACGATCTTTGATACACTTGAAGTCATAATTTGGCCTCAGAGAATATAGTATAGTCTCTGTCCTTGAGATGATTATTTCAAAGTCTTCCAGCGGACATGTAAACAAAGGCTGCTCTTTTAGCAGTTGAGATTGTATTAAGGAATGGCTCATTTGAGTGCCCAATGGGTAGACTTACAGTCTTTGCTATTTCCTTAAAGGGCCATCAGGTCAATTTATATTCGTAGGCAATTTTAAAGATGTGAAAGTTTTTAATTCCCAGATACTTTATTCATAATCTCCCCCCATCCCTGACAATTATCTTTTCTAGATTAACCTAAATGAACTGCGAATGCCCAAAACTCTATGAATTATATGGGTTCAAGTCGATGTTACATGTGCAAGAATATTCACTTGCAGACTTTACTGACAGAAAGTTAGCTCCTGTCTTAGGTCTTCGGGCAAGTGTAAAACAAAAACAAAAGCAGTTCGATATTCCTGATTTGCTGGATTTCCAATAATGTCACAACATTGCCAATAAATTCCAGAGGATGTACACTGGTACAGATAGGAACCGGAAACACAGGGAATCCAGGACAGATGAACCCCTCAGGAACAGTGGTGAGAGTGGCGATACTGGGAGAGTGGAGCGAGGGGGAGGTAGAAAGGGGGAACCAATTACGAGGATCTACATATAACTACCTCCCTGGGGGATGGACAACAGAAAAGTGGGTGAAGGGAGACATCAGATGGTGTAAGCTATGACAAAATAATAATTTATAAATTATCAAGGACT
>NW_022103905.1:5740493-5742141 GCF_000313985.2 Echinops telfairi
ATGGTGCTGGTGAAAAATGTGGAAAGTACCGTCGACTGCCCAAAGAACCAACCCACCTGTATTGGGAAGAGCACACCTAGAGTTCTCCCTGGAAGCAAGGATGAGAACACCTGCATTTGGACAGATTACCAGGAGAGACCAGTCTCTGGCAAAGAACATCCTGCTTGGTCAAGTAGAGGGACAGTGAACAAGAGGAAGAGCCTCCATGTGTTGACATAACTGTAACAATTGGCTCAAGCATCATGCTCACTGTGGAGATGGCTCGGGACAGGGCAGGGTTTCATCCTGTGGGGGCGGGGCCGGGACTGCTGTGCTTTAACGCTGACTTGGCAGCATCCAACAACATCAGCAGAGCTTGATAGGAAGTCTAAAGATGGATTTACCCGTTTCTAAAGAGAAGCACCTCTTCCAGAAGGCCATGTCCCCTCTCTTTTCCCATCAAAGTGTGCACCACCTTAAGCTGTTTTGCCATTGATGGGCAGCGCCTTTAAACAGGTGAAGGTACATTTTTCGGGTCTTAATTGACCCCCAAGGAGGTCTTTGAAATTCACTGCTTCTTAAACCTATTAAAAATTAAACACTGCTGCACTAAAATAGCATATATATATATATGATATTAAAATCAAAGGACTTACTAAACCTTAACACCTGTAACCCGATTCATCTGACTCCATCCTGTATCTGCTCGTGCAGGAACTCCAGGACTCTGTAAACGCCTCCCTCCCCAATAATTCTGGGGAGTCCTAGGTGATGTCTCACATGTATGCGGGACCAATTTCCTCAGAATGAGGATTACTTTACTGGAGCTTTCCTTTGGGGCAGTATCATCACCCACTTCGTTGCTACCCACAATGGGTTTTCTGACCCTACTGCCTTTTCACATACCTGCCAGTCACAGGTGCTCTGTCCCGCATAATGTCTTTGCTGCTACCCTGTGTGGTCTGGCCATCATTTCTTGGTGGTATCTTGCAGATAGACTGTCTTTCTCATAACTCCAACATAATAAATACAATCGATTTATTCTGTGATTAAAGAGGAAGTTTCATGAAATGTTGCTTGAATCCCAATGAGTCAGACAGTTTAATACACAGCTTCTTTCAAATTTTGCCCCTAGGCATCTCTTCTCTCAGGAATTAGCTATGTATCTGGGGTACTAGGCCAGAGGCTAATTTGAATAATAGCCACCGTGCCAGAGATTAACTCCCTATTCCTCACCAATGCCTAAGAATTGTACAGAATCAAGATCGCCTGGGTTGGGTCTCTCTTCTGTTAGGATGTGTTCTTCCTGGAAGGATAATCAACCCCATACACCTCCCCTCACTGCACACATATACACATACTGACCTAGACTAGTACTGGGAAACCCGACCAGTTTAACACACACGCCTGGCTTCATTTGAATTCCAACAGTGGCTTCGCCTTTAACCAAAGCCTTCAGTCTGAGGAAAAACCTTGGGCTCCACGTGAATGAACTTGCATTCTTCTGCTGGAAAGACAAGGGCCATGGGAATCGCATGGGGGAAGTTCTGCTGTGTCCCTTACAGTCACATTGAGTTGAAATCAACTCAACAGCAATGAGTTGGGTGTGAATGGTATGCCCTTTCTACCTGCATGATGACAATGTACAGACTTGTCTGAGCCTTAGTAG
>NW_022103905.1:5742581-5753654 GCF_000313985.2 Echinops telfairi
TCTCAAGATTCTGTGCTTAAATATTAAAGAAGAAAATTTCCCAGCATTTATTTTTCTACTGCTGAAAATATAGTGACTCCACTACAGGAATACCTACCATGATTGTTTTGAAAGTAGAAAATGGAGTGGAAGAAAGCAGGTCAGGAGAAGGAAATAGGTATTCTGATAAACTTACTGCCATTGAGTCGATGCCGACTCGCAGAGACCTATAGAACAGGATAGAACTGCCTCGGTGCGTTTTCAAGAACGCAACGCTTTACCGGAGTCAAACGCCTGGTCTTTCTCCTGGTGGTTTTTAACTGCTGACCTTGCCGTTAGCAGCCCAGTGTGGAACCACTGCTCCCCCAGGACCGCTATTCTAATAGTTCTCTTCAAAATAGATTACGTTACTGAAGATCTGACAATACGTTATATGGCAGTTAAGAACGTTTTAAACCAGCGAGGAATGTTGACAGCACACGTGTTCATATGGCAAGAGTATGACATGACTGAGGTTCTATTGCCATTCCTAACACATCCAGCTCCTGTAAGGACAAGCACATGAAGGCTCATCAAGATGAAAGCAACCTAGTAGTTGGGTCAAGTTTGCACTGGATCTAGAAGGATAATCAACCCCATACACTCGCCCAACCTTTCTGTACAGACGTGGACATACGCAGATATTCACATCACACCCACGCAACTCGAGCTTCATTTCAGGAATTTAAAACATACCAGTCTTTACGCTGTTCTGCGTCTCTGATGCAAAATAGTTTACCTTGTTACGTCCTAAACTTCACATTGCCAGTTGTCCTTGAGTTACCTACAATTCACAGTGACATGTGTTTGGGCAAACTGAGTCCTTGGCTACAAACCAGGAGGTGCACCCCTAAGCAGCCCCAGGGTCTCCTTCTGAAAGTTGACCATTGACAGCCTTATGGATTACAGTCTGACCCTGGCCCACCTGGGGGTTGCAATAAAGCCAACGGACTCAACGGCAACCGGCAATTCGTACAAAACTGGTCCTCGATCATGTTTTTTACAGTTTGTTTTTTTTACCACACCAAAAAACCATACAACTGTTCAAATGTTTTTAAAGTAAATGGTGTTTTTAAATAACATTTAAATTATATGGAAATTCTTTGCACTAAAGCATCATGTGCAAAAAGCACTTTTTCATTGTTGTTCCTGTTCGAGTCGGATACAACACAGCCATCTGTGTTAGGCCGGGTTGGCTAGAGAAACACATCTAGAGGCACTCATATTTGTGTAAGAGAGAGCTTTATCTCAAGAAAGATTATATATCAAGCAAACATCCCAACCCAGTTCCTATCAAGTCCATAAGTCTGATACTAGTCCATGAATTCCTTTTCAGACTCACACAGCCACATGCAAAGTTGCTGAATGCAGGAAGATCACAGGCCAATGGATTAAAAGTCTTGTGGATCCAATGGCAGTGGGGGCATCTCCATGGCTCTCACAGGAAGGTGAAGGAAGACAGAGAGAGGCGCCAGCCGCCAGTGAGACATTTATCTGGGCCTCACCTCCAAATGAGGTCATCCAGCTGCAACCTGATGGACAGGCTAAACTCCACCCCTACATGATATTTATCAAGTTGACATGAAATTATGTAACTACCGCACCATCCCATGCAGAACAGAAGAACACACTGCTCGGTCCCTTGTCATTCTCAAGTCACAGCTATATTAGAGCCCATTGTGGCAGTCACTGTGAAAATCCAGCTCTTTGAGAAGCTTCAACTTGATCGCTGACCAAAGCATATGAGAGGTCCTGACTTCTAATGAGCATCCTAATTGCATCTCTAAGACAGATGCATTCATTCTTTTGGAAGTCTGTGACACTTTGAATATTCCTTACCACACGCCATCATTCAAATCTCCTTAGGTCTTCCTTATTTGTTGTCCAACTCTCACGTGCGTGTGGAGCAAATGAAAACAGTACTTAAAGTGACATCTTTGCTTTGAAGCACTTCAGAAAGATGTTTTGTCGTATATTTGCCCCAAGCAAGATGTCCTTTGATGTCCTGATTGCTGCTCCCACGGGCTTATGTGGATCTAAGTAAATTGAAATCCTTGACAACTTAAACTTTTCCTCCTTTCATCATGATGCTGCTTATTGGTCATCCAGTTGGGAGGATGTTTGTTTTCTTTATGCTAATATTGAAGGCTTTGGTCTTCATCAGTAAGTGTGTCAGGTCCTCTTCCTTTGCAATCGCAAGATGATGTTGTTTGCATATTGCAGGTTATTCATGCATCTTCCTCCAATCATAACACAACATGATTTTTCTTCTAGTCCAGATTCTCAGATTATTTCCTCACCATGTGCATATAGTAAAAGGACACAGCATCTGATGTAAATGTTCCCTGATTGGAAATTGCACGGTTCAAAGAACTGTCTCTTGATTTATACACAGATTCTGCATGAGCACATTTAACTGTTCTGGAATTCCCATTCTTTGCTACGATATCCATAATATGTTATAATCTACAGTTGGCAATCTCTGTAGGGTCAATAAGGCACAGGTACATGTCTTTCTGCCTTCTCAGCTTTCAGGCAAGGCAAGATCCTTCTGACATCAGCATTAGTCAACATCCTCTTCGGAGTCTGGCTAGAATTTCTGGCAGTTCTCATTAGGTGTAATGCTGCAACAGTTTTTGAAATATCTTCAGGAAGGTTTTCAATATTGATGATATTGTCCAATACTTTATGCATTCTGTAAGATCACTTCTCTTTGTAATGGGCACAAATGTGAATGGCTTAAAGTTGGTTGGCCAGGTAGCTCTCTTCTAAATTCCTGGGCAGAAGTGAGTGAGCATGTCCGGCATTGTACCCATTTGTTGTAACACCTCAACTAGTACTCTGTAAATCCCTGAAGGCTTGCTTTTCACCATTGTCTTCCGTGCAGCTTGGACGTCTTCCTTCAATATCATTTGTCCTTGATCGTATGCTATCTTCTAAAGGCGTTGAAGGTTGACAAATTCTTTTTGGTACAGTGACTCTGTGTTTTCTTTTGATGGTTTTTGTTCCACCAAATATATAGTCCCTAGAATCTTTCTATAGCACAACTTGAAGCTTGAATTTTTCCTTCGGTTTTTTCACCTTGAGAACTCACTGAAAAACTCCCTGCCGTCACATCAATTCTGACTCAGAGGGACGCTGTAGGATAGAGTGGAATGCCCCTGTGGGCTCCTATGACTGTAATTCTTCACAGGCGGAGCAAACCTCGTCTTTCTCCTGTGGGGTGACTGGTCATTTCAAACAGCTGACCTCCTGGTTCGCAGCCCAATGTGTAACCCACCGTGACACCGGCTCCGAACACCTTGAGAAATGCTGGGCGCATAATTTCTTTTTTGTTTAAGGACTCCAAATCTTCGCCCAGTTCATAATAATACTATGTTGTCATCTCAAACCGTCACTTGGAATCTTCTGTTCATCTTATTTGTTGACTTTCTCTGGAGTCTCTTCTAACATCCCTGTTGGTCTTTTCATTCTACCTGACTTTTAAAATAGATGACGACCTTAAAGTCGTCCCCGAAGTCGCCTGCTATTCAGTTGTGTACTGTTCAGTGAGTCGACTCTCTGCTTGCTCTTTAAATGCCCATAGAACCCCTTGGCCTTGGTAGACTCACTCTAATCTTCTGCTTTCTCTTGAATTTGCATGTGTGCAATTGATGGTCTGTTCTGGCATCAGTTCCTGGCCTTGTTTTGACTGCCGACATTGAGCTTTTCCATCATCTCTTTCCACGGGGATAGTCAATTGGATTCCTTCTGGAGAAGTCAATGTTTTTGTTGCTGAAGAAAGGTATTTCCAATGAATCAGTAGTTATTCTGATAATATTTTATAATGCAACTTCCAGCATAGTATTACAAACACTCTAATTTCAACCGCTTTGGTTCTAACGATGATATTCCAATCACAGCATGGTAGTTGGATAAGTTTCTGTCTACTAAGGCACTCATGGCGAAGGGTGGAGTCAAGCCTGTCAATCAAGTGGAAGCTTGATGACCCCTTCTTGGGTGTGTGGCCTTTTGCATGAGAGTGAGGCATGCTGGGAACTGCCTCTCTCACTGCCACTTCCCCTTCTTCCTCACTGAAACTTCCTTGGGGCTCTGTGTCTGCTTCCAGGGGTGGCCCCATGTGAGCTGCCCAACCCTGACAGCAGTCAGTGCTCTGCCATGCTTCCACCAACCTTGGATCCACCTTGTTCTGTCCGTATACACTGGCCTGGGCTCTCCCTGCATCCCTGTTCACCTTTCAGCATTAATTACATGCATCAGAAGAGAGCATTGGACCTATGGACTTGACTAGCACTGGACCGGGGTATCTTCTTGATGCAAAGTTGCTTCTAGATATAAATTCTTCCTTGTACACAGATGGCTTTCACTGGACTTATTTCTCTTGACAACCTAGCCTAACACACACACTATTACATTGAGACTACAGATGCAAATGTCCATTAATAACTGAACATGAAATGCATACAAATATGAATTAAGGAAAATCAGAAGCTGTCAAAAGTGACACGGGGCACTTGTAGATAGGTATCATACACGTTAGTGAGTGTAAACGGACTTTTGGCCATTTGAGTCATATGATTAATCGTATCATCTACTACACTCAGAGTGACAAATTGAAGAGGAACTGCAGCACATTCATCATCAAAAAGAAAATGCCAAGGTCTATCCTAAAGTACAACAATGTTCAAGATAGGATAGTTTCCATATGCTCCCAAGGAAGACCAGTTAATATGACTATTTTTAAAATGTATGCACCAGTCACTAATGCCAAAGATGAAAAAATGAAAACATTTACTAACTTCTACTATCTCAAATTGATGTAATAGGCAATGACGATACTTTGTTAATTACTGGTGATTGAAATGGGAAAGTTGAAAACAAAGAAGGATCAGTAGTTATGGTTTGGGTGGTAGAAAATACACCAGAGATCACATGATAGAATTTTTTTATGAGACCCAGGGCCTATTCAGTGGGAAAAAGGTATAGTACAAGACTTTATATATAACACAATAAATGTGTATGTTTCTGTGTATGAAAAGGACACAAAAAGTTATTATCAATAGACTGATGTTTACACAGATGTATTCTAATGTGCTTTTCCCTAGAGTGCATGTTTTCTAGATGCATTTGATAGTGGGGAAATTGGACATTGTGCTTGAAAGTAGGTCACATAATAGGACAAGGTGCACTAATAGGGAAGGCACATGAGATTCCTGCAAATATCACATTCCTATAGCACTTGGAAAAAGCCTTAAATGGTCTCTGAAAACAAGAAAGCGTGTCCACTAAGAGCCACTGAGGTAATAGCTGAGAAATCAGTACACAAAAAAGTTAGGTTTTCAGAACAGTGTTGATTAAACTGAGGCAGTGGCCACATTCCAATGGAGCCAGTGCGGGAGCTGAATACATGTTGGGAGCTGAATAACAGAGACGCTGAGAAAAGGGGGTGGGGACTAAGCTGTAGGATGAAAA
Source organism: Echinops telfairi (assembly GCF_000313985.2). NCBI lineage: Eukaryota > Metazoa > Chordata > Mammalia > Afrosoricida > Tenrecidae > Echinops > Echinops telfairi. Next base: position 5,748,072 of record NW_022103905.1, read on the forward strand.
TAGAGTACAAGGGAAAGGGGAAATGAACAGGAACCGAAGGGAGAAATGTGAATTTCTGCCCCTTGGCTTTATCTTTGTGTAAAGTCTATACAAGGGGAGGTTTCTGGCTGAGAGTTGAAGCTGATTGTTGAGCATTGGAATGGAATGTTCTTGAGAGAATGATATATGGAGGACAAATATAGCAATGCTCTGCCCTTTATGCTGTCCCCAGGATGCACCATTGTCCCCTTGCATGTTTTTGTTGATTATCTCCTTAAAAGCATTGAACGTTCAGTTATGGTGATTAAACCTCGGGGCTTATGGTAACCGAGATGGAACTCTCTACTGGGAAGACCAGCGCCTTTGAGAAGAAAACACATGTCCAATGTCATCATTAGTCCTTGCTTCCGCAAACAGAAGCAATGCAATGTATTTCTTCCTCTGGGGCAAGCTTCACGTAATATATTTTCACTTTGTAGAGTAAGGCACTTTAAAAATCGGTGTGGTGTAAAAAGCTCTTATCCAAAATTATTCCAGAGGACTAAACTTGTGAATACCTGTATGTTTTTACCTAGACATTACTTGCTATGGATGTTTTTCACCGTCTCTGGCAGCCCCCAAACCCTTCTAATGCTCCACTTACTTTGTGTCTGCACCTGGACGCTATTAGCATGTGTCAGACCAGGGGTCCAAGGAACTTCCCTGTGAATCAAGGACATGGGCTTAGTATGTTATGAAAACCGTTTTGACAATTCAGAAGGCTTGATGCTCTTTCACTTTTCAAAAACCTCAATAATTACGATAGATAAATAAGGGACTCCTTATAAGTTAACTGATATCAAACCGTTGTTCTCTTGGCAACTTGCTACAAACCAGCACCGTTTACATCTTTTTATTTTATTTTTTAAGGTCTAGAAGTTACAAAAACCCTCGACAATATTAACATAGCGCTTAGCATGTAAAACGAATTTTAGAACCAGTATAAATCTGTTGATGAAAAACATAGATTATGTGGTTCCATGGCAGTGAATTTTAAACCAAACGGAGACGGAAACTACAGATGTTTTCTTTTTTTTTTTCTTGCCATCTTTTTTGGGGGAGGAGAAAGAATGCCGCTGATTATTCTAAAATTTGAGGAACTAAAAAATGCATGTCTACATAATACCGAGTGAAATGACAAGCCACCAGCGCAGCACTGCGAGATCCTCCCCTACACACATTCACAAAACCTGCAGCTCTCAGCTCCACGCACCCTATTCAAGTCTTCATTTGTTGGGGGGAGTGGGTGATGGACAGTTCTGGAGCTTCAATTACTTATTTCAGAAATCTTTTAAGCTTCTGCTCTATTTTTAGCACTGCTTATGATTATCCTCATTATCATTATTGTGATGAAAATATACAGAACAAAACATATGGCAATTCAACCATCTCTATTGGACAATTCCACAACCCTGACTATATAGTCCTCAAGTTGTGCTACCATTTTACTAGCCTGTCCCCAAATAGTCTACCCAAATGAGTTAAACCCAGTGCTCCTTAAGCAAAAAAAAAAAAAAATGCTTCTTTTCTCCTTCCCTTCCCACCCCAGCCACTAAGGTCTTTGGTTTCTAGACTGGCTCATATCATCTACACGAAATTACCACGTTTGTCCTTTCAAGATGGACTTCTGATCTCAGACAGGGACCCTGGAAGTGGTTACGCAGTTGAGTTGGAACTACCTCGTTGGGAGAAAGAGGAGACTCTCTATTCCCCTAACGAGTTATCCTCTCTGAAACCCACAGGAGCACTTCTACTGTCCGACAGGGTCTCTACGAGTCAGCATTGACTCAATGGTGGTGAGCTTTGCCTATAAAAGGACCCTCTTGAGCAATAGGTTTTTGTTCTGTTAATGATGCCATAACAGAGGAGAAAACCAACTCCATGCTTTTGAGCGACTGACAACCCATAGTGAGTTGCTCCCAAGCCTCATCTTGTCTGAGTGATGCCTTATCAAAGGGAGCACAGACCCAGAGAGACTGTGTGTGCCATACGTGTGGGGCGATGCCACGTGATGATAGACGCAGCTGCGTCTATAAGCAGCGAAGGAATGGCCAGGATTTCTAGTCATCTCCAGACAGATGGGATCAATGTGACTCACTATCCTGACTGGAATTTTTAACTTTCTGAACTGTGATAAAATTGACTTCTGTTCTTTAGAGTCACCCATTTGTGGTATTTTGGTTACTACAGCACTCAACTAACTCAACCCCATGCAACAAAACTCACCTCCCGGCCATCACATCAACGGGGACTCAGAGCCACGCAGCAGGGCAAAGCAGAACTCCACCTGTGGGTTTCAGAGACTCGAAATCTTTATGGAAGTAGCATGCCTTGCCTTTCTTCTGCAGAATGGCTGGCAATTTCAAATGGGGCCCTTGCAGTTAGCAGCCCCATGCTTAATCCAAGACACCACCAGGGCTCTGCAGCAGCAGCGCCAGACACGTAAAGAGGTGGATGCATCCAGTAGTTACTGAACATCTTCTATATTTCATGCCTCCTTTTATAATTTGAGGAGAACAATGTCAAACAAGACCAATAGTATCTTTGCCTTTAGGAGCTTAAAATGCATTTAGGAGAAGACAGCAAGCACATACACACACACACACACACACACACACAAAACGACACAACCACACACACAGCCACAAAGAATAAGGAAATGCCATGTCATGCTAAATGCTAGCAGGCATACCAAGATGACTCATACTTGGCATTTGCCATCTTGGTGCCCACGGGAGCATAAATAAGGAAAGAAGCTGTTTATACATGCGGTGTATCGGGACCACTGAGACTGCCTTCAAATTTTTGGGTTTTAATCAATGTTATTAAGCATTCCCTAATTAATTCTTGGGGGGGGCATATTTGTCTGTCATACAATTTGTACGAAATAGCAGTTAAACCAAAATCAAGTCCACGATTGTGGGGTCAAGGAGCTTGGAGGTGTAGTGGGTTGCTAACCACCAGCTGCTCTGCGGGTGAAAGATAAGGCTCTCCATTCTGGAAACGAGTGACCGTCTCAGAAGCCCACGGGGCAGTTCTCCAGTTCTCCCCTGTCCTGTAGGGTTGCTATGAGTCCGAGTGGACTCGACGAGGACAGCCAGTTGTTGCTGCTGTGGTGCTTGCTATGGGGTCAATTCTAACTCACAATAAGCCTATAGACGCCCATGGGGCTGCCAAGGCGATCAACTGCGTGGAGCAAACGGACACATCTTTCTCGAATGCTCAAACCTTTGGGGGTAACTGCCAAGCACGTTAACCAACACACCACCATGGCAGGTCATTCCTGATTTCATTTCCTAAAATATGGCAACTAGTCCACAGGTGGAAGCCTCGCAGGGCCCTTTACAGCAACCCAGACAAAATGAAATAAAAAGCAAGTGCAGAGTTAACCAGAAAAAAATGTAAAAGCAGCTGCCTCATCGCAGAGTAGCAGAGTTACAAGGTGTGTCCCAAACCGCTTTCTCTCCACCTTTCTGTATTTGCCCACAGTTCAGGCAGCAGAGATCTGACTTGCTCACCCCTTGCCAGCATGGCAGGCAATGGTTCTAACCCTGCAAAGGGTTCTAATAAGTCAGCATGGCTACAGCGTGTTGTACCAAGTGCCAAACCCCTCCCTTCCTTAAGTCCACATACCTGATTTAATTCTTTGTAGTTCAAATCCCTCTTTTCCCCTCTCTTTATCCTCTGATAGCAGAACTGCCTTCCTAAATGTATTTGCATCCTGCTAGGAGCCATAAGATTGAAGCAGTTGGCCAATAACCCTTGCTCTCTGCTTTATAGTATTTTGCACGTTCCTTCATAGCTCTCCTGGTCTTGCTAAGTTCTTGTGTGTAACTAGTGACTCCTGCATATAACAGAGAGGCGCACAGAGTCCCCACTCCAGGCCTCTATGCAGAGCCAGGATTCCAAGCAGCACAGGACTCTCCATCATTGAAGTCCTAAGTTCAGGGTCAGCAGTGTGGGATTAGAAAAGAGTAGGGTAAGCCGGACTTCTTATGCTTATTTACTAATCTGTGATGAACAGTGTCAGACTTTTTCACCAGATCAGACTGCATTCTCTCTCTTCCTCTCTCCCTCTCTCTTTCCTTCCCCCCTCCCCCCATCTCGCTCTCAGTTCCATAGCACCTTCCTACAGAATCAAAGCTTCTTTTCAGATGTGTAACCCCTGAAGAGCTCTGGTGAGGTAGAGGTTGCGCACTGGACTGCAGCGTGAAAGTCAGCAGTTTGAGACCACCAACAGCCCCACAGGAGAAAGATGAGGCTTTGTACTCCTGGAAAAGTGATGGTTTCGAAAACTCACACCCTCTCCTATAGGGTCACTATGAATCGGAATCAACTCTACAGCAATGAGTTGGCTTGTTGTTGTTGTTGTTTTGGGACAGGGACCGAGTGTTTGGTAAAGAAGCTTAGCACAGGCTTACTTACTGTGGAGAACAATTTCACATGGGTCTCATCACATATTTGATTCGAATTGACTTAATTGCACCTAAGAACAACAAAGCAACTGCTGTCATAGCAAGATCAGCAAGAAAGCACAAGGCAGACCATGCTTGCCTTGTTTATTGTGTCATGCACTTCAGGAAGTCACGTTTTTGAGTCCAGACTCTGCCATTTGGGATGGGAGTTTGAACTATTAGTCCCCAGAATGTTCTCATCTGTAGAAGAGGTTTAATAAGAATATCGACCTCAGAGTTGGAGCTAACGGTCAAGCAAAATAACCCATCATATTTGGCACACGGAACACTCAATATTTGGCCATTGTTTCTGTTAATATCTGCTGAAACCATTCAACTTTCCCTCCCCCACCCTAAGGCTGTGATAATATTCCAACTGAAACTTATCAGGGAATGAGCCTGAAATGACTAGGTGCCAAGGTGAGTTCTAGGCATATTGAAGCTCAGTTTTTCTTCAATCTAATTCACGGCAGTTTGATGAGTCCACTGTGAGAGCTCCCTCAGAGGGGTTTTCTCTTTTTGAGTCTGCGCAAACAATTCACTTACACACACCAACTTGAATTTTTTTAAAGTGCCTCCTCATATGTTGATTCTGCTAAAATGAAGCCGTGGTTTTTGTTTCATTGATCTATCCCAAAGATTATCTTGCCTTTCAAATAGAACCAAATGAAGAAGATCCAAGAGGTCATGGACGCTAATGCTCCTCATGTGATAAATAAGAACCCTTCCTAAATGTAGCTTTATGTTGACGACGTCAGAACGAGTGCATAGGTTCTTACTTAATCTTTAAATGCGAAAAAGGCTTAAAGTCGCTCCAGTGACTTAACAACCGAAATCTGCAGCAAGTGAAGGTGATGGCGATGAAGAATGTGTTGCAAGCAGGGGTTAGTGCAATTGTTTCAGAGTAACATTGAAGTGCAAGTAAAAGGACCAGCCTGAGCGTAATGCTTATAATGGGAGACGAGCTGTATTGAGGCTTTGGGATCACTCATTACCACATCAGCAACCCCATCAGTTTGTTCTCCTAAACAGTGATACTAAGAGGGCAGGGAAGCATGTCACTCTAAGGGGGGAGGGGGGCTAACTGCCCTCTAGTCAGTATCGGCACACA
>NW_022103905.1:5753754-5787222 GCF_000313985.2 Echinops telfairi
TGACCCTAAAGGACGGCAGAACTGCCCGCTGTCGGTTTCTCAGACTGTCAAATCTTTGCAGGAGGAGAAAGCCTCATCCATCTCCTTAGGAGTGGCGGATGGCTCACCCTGCTGTCGAGGGAGTTCGCAGCCCGATTTGTAACCACTGCACCCCCCAGGCTCCATTGCCACACTGCAAAAGGAAGTTCGCTCCTGCTCAACACCGGTGCAAGCACCGTATGGAAATGTTCTCTTTATGAAAGTGCTTCCATGGTTGTTTCTAAGTGCCATCCAGTCAATGCCAACTCCTGGTGACTCTGGGTACAACCAAATAAAACACTGCCTGGTCCTGCAGCATCTTCAGAGCCTTTCTCTGTTGGACCCCATTGCAGCCGCCATTGTGTCCATGTAGCTCATTGAGAGCCTTCCTGGTTCTCACTGACCTGGTTCTTTATCAAGCATGATGTCCTTCTCCCGGGACGAGTCTCCCCTGACAACGGGTCCAAAGTCAGGGGTGAAATCTTACCATCCTGGCTTCTAAGTTGCATGCTGCTGTGCTTCTTCTAAGATTGATTTGTTCTTCTGGAAGCCTGTGGCATTTCCCATTTTCTTTGCCAATACCATAATTCAAATGGGTCAGGTCTTCTCCACGTGTCTCTATTTGTTGTGCAACTGTCACATGCATATGAGAAGATTAAATCATTTCAGGTGGATTGTTAATACCTGAGATAGACATAAAGATTTGTGATTTTTAAAAATGCATAGAATTCTATTAAATATCCTATAGAAAGACCATAATTTTAGTCTCAGAGCCTGACAAACCCCTAACATATTAAGGCCCAATTTCAATGTCACCTTTTGTCCGAAGGCTTCCTGTAGATCAGCTACAACCTTAGGGCGCCTTTATTCCTCTGTACACACTTGAATATGGTCATATCCTATTGGAATGATCACTATTTACTGATCTCTCCCTCTCAAATCTTCTCAATAATGTAGTTGTTGTTATTGTTAATTGAACTGGAGGCCATCCCAGGGGTCATCATGGTCCCATGCATGCTCCAAAGAGTTTTCTAACCTGTCACCTTTTGGGAAGCCAATCACCAAGCTTTCCTTCCAAGGTGCCTCTGGGTAAATTCAGACCACCAACCTATAATGTAGTATAGCATTTCTCAACCTGTGGGTCGCGACGCCTTTGGGGGTTGAACAACCCTTTCACAGGGGTCATCCGATTCATAACAGTAGCAAAATTAGAGTTATAAAATAGCAACAAAAATAATGTTATGGTTGGGGGGGTCACCACAACATGAGGAACTGTATGAAAGGGTCACAGCATCAGGAAGGTGGAGAACCACTGATCTAGTCGTTGAGTGCTTAATTATTTGGACCACCCGGGAACCTCTCAATCTTTTAGAACTTGACTTCAAAAATCTCTATTTCTTATGCTCTCATTGGCTCTGGTGGTGTAGTGGTTATGCATTGGGCTGGAAAACACATGCTTGGCAGTTTGAATCCACCAGCAGCTCCGAAGGAGAAACACTGGCCTTTCCACTCGTGTCAATAGATACCGTCTTGGAAATCCACCAAGGGTGGCTGTGGATCAGCATTAACTCAGTGGTAGCTAGTTTGGTTTGGGGACTGGGCTCTGCGACAAAGTTGTTACTTAGAAGAGGCAGAGAGAAAGGGGGAGAGGACATGTGGATTACTGAAGGTATATCATTGTTCTCCCATGAGAACTGGAAGACAATTGGAAGGCAAAACTATGCATGAGTCTGGAGAGGTTGTTGATTATGTTGGTTAATATTTCATAATTCCACACTCCTTTCCTCTGTTAAGAAATTCAAATCCTAGCCCTCCCACCTTCTCTCGACAGTTCTACAACTTTTAGACAGTACTGCACACATGTTGAAAAGTTTTTCAGGCACGCCGCCTCCCCAGCTGCTTCAACAGAATTCAGATGAAAACAACTGAACTTGGCATACAATCTCCTTCACACCTGGATTTCTAGTCACATATTAGCCCAGGGCCAAGACTGGCAGCAGCAAACTTAGCTCCCAGGCATGAACAGGAGCCAGCGGGAGCTGTTATCTTCCGTGAAGTCAACAAACATGGTTTGCCCCGTTATCTGAAGGTAGAGTGTTCCCACGGAACCTTTCAAAACAACAATGGCATAAAGCAAAGAAACAATTACCATTCATTTATTTTTTTAGCGTGCCCAGATCCCCCAAACCACCTACTAAACAGCACAGAGACCCTAAACGACAACTATGATTGCATGTTCACAGACACATCCCAAAGCCAAGGTGGGGTGAGTCCCTGGGAAGGAACTCAGAGATCCAACTCTTGCTACACTGCCCACACGCAGCCTCTTAGGAGGCTTGCTGCCAAACAAACTGGTTTTGTTTTTCACTTATTTTTCATAGAAGCCAAATTCCTTTGGTGTGTCTGTGTGTGTATGTGTGAGTGAGTGCAAACAGATACTAATGTAGCTCTTTAATCAAAGCAAAGTGATAAAAGAGAACTTTGAAAAGTGAGGACAATGCGTGCCTTGGGCTTTTCAGAATCTTCCTTCCACTGTGGTCTCAGCACAGCTCAGTGGGGTTTCCCTCAGAAGCTGGACCCTGTGAGTCTTCCCTCAAAGCTTCTTCCCAGGTTGCCTACAGGTGGTGGCCGGGCATAAGGAAATCCCAGCATCACTTGCCTGCAGGAAATTGGCTGGGGATGTCCTACTTAAAAAACCACCCGAAACCAGACTCACTTTCGTCAAGTTGATTCTGACTCATCCGTGGTAGGTAAGAATGGGACAACAGGACAGTGGGACCTGTTGAAGCCGTCATGTGACGATGGCAGTTTTGATCCACATCATGGGATGACCTTCTCCCGTTGGGTTGGCCATTTAGGAGGGGTCAGTAAGCACTTATGCTATTTTTAAAAGCTACTGGGAGGCACATTTTTGTTCGCTTTGAATGTGACACCATTACAGAAGGAGGCTTGTGAGGAAAGAGAAATAAGTCACTTGATCATGTTTTCTTTTTCGTTTGTTTGGTTTGGATTCTTTGCATTTTTCATTCCACTTGAACACATACAGAAATACTGCAGAACATCCCCTCTCTTTCCTTGAGAAAGACTTATCATGTTCCTTAAGCAACTTCTTGACTTAGTAACCAGCTCTGTTGGCCAGAGTAACTGACCTTGGGCAAGACTCAATTTTTTCATGTGTGCAATGGGTTGGAACCTAGCTTCTAGAACTAAGGTAGGGCTTAGACAAATTAATCTAGCTAAACACTTCAAACAATAGCTGGCACGAAGTTTGGGCTAGATGTTGAATAACTATTAGCTAGTATTCTTCCCAGCCCTTTTTCATTTGCGTTCATGTCCTCCAATTAAGATTTCACTCGGCATCTCTTCTGATACGGCCCTGATACAAGGTCCATTCTAATTCCTGTCTATTCTTTTGTAATTGGGTTGATTCTCAAGGTTAATGCATCTTCATTGATTTATCCTACTGGAGGCAGAAGACAGTTCAGAGAATATTCACGCTGTGGAAAACAAGTCAGGTCCCTCCCCTGCTTGCTGGGTGACCCCCCCCACTCTGGGCTTGTCTCCCCTGTGTATGACATGGGGAAAAATGAATGACTCTCTCTCACTGGGTGGATTGAAAACAAGAATAGGCGGGGAGTGGGGCACAGCAGTTTGTAAACCAAAGGCATGGGGATTGAAATGAGCCTGTCTCAAAAGACTGGCCCATTTGTTGAAAGAGATCCTATGGGAAGAGAAGTGCTCAGATACTAACCTCAGGGAGCAGACCACTGACCAGCTCTCCATGCGGTTGGCCCCAAGGCAGAGGGGACTGAACAAACCAACCAATTGGCTGGTGCCATGGTAACACTTTCTTGCCTACGGCCCTGTCTACACAAGCCTCTGAAAAATACAACATTCAATCGATGATTTGCATTGTCTACTAGACACATCAACCAATCAATGTGGCCAATCCCCTCACTGAATTAATGGGCTTGACTTTCTGTGCTGAAGCTGTATGGATTTTGTGTGTTTTCCCTATTATAGCACGCCCCCAGATTACTGATGTCAGACATATGAACAATATATACTTGCCTTTTTAATGTTCCATAAATTTGACTTCTCTTTGAAATAATTGACACAACTCCCTACTTGAACCAAATTCTTCACCCAGTCACTGACAATTGCTGCAGATGCACCTTTAAAATCACCAGAAAGGCTCCAAGGGTTTTCCTGTATGAAACAAGCAACAACAACAACAACAAAACAACAAACCCACTGCCACTGAGCGAGTTCAGATTCATAGAAACCTTAGAGGACAGACTAGAACTGTCTTTTCCGGTTTCTGGGATTGTACCTCTTCATGAGAACAGTCTCATCTTTCTCCCTCAGAGCAATGGATAGGTTTGAACCCCCAAACTTGAGATTTGCGCCTCAACACTTAACCTGCTATGCCACCCGGGCTCTTGCACTAAAGTGACGCTAAATGAGAACCATACGCACCGGTTCTGATTTACCTATAAATTCCCAAGACATCGTTAGAAACGGATCTCATTCATAACCTGGAGACTACCTATACAGAAAGAGTGGAGTCCATCTCCACTCTGTATGTAGTACCATGGTAAACCTTCACCATCTTTCTCTTTGGGAAGGAGAATAATCTCAAATATAAGCATTTGGCATAGCCAGTATTGAATGATCTCAGTAGTAGAGGATGCATTTCTGGGTAACAATAGGCAAGCTGGTTGAATGTAAATAGCAATGTTTTCACCTATAAAATGAGCCTAAAAATACCCTTTTCTTAGAGATGTTTTGGGAACTTCAAGGGAGTGAGTGTGAAAGGGTGCATGATGCACAGTGTTCATATCATGTGACATGAGTAACCACTTTCTGTCCATCTGGGTGTTTGCCCAGAAGGTGCTAATGGGGCCATCTCTTCAGTTTGACTTATGGGCCAGGAAAGCCCCTGAGTGAGCTGGGAGCTTCTTGAGTTAAAGTGGATTGAAGGGGAACTGGGGAAGTAAATGCAGATGCTACATAGCTGGACCACAGATTGTACTGCAAACCAGGATTTCCTCGACAGTGAAATCCTAATAGAAACAGCCCAACCACTAAAACCCAAACTCAGCTCCCAACTATCCAATTGATTCTGACACACGGCAACCACAACAGAGTAGAAATGAACTATTTTCCCAAAATTTGTTTTTAATTCCCAGGGCTGTGCATCTTATGGAAATAGACTACCTCTCCCTACACTGCCTCCCCTGCCCTCACTAGCCACTGGAGGATTTGAACTGCTGACCTTTCATTTAACAGCCTAGGACTTAAATCACTACGCTATCAGGATGCCTCTACAGTAAGAGAAGGCATATGTGTGGGCCTCAAAAAGTTCATGGAAAAGGGAATGAAAAGATACTGGGATTTTCCGCAAATGCTTTTAGAAAGCCCTCATATTTAGTCCCCATTTAGGCTGGGCAAAGACTCATACTTCCTAGTGGCAGGGCCTTCCCTCCTGGCTGGCATCTCTTTTCCCTTTCAAAGGGAATGCATCTACTGGCTTGGTGTGTCTCTTGATGGGTGATGAAAACGAACATTCTACCCAATGGCCTATCTTCATTTAAAGGCACACGCAGAGCAGAAGGTGGGCAAATCCTGCTAGTGGCATGGCTGACACTCAGGAATGATACTTGTGTCATGAAAGAGATTATGATCTCAGTTATTCAGCTAAACTTGATCAATGAGTATTCAGATCTGGGACCAGGTGCGAGGAAGCTTTACTTGGTTCTTGAAAATATTATATCATACGTGCAAGGTGCTGAGGTATTTTTTGTTGTTGTTCTGTTTTAACCATGTACTTTTATTTATTTATTTTTATAACAGTGTTCCTTACAGTGGTCTCTGCAAACCAGCAACATCAGCACCAATATCACCTGGGAGCTTGTTAGAAAGGTAGAAGTCAGGCATTTCAGACCTAATGAATCTCTAGCTCTCGGGGGAGGCCCAGGAATCTGAGTTTTTAACAAGCAATCCCAGTTATTCTGATGTCCCCTAGCATCTGACAAGCACTGACTTATAGGACTGCTCTTTGGTCAGAATTTAGGACATTAAAGGCCTTTTTTAAAAATGAAATCATGGTGAAAGGAAATGGAGTTTTTGTCAGCTTTTATTATAACCAACTTGGATAAATGCAGGATTCACAGCCCTCTGCTATTTTTGTTGGCTCAGGAAATCCAATGGTTAAGGAGATACATTTCCACCGAGGACCTACTCCACCTTATTGTTCTCTGTCAGTTGCTGTGCGGGTAACACTGCATCCTGGGGCTCTCGGGTACAGCAGAACAAAATGCCCCCCACTCCTGCACTCTCTTCACCCTGTCTTCAGAGACCCTGGTGGTGGACGATGCTGTGTGCCCATGCCTACCCTCCTCTGACTTCACAGAGGGCAAGAAGAATCAAGCTCAAAGTCAGCTTAAAACCACTGTCTACCAGAGGGAGGTCAGGCACGCCTCTACCAGCAACCAGGTCTCTTCTGGGTTCTCCTTTGTTGCAATAGCTACGCTGACTCACAAGAAATATTAACAACAACGGGCCTGGGGTTTGGGGGGAGTTTGTTTTCACATGAACAAGGTACCCTTCGGGATCAGAAATGTTCAGCATATAGTCAGGACAAGCACTTCTTAGCTTCTCTGTGGTCTTGGGCCTCACACCAGGTAACCCCTCAGCTTCTGACCTGCGGTGCCTGGGGGAACCGTTAGAAAGCTCTTTGAGCACATCTGACAAATGCCCACAGGGCACTCCATACTCCATAAACCTCATCCCGAAACACTCAGCTTCAATTCTGTGGATCAGCAAACCTAGCTCCCCCAAGCCCCTATTTGGGGGCCCAAAGGCAATTCGCTGACCAAGGGAACATCCTGCCCGAAGGCATCCGTGGGCCTGGAAGCCTGCCATGATCTCACCAGCTTGATTCTGCTGCTGCCACTGCCCTGCCCTTCCCCTGGGGCACAGCCCTCTATCTCCTGGACCAAGGAGGGTAGGCAGGCTAGGGTCCAGAGTTCAAAGACTGAGCTCTGTTCCTGCCTCCTCTTTCTTGATGGTCGTGAGATTCCCCTTTCTGCTGCTAAAATAAGGTGACCAGATTTTAACATTGGTAAAGTGGGACACCATTGATAAAACTCATATCCTGGCGAAATAGCCACATGGCAGCAGAAAACCGTATACCCTAGCTTGCTGTGCATTCTTTCCAAAAATCGGGACTTATTTAAAACGCCACCGGACACAGGGAAAATTGTTAAAAATTGGGACTGTCCTGCCAAAAAAAGGGATGTCTGGTCACCTTATTCTAAGATAGCTTATTTTATACCTAGTAGGATAGCAACACTGACCAAATCCCACGTTAGAGGTCCATACCACTCTATCTGCATGGTTCACTTAATTGTTCGGTGGAAGTTATAAAAGACTATGGCTGTTGTTGCTGTTGTTAGGTGCCATCAGCTCAGGTCTGACACATAGTGACCCTATGTACAACAGGGTGAAACACTGCCCAGTGCTGTGCTACCCTCACAATTGTTCTTATGTGTGAGCCCATTGTTGCAGCCACTGTGTCAGTCCATCTTGCTGAGAGCCTTCCTCTTTTTCAATGCATCTCTACTTGACCATGGCTAGAAGAAGACCATCAAGCAATTCAGTGTAACAGAGGTATGTCCAACTCTGTTCTTACAGCTACGGTTTTTACTGAGTGCATTACAACTCGTGGGGCTTATCTTCCAGCCAGATATTGGTCAATTTGGGAAACATTCTGTTGTGACCCTGTGAAATGCTACGGAAGCAGCATTGGATGTCCTCAGACTTTACAAGAAGGAGGGAAAATCAAACTCCAAATCAGCCTCAGGCCAATTCCTGCTCAAGCAGCCTACTGCACCACCAGAACATCTGTCCTTCTCATGGCACTCGCTAGTTTTCAGTTGGGTTCCATAATTCATTACAATGACCACAGAAAAGTCAAAGGTCACAGCCAATATTTCAGGCTTTATTAGGGAAGTCAACAGGTTTACCATTCAGGATCAGACATGCTTATGACAGTTTTTTGGTCAGGACAGCCTCTTCTTAGCTGTATCTACAGAGCAGCTTCTCTCTCGTCCTTAGCCCTTCAGCCACTGGGCCACAAGGCCTCTGACCTCCTGGCCAATGTTACAAAGTTATTTTAGCACTAATGATAAATGGCCCTAGACACTTCACTCCTTCTTAAGCCTCTGCCTGAAGGCACTCAGCTCTAGCTCCCAGTCAGAAAACTTCCCCAATTAAATACCTGGGGTACCCCACCCTGAAAGCAATCCTCCTGCCCAAAGGAATTTAGCTTTCCTTGCTCTGTTGGTCAGGAAGCGCACACCACTCTGCCTCCTGGCTTGGATCCTAGTTATGCTGCGGCTAGTGAGAGCCCCCCTTGTTGTTTCTGAAATGACTCATTTTTATACCCAGCAGGATAGCAAAATTAGAGTCCCATCCAACTTTTTATGATTCTGCTAACAATCACTCACAACAGTATCAGATAATCCTATAAGTAGCTTCCCCCAATTCCTTTTACCCAGACCGATGGGGGAAATGTCATTTGATGGAAGTTGGCAAGACTGTGGCTACAGGAGCTATATTAAATCATCCGCTGTATTACAGATCCATAGGGTTTTCACAAGTAAATCACCAAGGCTCTCTTTCTAGTCTCTCTCACTTTGGAAGCTCTGCTGAAAGCTGTCCACAGTGGACAAGTGGTGGCATAGCTTCCAACATCATAGCAACACATATCCCATCAGAGTACAACAAGCTGACATATGGTGGTGGTTCTAAAGCTTGGAGTGTATTGATTTAATTCATTCTATCTCTGACTCACGTCTATGGTTCAATACAGAACGTAGAAGAGGAATTGAAATGTCTTTAAAGAGTGAATGCACTGACCGTGTAACTTGGTACTTAGATGGCTGTCCAGTTGGTTCTGACTCATATCACCCATATGTGCAAAATAACAAAACACCACCCAGTCCCAAGCCCTCCTCATACTTGTTCCCATGTTTGAGTCCATTGCTTCAGTCACTGTGTCAATCCATCTTGCCAAGGGCCTTCCTCTTATTCACTGTTCCTCTGCTTTACCATGGATGATGTTCTTTTCCAGAGACTGGTCTTTCCGGATAACATGTCCAGAATACTTGAGATAATGTCTCACTGTCCTTGTTTCTAAGGAGCCTTCTAGTTGCCGTACTAGGGAATCAAAATGTGGCACTCAGATCTGAACTCAATGAATGAGACATGGTTGGAGCAGGTCACAGTACAGTGACATTCTATTCTCCTTTTCTGAGTCCTATGCCTCCATTAGTGCAATTTAATGAGATATTCACCTCCTGAGAAACCACAAAGTTAGCAGTTCGAACCTACCAGCTGCTCTGAGGGAGAAAGATGAGGCTTTCTATTCCCATAAAGATTTAAAGTCTCAGAAACTCAAAGGGGAAAATCAACCCTGCCCTATGGGGTCTTCATGAGTTGAAATCAATTTAAAGGCAGTGAATTTTGTTTGTTTGTTTGCTTCCTGAAGATCAGCCTCTAAAGGCTGGTGCCTGGTAAATATCTACCATGTGCACGAGGAATTGATGACTTGGAATTCTTTAAATAGGTGTGTGCTTTTGTCAAGATGCTGACCTCTTGGTGCGCTGAGCTGGGGAAAGAGAGTTGACAGAGGCTGGATCCTTGAAGGGAGAGGTTTTATCTGGTCAGTTCATCCTTTAGAGGCAGGGGAATGTGAGTGTTAATTCAGCATGTCAGGCCTCTGTTCCCAATTATCTAGGCAATGGTGACTTCTTGTGATTCCAGGGCTCAGAAGAAAGAATAACCGATATTTAAGATTTTAAAATTAAGATGAACATATAGCTTCTGGTTGCTTATTGATCCCGTCCTGGGTAATTTTTAAAAAACAAATCAGCCAGCTGTGCTGACACTCAGAGTAGTCATCTTACCTACTTCATCATTCTGTCAAGGCACCAGGATCTAGTGGGCACTGGAGGCAATACAGTGGAGGATGTTTGTGCTTGCTTTTTAAAATAGTATTCCATATTTGTGAGAATATTATTTTATCGTTATTTTTAAGAGTCTGGGGGGCTGGCCCCAGTCCCAAATACTAAGTGGATGCCTGCCCCTCCCCCCAGAAGAAATTATTTCAAAGGATGGCACTGAATCTGCAGCTCCAGGAGAAGGATATATCTGACCAGAGCACACAAGAGCAGATGACGGGGGAGGAGGAGAGACTGGAGCACATCCTGGCCCACCAGGCCTTGAGGACGATGACCCCAATTAGAGCAGGCAGTCCACAGAGAGGATCACATGGCCAGCCCCACTATGAGACATGATACTCCTCACTGCCCCATGGCCCTGCAGGGGACAACACCAGAGACACAGTGTGGGAATTGCACCTGATCTGATCCTGCCCCACTGAGGCAAAGCACTGGGGGAGTGCAGCGGAACAGCAGGGAAGGGGAGCAGCAAGATCCCCAGGGAATGATGAGGGTGGACTTTGGGGACAAGGCATGGTGCCCCAACAGGCTGGACTGGAAAACACTCTTAAAGGCCAATGATCCTTGAACTAACTAGAAGCTTTTCTTTCTTGGTATGTGTTCATTTGTTCTTTGTCAGTGGCTTGATGTTGTTGCTGTTTTGTTGTACAAAAAAAAAATTGTTTCAAAGGATGTCTCTTAGCTGTCCACTCCTCCAATGTGGTGAGGGAACGCTAAGGAAGGCAAGTCCCTACATGTTTACTGACCATCACCAAAAAAAGACAGCCATCCTGAGTGCCCTGGTTCATGCCAAGCTGTGGCCCAGACTTGAACACATTAACACCTAGGTGTAGATAATAGAAAGGACTGTGGTTGGAGAAGGAGCCCAGTCATGTACTTGGTTGGCAGTTAGGTTGATGACTGTGAGATGTGTGGTTCAAACCTACCAGTCACTCCTAGGGAGAAAGATGAGGCTTTCTGCATCCATAAAGATGTACAGCCCCAGAAGCGTACAAAGGATGTGACAGTCTGTCCCTTAGAGTCTCCATGAGTCGGAATCAACTTTACGGCAGTGAACGTGGTTTTGGTTTGGTGACTGGGAAATATACTGCATATATACCATGGTCTGCTGGCAACATAAATCGGTCTGTCTTGGGAAAATTCAACTCAGAAAGGAAGGCGGCAAGATTTCATCTCCCACATTTTGCATATCCATACAGGGGAGATCAATTCCTGGAGCAGGCATGCTGCTTAGTAACGGGTCCGTGAAAAGGGGAAGACTTTCAATGGGGTGGATTCACCCTGGTCAAGGTGAAGCGGCATTTCTTAATCTAGCTCTTCCATGCACAGCTCTTTAACTCCCACTACAAGATTGGGTAGGACAATACACAAGGGGCATGTAGAACATTAATAGAGGGAATTGGTCAGTTTCAGTCGCCACTCCCCTAGCTAATAGGATGAGCTGTCTGGGCAGGAAGCAAGAAACCCCGAACCCTGAAGAGGAGCACATTTGACTGAAGAGGTGGAGGCCGAGACCAGAGGCACCAGAGACTGTGGCATGGAGATTATGGCACAAAGCAAAGGAGCCAGGCTGAGACTAGGGGCCAAGGTGGGGAAACCCGAGACAGAACAGTGGAGCAGCTTCAAGATTATGGGACTTAGAAGCAGAACGACCATCAAGCTTTGTGGTCCACAGAAGCACTGGACCTTCTGAAGAGGGGAGACTTGGCTCCTGGCTGAGGAGAGGGGTAGCTGTGGACCAGTGATTGCATCCTTACTTTTAACTGATCCTGACTTGTGGTAACCTGTTAACTCCTCATAAACCCCCTTAATCATGAATATGGTCTACAAGTTTGGTTGACCCTTGCAATGAAGTACTGAGCCCGTATAGATGCAGCATGGCACAGGAGGTGCCAGAAGAGGTAAAGGGGGGCAGGGTGTGGAGGCACATGTAATCCTTGCCTCATGGCAATCTAGAGGTCAGGAGAAGTCAGAGCCGGTCCCTATCCATGACAGTGTGACCCACACCAGGGAGCTCAAAGTAGCCGTGCTTGTGAGGCTGAAGCAGGGCCAGCAACATTTCGCTCTACTGCACAAGCACCCCTCAGAGAAACCGAAAAAGTCACTCCAGACAACAAAGCCAAGTTCACAGTAAAGTGAGTCGCTCACCTGTTTTGGCTTCCTAGTGTGTATAAAAGTTAGGTTTCCACTCGACTGTAGCTTTGCAGTGGATAACAGTATGGCAAACAGTGTGGACTATTATGAGAATTTCCAGAATGTGTGCGACACAGAGACATGAAAGGAGTTTGTGTTGTTGGGAATACGGCACCAGTTGCTTGATGCAGGGTTGCCACAACCTTTCAATTGGTGAAAATGCAATATCCGCCTGTGGCAATGAAGCAAAGTGCACAGAAATGAGCTGTGTTTGTATTGAAGGTCATGGCGAATAGGAATCTTCTCTCTGGCACCAACAGTAGCTGAACTAGACAAGAGCAAGGATGGTTCAGTCGTAGGTTCTCATTTTCCACCCAGGACACCTAGGTTTGGGTATCGGCAATGCACCGCGTGTGTAGTCACCTACTGTCTGTCATCGATGGTCCACATGTTACCCTGAAGTTGAGCCGTCTTCAGAGAGCTTCCGGACTAAGATGGGCTAGAAAGAGAGACATGGCGATCACTTTCTGAAAACAGCCAATGAAAATGATATGGATCACAACCTTGCAGATCTGCAACCAATCATCGGATGGCACAGGGACTGGCTTTACTTCATTCCATTTCAAATTAAGTAGAGTGGAATCACCCTGAATTGGGAACCAATTTCATGACACTGAACGCAACAGCAAGTGAAGTAGGCAGAAGGACTCTGAGCAACACACAAGATGCTTTGCAGAGATATATACACAATGGGCCTATCCGGTCATATAGATCATGAACCAATCATATTTCTTCTACTTTCCTCAGCACCCCCTGACAATTAAAACTGTTTGGACTATAGCTCATAGTCCAGTATAAAGTGTATTTATCTGCTTTAAAAGCACACACACATACACACACACACACAAGCTGACTAGCTCCTGTGCCTCCCGGGGGTAGCATCACCCACTTCGGCAAACACTGCTATAGCTAGTCTTAGTCATCTCGTGCTGCTATAACAGAGAAACCGCAACTGGAAAGTTTTAACAAACAAATTTATTTTCCTGAAGTTTTTGAAAGTTGGAAGTGCAAACTCAGTGTGCTGATGGCTCTCTCTCTCTCTCTCTCTCTCTCTCTGTTCGCTTTGGGGGAAGCTCCTGCTCCCCTGATTCCTTGGGAATCTTCCTGTGACTTGTTGTCTAGGCATACTTGCTCCGTCTCTTGTTTATTCTTTTATACCTCAAAAGAAGTGGACTTAAGACACACCTTACAATAATATTTTCTCAATATAACAACAACAAGAACCATTCCCCAATAGGACTATAGTGATCAGCTCCCCCAGAAGAAACCAATCCCAGTGCTATGGAGTCTGTTCCACCACCTGGCAGCCCAGTGGGGGAGTTCTAAAATGGCTCATCTTTATGCCAACAGCCACCTCATCTTTACCCTTTGGAGTGAGTGGCGACATTACGGTCAGCATCCAACTTAACTCACAATTCACTCAGTGCTCTTTGCTTAAAACCACAGATACACCCACTCCCCCAATCCAGCACCCCCAAATCCACAGCCACTGAGATGATGTTCACCCAGTGACT
The DNA here is from genome assembly GCF_000313985.2 of Echinops telfairi. NCBI lineage: Eukaryota > Metazoa > Chordata > Mammalia > Afrosoricida > Tenrecidae > Echinops > Echinops telfairi. The sequence continues at coordinate 5,767,508 of NW_022103905.1, forward strand.
CTGTAGAATAAAGTAAAACTGCCCTGCATGGTTACCACCAAGGCTGTCAATCTTTACCAAAACTTCACCATCTTTCCCAGCAGAGCAGCTGAAAGGTCCAAACCATTGACCTTTTAGCTCAAGTACTTTAACCATTGCCTTTCCAGAACTCCTTAACCACAGGTAAAGGGACTGGGATCTACAAGACATAATTTTTTGGAGGTGGGAAGAGAGGGGGTGGGGGGAGGGAGGAGCAGTTCGATCTATAATTGGTAGGATCTCACATCCTCATGGGTTCACAGTCAATAAAAAGAAAATATCCTAGAAGTAATATAGCCCTTTCCGTTTCTGAAAGGCAGCATTTTCTCGAATCTCCCTGCAGTGGGCGTGTGCACACATGCGGGTGCATCCGCTACAAGAGAAGGTGGACCTGAGCTCCCCGCCAGCTAAAGTCTCCATACTCACGTCATCAAGACATCTCTCTGGCTTTATGCTTACTAGAATAAAAAGATTGCCAAATGTTATAAACCACAGTCAAGGCCAGAAATAAAGCTGTGGGTGTTATAAGCGGTACATGTCCAAACTCTTCCTCCAGGACAGATTTTTTAAAGCTGGATTAGCTAAATACATAACCCCAATGAATCAGCAGTAGTGACTCATGGTAGATTTCCTTGGCAAGCCAGTCTAAGCCTGTGCAAAGAGAGCAGCTGTGTCTGAGAGAGCCAGCTGGGGCTGTGGGCAATGGCTGGAAGCCCTAGAGTGCCAAGTTCACAGCCACAATTTATCTCACTTCCACCTGCTGCTATTGTAGTCTCCTCTGCCCCACAGAACCAAGAAATGTTTAAGGTTTCCCATTTGCACAGGAAATACAACCCACCGTTAGGGCTCACACCTAGATCTTTCCATATCATGACTCTGGGAAACTTCTCTTTACGTCCACTTTCTCATCTGCCAATTAGACACTCTTCTACCTACTCTGTCTTCCTCACAGGATTGTTCTAAAGAGCCAGTAAGGTCATTCTGTCACAGCCACCCAGTCAAGGTTGGGTTTCCAAGGCTATAAACTATTTGCGGGAGTAGAAAGCCCAGTTGTTCTCCCAAGGAGTGGCTTCTGGTTTGGAACTGCCAACCAGGTGGATTGAAACCCAACGCATAACCACCAGGGCTCCACAGTGAGATCCTTAGTCCATATGAAAACACTTTGCAAGATGAGAGTTTGAGAAAAACCAAGAAAGGGTTAGGGTTCACTCTGACACACTGAGGAGCCCACGGGGTTCTGAAGATCAGGCAGCCCAGCTGCTAAGGGCCTGGTGGTCCAAACCCACTGGCGTCCCCTAGGGAGACAAACAAAAACCACTGTAGAGTCTCTAGGTAGGGGCCATTGTAAGTCAGAATTGACTGAAGGGCATTGAGTTTTCGTTTTGTCCAACACACTGAACCCACCCCAATTTCCAGAGATGTTGAAAGTTGGTAGTGTCAGCTTCCTGGAAGGGTGGGGCCATGACCTGAAGGGCTCTGTTAATGCAGCGGAAGTTCCTGGTGGCACCACTAAGGTGACTGATTCCAAGGGACAAAAACACTCATCCAGGAATCATCAAGGTAGGCTTCCTGGATGAGTTTGCTGGTGGTTGAGGTTATAATGACTTCCTGACCAGAGCTTTAAATTAATGAGCCTCTTGAATATATGCAGGTCAAGCCCAGACATTGAAAATGTGGGTGGGACTGCTCACTCAGCTAACGCTTTCACGGGGAGTGTCACAACTTGTAACCAAAGTTCATCTTCCTTGTTTGCAAATGGCTGAAATTCTGCTGATTTCCATGAAGGGTCCTGGAATATTGCCTCTGGACTGATCTCCCCATGAAATAGGAGTGGGCTACCCTAATAAAATTGAGTTGATTCTGATGCGTGGGAATGCTTTACAACAGCCTCGAACTCCAGAGGGTTTCTCTCTTTATGGAAGCAGACAGCCCCACCTTTCTCCCCAAGCAGCGGAGTATTGAATCGCCAGGCCATCAAGGCCCCTCAGGGGTGCGCTCTACTAAGCCCCTTCCCTGGAATTGATCCCAGCTGATGGTGACCCTTGTTGGTCTTCCCAAAGCTGTTAATGAGTAACGGAGCAAATGTTTGTCGTTGTCAGGTGCCATGGAGTCATTGTGTACCACTGTGCACACAATGTACCACCACTGTGGTACCACCAAAGCAAACACTGCCCATCCCTGCGCAGCCTCCACAATTGTTCTTAGCCCACTGTTGCTGTCATTGTGTCTGTCCATCTTATTGAGGCCCTTCCTCTGTTTCGCTGCCCTAATCCGTCACCAAGCATGATGTCCTTCTCCAGGGACTGGTTTGGCCTGGCAACATGCCCAAAGACTGTGAGACAAAGCATCGCCATCCTGGTCATGAAGAGGTAACTGGATCGTCCTGCCAAGACAGATTTGCTTGTTCTTTCGGCAGTCCATGGTACTTTCTATAGTCTTTGCCAGCACCATAATTCAAATGCATTGATTCTTCTTTGGCCTCCCTTTCATATGCATTTGAAAATACAATGGCTTGTGTCAGGCATACCTTAGTCATCAGAGTAACATCCTTACGTTTCAACACTTTATAAAGAGGTATTGTGCAACATGCTTACCCAAAGCTGTGTCTTGTTTGATCGCTTGACTGCTGCTTCCATGAGCATTGATCCCAGCAAGACAAAATTCTTGACAACTTCCATCTTTCCTCCCTTTATCACGATGTTACTGATTGTGAGATTTTGGTCATTTTAAAGCTACCCATAGTGAAGGCTACAATTCTCAATCTTCAAGTCTTCCTCGTTTTGCCAAGCAAAGTTGTGTCATCTTTGTATCACAGTTTGTTAATAAGTCTTCTTCCAATACTGATGTTGCATGCTTCTGCATATAATATAGCACCTCTGGTCATTTGTTCCATATGCAGATTGAATAAGAATGGTGATACAATACAATCCTAATGCACACCTTTACTGATTTTGAATCATGCAATATTGCCGTTCTATTTGCACAACTGCCTCTTGATCCATGTACAAGCTCCACCAGAGCACAATGAAGTGCTCAGGAATGCCATTCTTCTCAAAGCTCATCATAGGTTGCTGTGAACCACACAGTTGAATGCCTTTGCAGAGTCAATAAAACACAAGTAAATATCTTTCTGGTAGGCCAAGTAAACTATCATCCAAATTTCCTGGCCTAGAGAAGTAAATGCTTCCAGTGCTTCATCAACTTCGTGAAACATTTCAGTTGGCACCCCATCAATTACTGCAGCCTTGGTTTTGGCTAATGCTTTCAGTGCAACTTGAACTCCCTTCAGTGCCATTGGCTCTTGCTCATATGCTACTTCTTGAAATGGTGGAATGTTGACTAATACTTTGTGGTACCATGACTGTTTATTCTTTCCATCTTCTTTTGATGCTTCCTGAATCCTTTCATATTTTCCCAGTGTCTTTTTAATATTATAACTTGAGATTTTCATTTTTTCTTTAGTTCTTTCAGTTTAAGAGAAGCTAAGCATGTATTTCATTGGGGTTTCAGAATTCTAGGCCTTTGAGCATTTCCTCATAATATTTTGCCTTGTCTTCTGGAGCTGTCCTTTGAAATGTTCTATCCTGCTCTTTGACCTCATCATTTCTCTATTTGCCTCAGCTATTCTGTGATTAAGAGCAAGTCCGAGAGACTCTTCTGACATCCACTTTGATCTTTTCTTCTTTCTTGTCTTTTTAACGACCTTTTGCCTTCTTCATCTATGATGTTCTTGACGTCTTCCAATAGTTCATTAGGTCTTCTGTCATTAGTGTTCAATGTGTCAGATTTATTCTTCAGATAGTCTCAAAATTCAGGTTAGATGTACTCCAGGTCAGATTTTGGCTTCAGTTCTATCACCAAGACTATATTTTTCAACTACTGTGTCTCCCTTTTTGTTTCCAACGCTTGCATACCAATCGCCAAGATTGGTTCTAATTTTCTTCAATTTGAAACTGAACTTATATGTGAGCAACTGGGTGGTCTGTTTCATACTCCATCCCTGGTCTCATTGCAGCTGCTGATAATGAGCTTCTCCATCATATCTTCCCACAGATATAGGCAACTGGATTCGGGTATATTTCACCTGGAGAAGCCCACATGCTGAGCCAACTTTTGTTGTTGAAAAAGGTTTTGCTATGAGCAATAGTTGGTCTCACAAAATTCTACCATGTGATCTCCAGCTTCATTTCTATCACCAAGACCATATTTTCAACTACTGATTCTCCCTTTTTGTTTCCAACTCTTGCATTCCAATCGCCAATCATTATCAATGAATCTTGATTGCATGTTTGATCAATTTCAGACTGAAACTGTTGATAGAATTCTTCAATTTCTTCACTAGCTTTCGTGGTTGGTGCATACATTTGAATAATAGTTTTATTGACTGTATTTCCTCGCCTGCAGATAGATATTATTCTATTATGACAGCATCGTTCTTCAAGGAAGATCTTGAAATGTCCTTTTTCAAAATTATTTATTTTATTTATTTGAAATGCTGATTTTTGATGATGAATCCAACCCCATCACTCTTGAATCTGTCATTCCCCACATTGTCAGCCGTTTGCTCCTCTGCTTCCAAGTGGCCAGTACCAGTCCACTGCATTTCACTAACACCTAGAACATCTTTATACATCACATTTCCTGTTTTACAACTTCCAATTTTCCTAGATTCATACTTTGTATGTTCCAAGTTATGACTATTAATTGATGTTTGCAACTGGTTCTTCGACAGTATGAAGGTGCCATGTACTTGACCCCATCTGTGTCATTACAGTTGACCCTACTTTGAGATGACATCTCTTCTTCATTCATATTTTGAGTGCCCTCTGAACTGGGGGGCTCATCCTCTGGCACTAGCTCTGACAATGCTCTGCTTCTATTCAGCAGGTTTCAGGATCTGACAATGTTTTGATGCTACCCATAAGGTGTTCCACGGCTAATTCCCGGAAGTAGACAGCCTATTCCTTCTTCTTATTCTGTTTAGTCTGAAAGCTATGCTGAAACCTGTTCACTTTGGGTGACCCTGCTGGTATTTGTAATACTAAGGACCTAGCTTCCAGCATCACAACAGCACACAAGTCACCACAGTCTGACCAACTGACAGACCCACTGACAGACAGACACCACAGTATGACAAACTGAGCAGCCAGCCTCATCTTTTTCCTGTGGAGTGGTTGGTAATTAGATGTCAGCTTTTGTGGTTAGCAGTTCCACATTTACCAGGGTGCCAGGGTAGTGCTCACAAAAGGAACTCACTTCCATGGAGTTGATTCTGACTCCTAGCGACCTTAGAGGACAGAGTGGGACACCCCTGTGGGCTTCCTGTGTTGTATGTCATCCTGTGTGAGTACCAAACCCTATCTTCCTTCTGTGGAGCAGCTGGTAGTTTTGTCCATCTGACCTGTGGCCACCAGCTCAAAGAACCAGCACAGAAGCTGCTGTAGAATCAGTCCGAATTTTAGAGGTGCAAAGTGAGAGGTCCAAAACATGCCCCTGTAATGAAGTGCTCCTCTTTCCCATTTCTGTGGGAAACAAACTCAGAAGCAAGGTCTGGGTACACATGACATAATAAGAAAGTATTTTCAGGAGAAACCTGTAAGGGACTCTGGGAAGCAGGACAGGGGAAATAAGTCATTCAAGTGTGTGATTTATAGCCAAGCCCCAGACTCCGCTTTATCCCATGGGGTGACTCTGGAGTATGAACTGCACCTTCGTGTTTGTTCCAATGGATGTCTAGAGCTGTGAACTCATAAACTCTCAGGCTTGTCATCCTCTGCAGTTGCCAAGTCCCCCTGCCTCCCATAGGCTCACGCAGTCCTTTGGCAAGAGCTGCGGGTATGGTTGAGTTCTAGTCAATTAATATGGCCTTTCTGGCCATAATTCCTCGTGTGATGAATTTAAACGCCCGTAAGTCCACATCCATGTTGGAGAGCATTTTTCTACTAACAAATAGGAATAGCTTGGAATTACGGCCTGACCTTAGTTGTAGGTGTGACTTGGTCCATACTCTATGTTTTCTTGATGCTATCTTTAAGATTCCATCTTAGAGCTGGCCATGAACCAAGCCATATTATTTTGCTTTCCTTGGACATATAATGGTGCCACCATGTAACTCTGCAGATTCATCGCCTCAGCTGGAAAACCAGACCTCTATTTTCCCTGACCGAGGCTCAGTGGAACCAAGAGGGCCTGCTGTGACTTTGGAGCATTTTGGGTTTCTAGTGCTGGACCCTGAACTTGGCTCACCCCTACTCGACCTTCAGATTTGGGACTGAACAGCCCCACCATGCAAAGCAATCCCTCAAAGATCCATGAATTTCTGTGGAACATTGCAGAGCCCAGGAGCTTGAAGGAATAGACTCAAGGGAGAAGTGGAGGGAAGTGGAACTGCATAGCAATGTGGAAGACTTGGACAGGTGAGACATCATTCATTGCCAATTCCTTGGGACTCGTCTGGTTTCAATTCTCCTAAAAGAGACCATCACTACAATGGGAGTTAGAAGTAAATGATCACAAAATCTGGAAAGAATGCTTGGAAAACAGTAGAAATGATCCAAGAGGATCTGGACAAGCAGAACAAGGTCCGCTATGCACTCCAGGCTTAACCATTTAAAAAAAAATCATTTTATTGGGGGCTCGTACAACTCTTATCACAATCCATATACACACCCATTGTGTCAAGTGCATTTGTACATTTGTTGCCATCATCATTCTCAAAACATTTTCTTTCTACTTGAGCCCTTGGTATCAGCTCCTCGTGTTTCCCCTCCCTCCTTGCCCCTCCTCCCTCAGTAAACTTTGATAATTTTTTTTTTCATGTCCTACACTGTCTGACATCTGCCTTCACCCACTTTACTGTTGTCCATCCCCCAGGGAGGGGGTTATATGTAGATCCTTGTGATCGGTCCCCCCATCCTCCTCCCCCCCTTCCCCTTCCCCTCCTGGTATCACTACTCTCATTATTGGTCCTGAGGGGTTTTTCTGATCTGGACTCCCTGTGTTTCTAGCTCTTATCTGTACCAGTGTATATCCTTTGGTCTAGCCAGATCACGCAAAACTATTCTTCGGTACCTTCCTCCTCTCTCCTACAGTTCTGTCTTCATCACATGCTCCTTGCTTGAGTGGCATCAATAGTATTCCTTGACCAGTTGTGATCAAGCTGCACATCATGGCGTATGGATCTATATGCCAACTCTTCCTTGATTTGACCTTACTCTCGAGGCTCATCTGTGGTCCTGCCTGTCGTCATCTCCTGTGCTGTCTTTTCTGGAGTGCATCATGGGGCTCTGGGCCTCTTCATGATGACTTTCTGATCACTTCCTTGGTATGCCCTCCTCCTACATGTCCTCCTTCTTCCTACTCCAGAGCTCCATCCTGAAGAAATATCTTGGTTTAGAAGATTCTGCTCAATTCATTTCCTCAAGGAACCTTTACCATTCCCTCTTGCATCTATGTTTCACGACTTCTTCCAATGGATCCCCACTATAGTTCACCAACATGGGCTTGTCAGGTGAGTCTAGGACTGAGCAGAATACCCAGCATCATGAGACTCGGGCTAAAATTATTGTATGATTGCTAGAGCATGACTTTAGTTGGATCATTTGTGGTTGGAAGCTCAATATTTTGACTGATGTTTTGAAATATGCTTTTAGTAGTGAAATTAGCATCATCATATTATGGTTCACCATAATAAAGTCTCCTGATATTAAGAGAGAAATTTGAAAATGATGAGTTGTTCTAATTATAGTGACTATCGGGGAAGTCAACAACAATTTGTTTTAATTAGAAAAATTTGAGACATATCATTATTTATGGGAAGTCAGATCTTCAGTACATTTATTTACCTGTCTTTCTTGCACCACTGGAATCAATAGTAAGCCTTAGCTTTTTAAGGACACGAACCATATTTAACTTATCTTAGTGTAATCCCTATTATCTAACAACCTAGTCCTAGGTCTGACTGCAAAACACATAGAAAGTAGTTTAAAAATACTTGTTGAATGAAAAAATTAATCTTATAATTTTTACCGACATTGCTGCAATTCAGGCTTTCATATCTGGAATAACACCACAGTCCATTAATTAATTAGTCTGCTTTCCAGTTCCTCTACATCTGTTTATTCTTCATATAGCCATCAGAATTATTCTTTAAAAACATCTCTGGTCATATTTTCCCAGTCTCAAACCTCAAATGATTTCATAATAAACCAAGAACAAATGATAAACTCTTTAACTTGAACCCAAGAGTCAATACTGCCCCCCCCCCAAGTCACTTGCTAGTGCTGCAGTAGGAGCAGTCCAGACCTGAGACACGGAGCTCAGAGATGAACATCAGACCTCTCCCTTTTCTGTAAGACCCTCCTGGGCCCTTTATCCACAACCTCCCGAGCCTGGAACTGGTCTCGCATCTGAATTCTCTCTACTAGAGATTCTTGCCTTTCTACCCTGGGACACATCTAACCCCCTTTATAAACAAACAAACTTACTGGGGTTTCTTTTCATTCATGTTCTTTGTGCACGTTTTCCTGTTTTTGAAGTAGAGGAGGAGTAGACCTGTAGAGACAATAACTGTATTAGTGGCTTATTGGGAGTGATGACTATATAACTCTTTCTAATATGATTGAACTACTGAATTGTATGATATGTGACTTATACGTCAATAAAACTATTTTTTAAAGTGTATAGACCCAAATAAAGGATATGTCCAGAAAAGTTTCTATAGAAATACAGCAATACTTTTAGACTTAACTTTGTGTCTATTAAAAATAAAAGTGTAATAATTAATGTTTGCATATTTAAATGAAATGAAAATATGAAAAGATAGAAAATAAACAGGGAAACCGTTTAGTCCATTTCTCATTATACATTTCTCTGTAAGGCTCAGTTCTTCAAATAAGCACATCGTTCCTGTTTCTTCCCCAGAGTTCTCATTGTCTTCGTTATCTCACGTAAATGGCTCATTAAGAGATAACCTTGTCCATCGTTGTTGTGTTGACTTAGATTCTTCCTCGCCTATTTTCCTTCTGGAATCTCTAATTGCTTCTAAAACCCGCAAGCAGGCCTTTTCCTTGATTCTTTCTCCCCTGTGTTGCATCGCGCGGAGTTTCTAGGTGTTTTATTCCACATCGGTTGCTTTTTGTGCTAACTTTCTGCCTTCCGTGTGGCTGGCTTTTTCCCTCTCCTCCCTTTTCTCCAAAGAGTTCTCATGTCCTGGTGGGGTTAAACCCTTCTGGGTAAATGATTCCAAGATTTAAAAATCTTCACTGTCTCAAAAGACCTTATTTCTAGATATTACAGAAGATTTTTACTTGGCTCTCACCCATCAACTGTAAAAGTATATCACAATATTAACGTATTTCCTCTTAATCTGTTCGATCTTCCCCGCATAGTTCAGGGTGCGATGAACAAGAGGAGTGCAGTTGTTGGGCAGTCAGACAGGTAGGAATGAGCAGGCTTATCAAGCACAGGGTGAAAGGATAAATTAATTTTATCTTAGCGTATTAAATATGGGCTATCACTTTCCAGTAGGTCACTGAAGACCCACAATTAGAGAATTTTATGGAGGAACCAACCTTCAAAATATAGCTTTGTGTATTGTTGGCCTAATGAAGAGGGTTGAAGAAACAGAAGAAGACTGTCAAACTAAAAGAATATGTTTCCTGGAGACTCTAAAGCCACTTTGTGATCCTGAGAGGAAAGCTTAAAGAGTTACAGGGAAACACGGGACAAAGGCGTGAGGTTACTGGGCTGTTTGAATGAACAAATGTTGAAACCATCTACCTCTAAAATAATTATTTTGGGACATAACAAATACCTTTATTTTAGTTGATCTTATCATAGCCATCAAAAAGAGCTAACACTTACTGAGTACCTATTTTAGTGCCAGTTATATACGTTACCTATATTAACTCATTCATAACCCCACTCACTGACAGATTGCCATTGGATCGATAGTGAGTCCACGTGACCCAAAAGAACTGAGGAAAACTGCCCTGTAGGATTCTGAGACTGAAACTCTGTACAGGAGTAAAGAGCCTCATCTTTCTCCCACACAGTGGCTTGTGATGTAGAACTGCTGACCTTGCAGTTAGAAGCCCAATGTGTAACCACTACACCACCGTCTTTCATAGATTAGGCAACTGAAACAAAATCATGTTTTCTGATCACCAAATGCATCCTAGCCAATCTACCAGCCAATAAAATAATCATTCTTGGGGATATACTAGGATGCATCATCAAGCAAATAATTAGCAACTGCTGAGATAATGAAAGCCGCTTTGATAGACACAACACTGTGTTATGAATAGCTGGTCATCCAAATAAGTTTAATTTTCTCTGACAACAGAGTAGTGGCCCTGATAGACAAGGGAGAAAATTCAGATGTCATGTATCTTCTTTCACTTCCTTAGAAAATATTTCCAACACCTATGCTAGCTGATGGGAGACGGAGGGGACTTCACGTTCCCAGAAACTCACAGGGGCACATCTGCCCTGCGCTGTAGGGTCTCAACACTATGACAGAGAGGACGCTAGATGATGGAAGAGAAGCAGAAAGAGACAGACTTGTGTCCTGTCCCAGAGGACGTGGAGCCTCGTAAGGACGGTGACATATGAATACATAACTATGATCTCACTGTGCGTCACGTCTTGTTTTCTCATCATCCAGTCTTCACTCAGGAAATAGAGTGATTTTCAGTTTTTCTAGAAACAGTTTTCTAGAACATGCTTTAAAGGTCCAGATGACCTCAAAATCCAGACCCTTCCCTAGCTTTTGTTGCTGTTTTGTGATTTAAGACCCCTTAGGAACTGACCCTGCAAATCTCCCAAATCATCCCTTGCAAGCCTCCCGGGTCCCTCCTAGCATACCAAACGACTTTCAGCATCCAGAAGAAGAAGCATCTGTCTCCTGTGCCCTCCGAGCTTTCCACCCATTGTCTGGAACAAGCTTGCTTTTCACCTGCTTGCCCAACCCGACTAATCTTTCAGGTCTCAGCATCGATGTCACCTGTTTCTGGAAGACTTCTTTGGAAACCGTACCTGTATGCTCACTAGAAACAGTTTCTGTTGAGCCATTCTAACTAATGACAATCCCAGGTTTGCCAGAGAAGACCTGTGCTCCATATGGTTTTTGTTTTAGGCTAGGTCGGCTAGAGAGACAAATCCAGTGACATAGATAGATAGATAGATAGATAGATAGATAGATAGATAAATAGATAAATAGATAGATATAGATATATATGAGCTTTATATCATGAAGTAATTGTATATCACAAATCCAGTGACATATATATATATATATGAAAGAGCTTTATATGATGAAGTAATTGTATATCACGAAAGCATCCCATCCCAGTCCAAACCAAGTCCAGTCCCACTTCGGACTCAGGCAGCCACATGCAATGATGCAGAATGCAGGAAGATCACAGTCCTGTGATCCTGGGGCTGTCATGTAAATCCACATTCAATGGAAACATGGCAGGGCATCAGCAGCTTTCAGGGTGGCCACCCCCAGAGTCCCAGCAAGACAGAAGGTGAAGGGGGAGAGAGAAAGAAAGAGAGAGAGACAGAGAGAGAGAGAGAGAGAGAGACCCTCCGGGAGGCATCATCAGGCTGTGACCTGATTGACAGGTTGGATTCCACCCCTCCACTTACCTCCATCTTCAAGTTGCCCTGAAATCATCTAATTACCACAGTTTTCCATGGCTGGTGTTTCAGAGGATTCCCAGGTCTTTCTTCTGAGGATCCAGGTAAACTTAACCCTCCAGCCTTTTGGTTAACTGGTGAGCCTGTTGGCCATTTGCACCAATAAGGGACACCACAGCTCCTAATGGTTATCCATATTGTACCGCTTATCATTCTTCCTAGTGCACTTCTTTTACCTTAAGGGAAAAAAGAGAAAAAGAGCTGTTGATGGCATTGACCCTGGGTGTTATCTCAAACATTTTCTGGTAGGGATATGTCATTCTTTATCACTTTTATGAAATGCGTAAGAATATATCCATCAAATTTGAACATACTATTCAGTTACCTAGATGGGGTTGCCAGAATTCTAGATGTGGGGAAGGCAAAAGTGCGTGTTCTTAAAAGATTAGAAAACAATTTCACCAACAAAGCTGAAATTTAATATGGCAACCCAAATCCAGTCACACAGATAGAGGTTGGCTAAGCATCAATAGAGTGGAAATATACTTAGGGCATATAACTCACCATGAGATAAATGTGAGTCAGCAATGAAGTGTCATTACAGAAAGAAAATGCAGGACAAATTCATATTTCCCAGACGTATTAAATGAGGTTTGATGTATTCGGTCTGAGCAGGGATTTTTACCTCACTGAGGCGTTAGCAGAGTGGAGCATTCACTTAGAGTCGCCAAGCCATAAACTAATGAAATATATCTGGAGGAAATATTGAAGGAAATGAGGTTATTTAGTGCTGGCTAGAGAAGGGAGTACTGCTCCTGAGATTCAGAAAAATGATGCTACGGATCTTTTTTAAGTTTCCTCCAATTAGCGATTGCACTATGTTAAGGAAAATTATCACTTCAATCTTTACAAAACCTTGCAGGTTAATTAAATATTGTCATTTCACATGTTTATTTTGTGTTGTGATTGTTGTTGTTTTAATGAGAAGGTTGAATGGCTCTTTTGTGCTCAGGGAAAACCAACAAGGCTTATGATTTTAGTTGACAAGTAATTTTTCCTCCAAAGTTGTTTTTCGGTAAAACTCTTGCTCACAAGGATAGAGAATAATTCTGAGTCAAAGTTTAGTACCTAGCATGTTATATGCTATAGTAATTAAGTGGTTGAAGTGAATGAATACATAAACACAGGCAGTGATAAAATAGTTAAATGAATTATTACTGCAGGTTGTACAATTTCTGTCCTCAACAAGAAAATAGGCAATCATCCACCAAACACAGTTTAGAGGGATTTCAAATTTTTGATGTGTGTATCTTTATCAGAAAAATATTTATTGAGTACACAGGTAATGTATGAATATTCATGTATGCCTTGCATGAGTGATTATGTACTACTAAAAACTAAACAAAGTACACAATGTAAATGCTTTTAAAAGATGCAGTAAATGATTGAGAAATATAATTTTATGTATACAGGGCCTATATTAGGCACCTCTAATTAGCCATCCATTAATTTAAGATTTCTTAGGGCATGAAAATGCCCTTTGGGTTGGAATTGACTTCATGGCAGTGGGTGATGACCATGTAGGACAGAGTAGAACTGCCCACTAGGAGCTCTAAGATGATAAGTCCTTTTGGAAGCAGATTGCCTCATCTAGCTCTTTCAGAGCAGCTGGTGAGTTTGATCTGTGGACCTTTAGGTTAGTAGCCCGATGCTTTACCCACTGTGCCACTAGGGCACCTTCTCCTGATGTAACTTGCACCCAATTCATCAGCTCTCCAGCCAGATACATACATAAGGCCAGCTTTCTCCACTCAGCCTCTTTGAGAAGCTTCGGGCCCATGAGGAGGCATTGCTCACCTCATCAGCAGTAAGAAGAGAAGAAGTTTGAACCTAACCTTGCTGGCAGTCCATACGGGCAAGATTTGTCATAGGTAACTGCTAGGACAGAGATCAGGCTTGACGGCTCCTAGACGTGCTGGCCTATGATGGGTGGCACAAAGGCCATGTGCTCTCCCAGGGAATGGCTGCCCTTCATGCACATAGTACAGATCATCCAAGTCCGAGTCTCCCCGAATCAAAGTGGCCGAAACTCTGCACTTCCTCAAGCGTGGACATTCTGATGGACGTTCTGATGGACGCGTCTTCGACTTCCCCTACAGTGGAGGAAACTAAGGCACGTCAGGGTTTTTGATTATTTCATTTAAGCGAGAAAGCAAGCGAGAAAAAGAGATTCTCAGAAAGGAGCTGGACTATGGTTGTTGCTTTGAACTGCCCAAAGACACACACTTATTTTCTTGTCTCTTTTGTACTCTTTTCATTTAAAAAAATAATACACAAGCCCCATTGGCCATGGTGGGGGCAGGGACATGGTGCTGAACAAGTAAAAGAGAGTCAGCCTTGAAAAAAATCTACTTCAAAAAATCAATGCTTTCGATGTTTCAAATCCATGCAATTTTGTGGTTAAGGGATGTTCAGAATTTAATTTCCTGACACTTAAAATCATTTGACTGAGAACAGCAGGCACAAAGAAACACTAACAGTGGGAACATCGTATAAAACAAGAAAGGAAGATTGTTTCTTACCGACAAAGTTTAATTCTAGGAAAGCAATATAGTGGGGAGAGGGGAGGGAGGAAAAGAGAGAAACGGGCTTATCACCCACAGCCAAGCTTTTCTTGTTTAGCACAATGAGGGTGATTTGTGGGATAGCTTTCTCGGGTGGTGGCACTCACCTGCTTAGCAATTACTAAGCAATTGGCCTCCTTCCCTGGGGATATGGTATGGGGCTGGGGGTGGGAGAGGGAGGGGAAGAAAGCAAGTATAAACTTATGCTTGTCTCTGACAGTATTATTCTCAGATCCTTTTATAGCAAATATGGCTTGGAGATCCATGCCACTCAAAAAGGAATGCCACTGAGAGCATTTAAATCCAGTAAGCAAAACATACACTGATGTAGAATTAAGGTCATGAAACAGTTAGGTAATCACATTGCTCTATCCTCCAACATTTATATGACAGAGTGGAAAAGAAGGAAGGTGGAAGTCAAAGCTCTGGATCTGACCAGGGTAAAAATTCTAATAATAATAACCAGTTTATTTCCTAAGTCAATTCGATCCTCATCTTTGAGTGATTCCTATCACCTGTAAAATAGAATAATATAAATCTCACAGGTAAAGTTTGAGGTTCAAAAAATAATATGTGCAAGGCACCTAGATAAGCATATGAGGGAGGTACAAAAAAAAAACACCAAAATTACACTGGGCAGAGTGGAGCTTTCAGAATAAGAATTTTTCCCTCTAAGTGAGCATTGAGCAACTCTGAATTAGTGCACCCAGTGGCATCGGCTGGGAAGGTACTCTGTGGTCACAATGAATTGTTTCATAAAAGTGGTTTTGCTTGAACCTCGTTTTTTTGTGATGTCCAATTTGAGAGAACAGCATGCAGCTATGAAATTTTGTTTCCTCTTGGAGAAAAATACCGCAGAAACTATTGTGACATTGAACACAGCTAACAAGGACAGAACGGGAAAACTCAAGTGTATGAGTGGTTTTCTCATTTCAAAAAAGGTAAAATGTCGATCGATGATGACCCTCCTCCTGGACGTCCGTCACCTTCCTGAATGGTCAAAAATCCTGACTCACAGTGCATTTGAAGTTCATTCGACTAGGTCAGGCTGTTCATCAAGTTTTCTATTTAGAGGTTCTGAAAAGATTGCATTAACAGTGTGTGAAAAAAAGGCCTGATTTATGGCAGACAGGGGACTGTTTTTGCCATCTGCTCGATGACAATGCATCTGCTCATGCAGCCATTTCAGTTTGCCAGTTTGGGGCCAAAAACAGCATTCCTCCCTTGCCCCACACACCTTACTCACCTGACCTTGTTTGGTGTGAGTTCTTTTTGTTTCTGCAAATGAAGAGGGACATGAAAGGACAACAATTTGACCACATAGAAGAGGGGAAGAAACAAACAAGGGAGAATACTTTGAAGGTGATAAAGTTGTTTTATTAAAAATAAAAAATTTACATACATAGCTTTGAAAAAATTCCGTTTGGGAGGGGTAGCCCCTCATATGCAATGTGGAGGTGTTTAATAGATGGTAGCCCTCCTCTCACCAGCCCATATTGTGTTATTATAGCAATGATCTTTCTTTTGAGAGGATTAGATGTATGTATCATTGTGGAACAAACTTGCTTGCTGAAATTGAGGGGGACCTGAAGCACTTGCTGATGAAAATCAGATTGCCAGCAGCCTTCAGCATAAAGAAAACAAAAAATCCCCCAAATGGGCCAACTGACACCATTGTGATAAACAGAGATAAGATTGAAGTTATCAACGAGTTCATTTTCCTTGGGTCCTCAATCAAAGCTCACGGAAGCTGCGTTCTAGGAACCAGGCGTATCGCATTGGGAAGATCTGCTGCAGAAGACCTCTTCAAGGTGAACTTTGAGGATTAAGGTGCCCTGGACCCAAGCCATGGCATTTTCAATCATCTCCTGGGCATGTGAAAGGTGGATAATGTTAAATATGTTCCCAAAGGAATTGATGCATTTGAATTATGATGGTGTCGAAGAATATTAAAAGTATTATGGACTACCAGAAGAATAAACCAATCTGTCTCGAAAGAAGTACAGACAGAACGCTCCCTAGAAGCAAGGATGGCAAGACTTCGCACATACATGCTAACTGGAAAGACCAGTACCTGGAAAAGGATAGCATCCTTGGTAAAGTCAAGAGTGGTGAAAAGGAAGAAGGCTCCCAATGAGATGGATTAACAATCGGCTCAAACATAACATTTGTGAAGCTGTGTCAGGCAGTGTTTTTGTCTGTCTGTTGAGTCATTTGCATTTACCAACAACATACAGTTGTAAAAATCATGCCCACCTCTTGTCTATATACATATATAGAAATTTGTTGCCCTTACACTGTTGCAGAAGCAAGCCATTCTAATGCAAGTCCAGGAAAGTTCCAAGTTCCTGTGTCAGATATTAAGGTGGGAACTTCTCCTGACTTGAGAAGCTTTGGGGGCTGATGAAACCCAGACTTGGCAGGAGCAGCACAAGCTGGTGGCTCCAAAGACAGATGAATTCACTGTCAGCATGTCACACTTCTGACTGGAGAAGTGAATTAATCCAAAATTGGAAGATCTTTTAAATTTTTTTCTCTAGTATTTCACTAGGCCCTCCATCCTAGCCTGTGTCAGTCTGAAAACTCTGTTGCAACCTGTTCACTCTGGGTGTCCTTGCTGGTATTTGAAATATTCGTGGCATAGCATTCAGCATGACAGCAATTACAAGCTACCGCCGTTATGACAAACTGAAGTGTATCTCAATTTTCTATTCCTTCTTATTGCTGAGTAGTGTTAAACAGTATGAATATACTGACTACAGTTTGATTGTAGTATATCCATTCATCTGCAGAAAAATAACCTGAGTTACTTCTTGTTTGGGGCTGTTACGAAAGAAGCTACTCTCCATATCTGTGTGCACTTTTGATGTGAGCATGAGTTTTTTTTTCCTCTGGAATAAATGCCCAGGAATACAGTTCCTGGGTTGTATGATCGCTACATATTTTGATTTATAAGAAACTGTCAAGCAATTTTCCAGATTAATTGGAAATTAATTCCCATCAGCGACCATGGATTTCTCTGCACCTTCACCAGCATTTGACTTTGCTTATTTTTAATTTACTAATGTATATATTCACATATGGAGTTTAGCTATTCTAATAAGTATGTAGTGATTTATCAGTGTAGTTTTCATTTGAATTTTCATAATGGCTAACACATCTCTGCATGTTTCATGTGCTGCCTAGATGTTATTTGGAAAATGTTCTTGTCTTTTGCCCATTTTCTAATTGGATTTCTTTTGTTTGCCTAGTTTTGTTTTGACTGTTGTGTTTTGACAGTTAGTTAAA
The DNA here is from genome assembly GCF_000313985.2 of Echinops telfairi. Lineage (NCBI taxonomy): Eukaryota > Metazoa > Chordata > Mammalia > Afrosoricida > Tenrecidae > Echinops > Echinops telfairi. The sequence continues at coordinate 5,785,081 of NW_022103905.1, forward strand.
AATACCTTCCAGATACTAGTGCTTTGTCAGATACGAGACCTGTAAATATTTTCTCCTAGTCTGTAGCATGTCTTTTCTTCCCCTTGACAGGATCTTTTACAGAGTGAGAATTTTCTGTTGTTGTTTAATTTTGAAGAGACTTATTCACCACGTTTTGTTTGTGGCTAATTCCTTTAGTGTTAGCTCTAAGGAATTTCTGTGTAACTCAACATCCTGAAATTTTCTCCCATTTTTCTCCAGAAGTTTTATAGTTTTACATTTAAGTGGATGTTCTGTTTTAGGTAATTTTTTTTTATAAAAGATATGAGGTTTAGATAGAGATTCATTTTGTTTTCCAATGGATGTCCAATTATGCTGGCACCATTTGCTACAAAGGTGAATTGCTTTTGTGTCTTTGTCAAAACTCAGTTCTGCAGGGGCCTTCATTTGGTTTCATTGGTCTTCATGGCTACCCTACCAGTACCACACAGCCTTGATGGCTACAAGGCTATCTCATTAGCTTGAAACCAGGGAGACAGATTCTTCCTTCTATTCTCTTGTTTAGTAAGCATTAATAGCAAGGTGAATGACTTCTCCATCTTTGTCCTCTTTATCAAAGTCTAAAGCCTATGGATTATAGAATGAGTTTGTGCACATCTACCAAATATATATATATTGCTGGGAACCTAATGGAAATTGGTTTAATGCGACAGATCAATTTGAGTGGAAACATGTTTAATACACGGAGTGCTCCCATCCATGAACACAGTGCGTTTCTTGGTTTGTATAGGTCTCCTTAAATTTCTTTCACTATCACACAGAACTGTGCCTATTTTATTAAGTTGATATAAGTACATCATTTTCTTTGGAGTAGTTATAAATGATGATGTACTTTTCCTTTTAGCTTTCAAATCCTAATTGTATGTAGAAATGCTACTGATATTTTATGTATTGATTTTATATCCTGTTACCTTGTTGAGCTCTTATTACTTTTAGGACTCTTTTTAAATGTGGATTCCTTGGGATATTTTACATAGGCAATCATGTCATCTGAAAATAGGGATAAGTTTCTTTCTTTCTAAGAAGCATGACATGTATTTTTCTTTCTTGTCTTATTGCAGTGGCTAGGACACCCAGTGCTATGTTGAAGAACAGTAGTGAGTGTGGATGTCCTTTCTCAGTTCCCCATGTTAGAAGTAGAGCTTTCAATCTCACAATAGTACGTATCATGCTCTTTTTCACTCCCTTCACTCCCTTTTTCTTCTATGCCTAAGAGAGATGAAGTTTAGATGCTCAGTCTTTTGAGTTTGCTTGGTTTTTTGTTTTTTTTTCATTTTTGTCATCTATGGGTATTGGACCATATCAAATACTAGTTCAGCAGCAATGCTATGACAAGATGAGGCCAAAAGGCATGTTCAACCCCTGTCTCTACATTATTGGTGGGAGTGGACCCCTGGGCCTCTGTTCACTGGATCGCTCGCTTTCATCTCTCAAAAGAGTTTGATCCAAAAAAGAACCCAGTACTGTAGATAGGATCTTGCCTTGTTAACCTCACAGACATTAGAGTTTACCATGTACAAGATAATGACATCAGATCACAGAATGGAGGATGATTACATAAGACCTAGAATCTTGGCCTCCCCAGGTTTGACACATATTGGGGGGGACACAAACCCCTAGCAGCCACAATGCAATCACAGATGTCTTTACAAGAGGAATACTTAACAAGAAGCAATATGACAATGAAAACACAGATGCTTTGCTGGTGGCCTTGAAGGTGGAAGGGGATCTGCATCAAGGAATGGAAACAGTGTAGCTCTGGGAGCTGATAAAGACAAGGACATGGATCCTCCAGGAGGTCAGCTTGACTTTGACCCAGCAAAACCGACTTCAGGCATCTGACCTTCAGAACTATAAGAGAATAAATAGGCTCTTTTAAGCAACCAAGTGTCAATTTGTAGCCATTGAAAAATGATACCCATTCCTTTATTATTTTTTAATGGCAGCAAGATCTGGAATTATATCCCCTTTTCAATTCTGATATTGATAATTCATGATTTTTCTCTTTTTGTCTTTGACAATTGATTTTTTATGAAGAACCAGCTTTGGGGTTCATTGATTTACTCTATTTTTTTCTTATTTTCAATTTGCTTGATTTTTTTT
>NW_022103905.1:5790282-5793404 GCF_000313985.2 Echinops telfairi
TCTTCACTGTACCCTGGAACCCATCCAGTCTGCTTTTATTTCTGTTATAAAATTTTCCAATTCTGTACTTCTGATTTGGTCCTTTTAAAATATTTTTTTGGTTTTGGGGTATGTTTGGTTTTTTTCTGAATACTGCCCTTTAATCTACAAGTTTCTCTATGTGATTGTATCTAGACCATTTAAAACTGTGTATTATGTGACTCTGTGTCTTATTTAATCTTCCTTTGTAGTAGACACTCCCCTCTTCATGCATATTATGAAGGACAAATGGGTCAGTTCAGCTTTCGGCAGGACCCTCTGACAGCACACCAAAAAAGTGGGCACTGACTCACATTGTCTTGTTGCAGATAGACTGGGCTGATGTTCAGCTCACTGCTTGGCCCTGCTGACTAGTACCTGCAGAAACTCAAGCAACAGATGGTACCACTTCATTATCCCCCAGACTGAGTCGAAGACCCACTCCCCACTCCATTTTACTGACACAATGATGGGGTGGGAGAGTGATGGGGGAAGGAGAGTAACAATTAGCCTTGCTTCAAATCCTCTCATTCCCCCCTTATCAATACAGTAGAACCCCGGAACGCGGATGTATCAGTATGGATTTCGACGTGAAAGGTTGAGAAAATTTTGCATTGGGGATCGAACAAAACATTGGAATCCGACCTGATGCACGTGATTGTTGTAAACAAAAGCAGTTTGTTTCGGTCACTTGGTGTTGGTTGGCATTATTAGTACGTGTTGTTTAAAATTTTTGCGGCTGTGTTCCAAGCGTTTTGCTGTAATTTTCTTAGTTTTTGTGACTTTTTGTACTGTTTTTAGATAAAAAAACATGGGTCCTAAGAAAGAGTGTTTTTTTAAAAGAATCAACATGATAAGGAACACATTAACTGTGTTATCAATTATTGTTGATGAAAATTTAGTAAACTCTTTTAGAAAACAGTTAAGGAAGCTCCAACAACAGACCACATTAGACAGATTTCTTTTTTTTAGAGAAAGCAGCCAGGTCCTAATGAAAAAAGGCAAAGAAGGGAAAAAAACTCCTAAAGAGCAGCGCCCAGTTGATTTGATGGAAGGGGATTTCCCCTCCAAAAATTGACTCTCTCTCCACACCTCCTCTCTACATCCCTGTCCAAAGATCCAGATCCTCATCAATCTTAAGATATGGGCCATACCGTAGTTGTTAAAAACTTTTTTTAATGTTGTGTTTCTTATTTAAATTATATCACTTAAGCCTGAACTTACTTACTTTGACATCTCTATGTAATGTTTTGTATAAAAAGGCAAAGGTTAGGGTAAAAACTTGGTGGTCAAGAATGGATTCATGTTTTCAGGTATTTCTCAAGGGAAAAAATGATTCAGAACTTGACTGCATCACATCTGGACGTTCCTTCCAAAACGGTTAGGGTCGAGGTCTGGGGTTCTACTGTAGTCAGTAGGGGTGAAGTCAAGGTTCCTTGCTGAAGAGGCAAGTAAGAGAGACTGGGCTTCTAACTGGCCTTCCTTTGCACCGCTTTGTTCGTTCTTGTCTCTGTGCTGCTGGGCTAGGTTTAGAGATTCAGCTAGTTTTTGAATCAAACTGGCACTATTTGGGTGGGAGTAATGACTGTTTCTACCAGATGGGAAAGAGATCAGCTTACTGCCCTTATTCCATCAGGTAGAGAATAAGGCGCTGCCTACTTCCTTGGGGGGAGTGGAGGTGAGGAGAGAAGATCAGATCCCTGTGTATCCCCCTGGCCCCACAGAGAGACTGATGACAAAGCTCATTCTGTTGGTGCTTGACTGGAATGAGGAAGATTTCATCAAAGGACGTTCTCATTGTTAGTGACTCTTCTACCTGGTCCATTCCTAAGGGGAAAAGGTCTTGGAGCTTCTCAGTCCGTGCCTAGAAGTGGTTTCACCTGTCGGCTTCTGCAGCTTCCCTGTGCCAGGTACAGTAGAGGCAATAAGGAAAGGACAGCCACACCACCACATCATCCCGTAAGTCCTGCATCCCAGCAAGTCCTTCGCCTTCCTGCTGCCTTTCTTTCCTCATTGTTGGATAATATCCTAAGATCTGGGTAAGAGGGAGCAATAGGAATTCTCTACCTCCACAGAACTAGAAGCCCCATTTTGTTTTATTTTTCCCTTATATTTTATGTATTGTGTTGTGCTTGAAACGCTACCCAGCAAAACACAAGCCACTTTAACAGTTTACACATACAATTAATTCCGTTTCATTGCTTACAGTCCTTGAGTTATGCAATCATGCTTTTTTGAGTTGTTTCTCTCCCCTAATATATCTGTCTAACTTTTTCAGTTTTTTGTTGTCCATTGGACCCCATACAGATAGTTTCTCGAAAGGTATTGTGCCCAAGGAAGACATCTTTCACTAGTTAAGCTAACATTATTATTTGCGTTTCAGACTTGAAGGGATACTTTTTGGTTTGACGATTCAAAGATTATTTCAGTGCACAGTGTCCAGCGCTCCTCTGCCTGTCATAGCTCCAAGAAGTCTGGAGCCCCTGGACATTTGAAATTCTGCTCCGTAGTTCCCCTCTTTTCACCAGGATTATTTTACAGACTGTCCAGCGATTGTCGCTCAGCACCATTCAGTGCTTCTAGGCTGCTGGCCAGGGAGCCAGTCGTTCGTGGGATGATTCCTGACTAACCTCTCTCTGTTGGTGCAGGTGCCTTGGGTAGCTCTTTGCAGGCATTGAAGATGCCCCGGTACCACACAATGCTATATATAGGTGACTATTTTAGAAGAAAATCCTTAATAGTAATCACCCAATCTAGATTGCAATTTCCACATAAGATGGGCCACCACGAGCATCATACATACAGTATGTGAGACCTTCTAAGTGAAATCTCTTCGGTTGGCAGTTTTCCATAAGAGCTGTGTTTCACATGTGAGTTCACGTGGCACCCTCGCTCTCAAGAAGTTCTTGGAAGTGAGGCTGGCATCTTTTACTCATTAGAATCACGCAAGCACAGCAATAAATGAATGGGGAAAGCCATGGATTCTAACCAGGAAAAGTCTTCCAAAGCTATACAGGAACTCTGGTAATATCCTGGGAGCCTCTAAAGGGCTGCCCCTCCTGACCATCCCAGGACAGTGATCGTTAAACACTGTTCTATCCTTC
>NW_022103905.1:5794068-5801044 GCF_000313985.2 Echinops telfairi
AAAAAAGAATCATCGTTGGATTTTGCAATCAAACAATTATTTTTTTCCTTTCAAAAGAACGTGGCAAGAAACCAGGACTGTTTAGGAAATTTGAGGATCAATCATGTTCTGGGGCCACAATGCCTACTCCACATTCTGTACCTGTTTCAAGGCAACCCATAGACGTGCTGCTATGTGGAGCATGCTGTATCCGTGCTCTAGTGCTGCTGTAACAGAAATACCATGAGTGACGGCTGTAACAAAGAGAAGTTATTCTTTCCATGTAAAAGGCTAGAAGTCTTCATTCAGAGCATCTGTGTTAAGGGAAGACCTCCTTTCTGCGTGGGCTCTGAAAGAAGATACTTATCGCTTTTCAGCATACATCTGCCTATCAATCCTTGTAGTTCTCCGGGTGACTTGGCCTCATTTCCCCCAGGGTTTTGGAGGCTCTCAGCGCAACCAGGTCCAAACAACGTGCTTTGCTCCCCACTCATCTCTCTTGGTGGCATAAGAGTCTCTCTTTTTCTGCTTACCGCTCCCTCCTTTGTTTTCTTCTAAGATGAAAGTAGATGCAGGTTCTATCCCAAGGAAACTCTCTTGGACATCAGATCAGGGCTGTGACCTGAGCAAGGGCATTGAATCCCACTTAAACCTCTCACAATTGGTTGGCTGACCACATTGTAGAGGATAGATATATCATTGCCTAACTCCCAAACCACAGAGAAGCATTACCCAATCAAATAGACACATCTCTTAAGGGAGACAGTTCAAGCCATGGCATCTTACTCATTTATTTTTTTGTCAAAAAATGATTGCTCTTTTCATATAGCATTATAGAATGATCACATAGCTTCTGAATCATAATTTGCTGTTTTATAATAAACTAACCTGTTTCTCTGATACCCCCTTTAGATGTTAGACCTTTGGGAGCAACATATGCTGTCCTTTGTCAAACCAAAGTCCAGCCTAGGCCCAGCTTCTCAAATAGAAAATGAAAAGCAAACATTTTGCAATGATTATTAACTCCCTGGATACCTTAGACTCACTTAGAGGTAGAAGCCAGTACAGCATTAAAAACACTCCCTGGGGCATCCAAAGGTGAGGCTATCCTTGAGGCTCTGATCTGTGTCAGGTGTGCAGGCAGGTAGCTAGCCATGCCCACAGGTACACACGAAAGACTGATGCAAGCTAAGGATTTTTTTTAAAAAACTAAAAATCTTACTTCATATCAATATATTGCCTTGACCAGAAAATGAAAACATTAAAAACTGAAATAGTGAAGAAAATCTCATTCCTAAGGAGGATTATTCTACTTAGAAACCTCAAGCGCACAACTGTTTTCCGGGGCGATCTTGGGTATTGAACACACACACTCACAGATTGCTTTTGCTCTCAAAACAGCACAGATGGGGAACGGGATTAACTGCAAACAGGCCAGAGAAAACTTCCTGGGATGATGGAAATGGTCTAAAACTGGATTGTGGTGAGGGCTGCACAACTTTGCAAATCTACTAAACAATCATTGCATTTCAATGAATAAAATAAAAAGTAATAACCTTCTAAAGCAACCCAGATGGAATATGCTCTTTCCTAACTTAAGACCAGTTTTGAAACTTGAATCGTATTCTTGAAAAAGAGTGGTGTGCATGGTTAAATCAGGGCAAGGCCCAGAGGTGGCAAGAGCTAAGCTTTGTTCTTCATTCAGCTCTGGTTCACGCAGCCGAGCACAGAGCTCTGACAGAGGGGAAGGGGGGTGGGGGCTCTCACTGTTTTCCAGCATGGATTATAGCCATCCCTGGATGTGCCATCCCACATTCCTTACCATCTGGGAGCTGCCGTCCTTATCTGGAGTCCATTCCCAGGGCTTTCCACTCCTCCAGTCACCCAATCCCAGGCATTGGCCTCTGGCTATCCCTCTCCTACCCCATCTCCATATGATTCTTTCCCACCAAGAATCAAGAACATCTCGCAGCCAAAGCAAGAATCGCTTTTATACTGAAGCCATTTGGCACGTCCCTCAGAGAGCACTGACACGGGCATAAAGGACTGCTGGAGTCTAGAGAGCTGTAACTCATTTGTGGTGCCTTGAATCTGACTTGGATACTGGTAGCTATGCTCCAGTATTCCAAACACCAGCAGTATTACCCATGGTGAACAGGCCTACCACAGAGCTTCCAGACGAAGACAGACTAGGAAGAAACACCTGATGAGCTACTTCCAATTGGTAGCCAATGACATCGGGCTCACAATGGAACGCTGTCTGATTCCCAGGCTTTGGGAGCATGCTCAGGAGGGGGCAGTTTCGTGTCCAGTAAAGGAGAAGGAAAGGCAGTGTACGAAAGATGGAGTAGCATAAGAGTTGAAAAGTTGGATTCAAGCACACCTGTGATTGCAAGGATGATGCAGAACTAACCATCGTTTATTTTTCCTGTTGTATATAAGGTCACTGTGCATCAGAGCTAACTTGATTATCTATCTATTTACCTACCTATCATCTATCTATCCATAAATCAGAGAAATGGGGCCCAGAATCCTATCTAGTACACATAAATACAAAGCTCATGTCCATATTTTAAGCTGATCTGTCTTTGTTGAAGGATAACCAGTTATTTTTCATGGGGACCCAAATCAGTTCATGGTTTGAGATTTGTGGAAACACTTACCAAGTTATAATTAAAAAAAAATCATTTTATTAGGGGTTCGTGCAACTCCTATCACAATCCATACATCCATCCATTGTGTCAAGCACATTTTACATTTGTTGCCATCATCATTCTCAAAAGATGTTCTTTCTCCTTGAGCCCTTGGTATCAGCTCCTCATTTTCCCCCTTCTTCCCCATTCCCCCTCCCTCACAAACCATTGATAATTTATAAATTGTTATTATTTTGTCATGTCTTACACTGTTCGACCTCTCCCTTCCCCCACTTTTCTGTTGTCTGTCCCCCAGGGAAAGGGTTATTTGTTGATCCTTGTGATTGGTTTCCCCTCTCTCCCCAACCTTCCCCTTCCCCTCCTGGTCTCTCTACTCTCATTATTGGTGTTGAGGAGTTTATCTGTCCTGGATTCCCTGTGTTTCCAGCTCTGATCTGTACCAGTGTACATCCTCTGGTCTAGCTGGATTTGTAAGGTAGAATTGGGATCATGATAGTGGGGGGAAAGAAGCATTTAAGAATTAGAGGAAAGTTGTATGATTCATCGGTGCTATACTGCACCCTGACTGGCTCGTCTCTTCCCCACCAACCCTTCTGTAAGGGGATGTCCAGTTGCGTACAGATGGGCTTTGGGTCCCCACTCCGCACTTCCCCTCATTCACAATGATATGATTTTTTGTTCTTTGATGCCTGATAACTGATCCCATCAACACCTCGTGATCACACAGGCTGGTTTGCTTCTTCCATGTGGGCTTTGTTGCTTCTGAGCTAGATGGTTGCTTGTTTTATCTTCAAGCCTTTAATACCCCAGACACTATATCTTTTGATAGCCAGGCACCATCAGCTTTCTTCGCCACATTTGCTTATTCACCCACTTTGTCTTCAGCAATCATGTCGGGAAGGTGAGCATCATGGAATGCCAGTTTAATAGAACAAAGTGTTCTTGCATTGAGGGAGTACCAAGTTACTAATTTGATACTAGATTTAACCATCATTCTTCAAGCACAACTTTTACAGTGAGTGAGACATTGTTGAGAAAAAGACAAAGAAGGAACCCAGGAGTGAGCAACTCAGCTCTGGTCACAATTGTAGTCCATCCTTGTGACAAAATACAAAGTCTGATTTGATGTGAATGCATCCTCTCTCTAGGCAATGTAGTGCCCACCTCTTGTTACTGGAGTATGTTCCAGAAGACCTCCCCTTATACTACTTCCAAAATACTCCTTTCTACCCCAAACAGTACTCTCCCAGAGAAAGTTTTTTGGGGAAAATTCAAGATTTTGAGCATTGCTATGTTTCTAGGTGTATCCACTAGCGCTATAAGCTGGGAGCCATGGCCACCTTCTCAGCTGAGCCACTCATCAATTCAATGTGATCATGCCCATCGAGCCAGCCTCATGTTTCCAAGGCGAGCCACCTGTGGTTGATATGGGACATAACTTTCTCCTATTGGAGGGGGGTGGGGGAGGAACCTATGGGCTTTCCTCTATCATTAGCAAATAGAAAATTTTTGTTTTCACATTAACCAAGTAGTTAACAAGAGTAATGCTATAGTTAGCCTTTGAAAGTAAGTATTTTCAGAAAGGCATTTTATGGTTGCTCAAATCATGTAAATAAAGTAGTTTCTCACTGTTTTGATACAAACTGCCCTTTCTACTAAATATCTCTCACACCATTACCAGTTCTTTCTGGAGGGATCAAACAATGCTTCCACACCACCCACGACAGTCTTCCTCAGTTATCCACACTCAGTATCCGTAGGGAATTGGTTCCAGGACCCCTGGACTTACCAAAGATCCTTAGATATTTAAGTCAAACATCAAATGGTGTACTATTTACATATAACCTATGAATGTCTTCCCAGATACTTTAAGCCTTCTCTAGACTACTTATAACATCTAGTACAATTTCAGTGCTATGTAAAATGTACTTTCTTACACTCTCTTCTTAGCCTGTCAGGGGTTGGTTTGACCTCTTCATTGTCTTTTTGCTGTTGTCCTTGTTTGTTTGTTTGTTTTGTTTTCATTTTTACTTATCCAAATTATATATTTTTAATACATGATTGGTTAACCTGCAATGTGGAACTTTCATATGCCGAGGATTGACTGGCCAAAAGCAGATTTGACCAAGAACGTGAGGAGAAAGGGGGTTATTTTAAATCTTGGTGCTCTGGTGGCTAGCTAACTATGCTGCCTATTCCTTAATTTCATTTGGCTTCTTTAAGGCAAAACCTCATTTCCCAGTACCCCAAATCCTAGAACAAGTGTTTCATTAGGATTTCTTTTCACACAGTGATGAAATGGTGTCTGATGGGGCTGTTCTACTTATTCAATAAGCTTCCCTGGGAACCAGAGCCTACTGTGTGAAAACGGATGCGCCAGTTTCGTGCAGAGGGCCCCAGGAAAGCCCACATCACAATAAAGCCAGCCATAGGGCTCCTTTGGTTTCCCAGTCCATAAAAAAATCCACGTTCATACTATACTGTTGCCTATGAAGTCCTGGTGACATGGCTTAGGTGTTGAGCTATTAAATACCACAAGGTCATCGGTCCACAGGAGAAAGATGGGATTGTTTGCTCCTGGAAAGGCTTCCAGTCTGGGGAACCCTATCTATGGCTGCTCTGAGTCAACTCAATGGCTGTGGGTTTGGTTAGGTTTGGATTTCTAGCCTATTAAAGGTGCAGTGGCATTATGAAAAGAGTTGGCGGTATTGTGAGAAATGCCAAAATGGGTCAGAGAGCCACGAGGTGAATACATACTACTGTGGAAATGGCACCATTAGACTTACATGAAGCAAACCTCAATTTGGAAAATGAAGCCGTGTCTGCAAAGAGCAATCAGGAGAAGGGTGACAAGACGCAGTGTGCCTGTAGAGAGCTGGAGAGCATGCACCGAGGAGCAGAGAAAGTGGATGAGAGGAGGGAGGGTGTGAAGTGCTTTGCGCTCCTCCAATGACAAGCACGGTGCAATTGGGACGATTGTTACACGTGATACGTGGTTCGCAAGCCTTGATTGAACTTAAGATGTTCTGAATGATATCAGACAACTCAAGTTAGTACACTAATAAAACAGGCACTAGTATTCCCTGCACCCACCCCACGCACCAACAACTTAACAAATGTGTATGAATCATTTATTCAATTCCCCCCCTCCCATCAAACAATGTTTGACAATAATCAGATGATAATGAAATGTATAATTAATAATAAAAATGCCAACATCTGTTAGCTCGTTATTACAGACTGATTTTTCAGTGTACTCTTTCAAATGTGTCACCATTAACCTAATTTATATTAAAATCTGCTAAATACAATCTGCTTTCATTAGTAGTTAATTTGGGTTGGCACATGACACCAAGGAGACGCTTTCTTCCTTGCCCCCCGCCCCCCTCACTCTTGTCTAAACCCAAGATTCCCCCACATGTCTTAAAACACCTCCTGTCTCTGGTCGACTGTGCTTGTCAGCAGATGAATCAGGTTTGCTGGCTGGTGGCTCCCAACTCTGAATGATCAGTCTTCCCAGCCAGAACAAGGAGGATTTGGTCTCAGGAAGAGGCTGGCCCTCAACTGGAACCCCTTTCTAATCTTCTCCCGTCCAGACACCTTCCTGCCTTCTCGCCTGCTCCCTCTCGTCTCTGAGGCTTGGTCCCGGGAGCATGGGCCACTCTCCCCACCGGGTGACCACTAACTTCTCACAGAAGGTATCATTTTGCTGATGATTTAAACTATACAACCTCTAAAGCTCATTCAAAGGCTAGGAGCAAATCTCTTTTTATGGGCAGTTACCATGGACCAGATGTTTTCTACAAATGGAAAGCATGTGTAATTTTTCCCCCCAAGAAATATTGGCTGCTAGTAGTTTCAGGAACGAACCGGGTGGTGCTGAGGCAGGATCCACATATTGAAGTCCTCCCTCCATCTGCAGAGAAAGCCCTACATATGGGACAAACTAAGGTGTCCCGAGAAGAGGCTATATAAAGAATTTGGGCCTGTCTTTTAAGATAGGAATATAGCAGGCTGCTATTTTCAGACACTTCCTGGTGGTTCCTCGGGCAGTTTAATATAGAACTCTCATATGACCCAGCACTCCCGAATGTGGGTAAACACCCAAGAGAAGCGAAGACAGGAACGCAAAGAGAAACCTGTACAATTGTGTTCATCGCAGCCCTGTTCACAATGACATTCATTCTGCCACCAGGTCCCAGTGCATGCTGCATGGAGGAATGCAGCATGTTGAGTGAAATAAGTCAGTTGCAAAAGGTCAAAGAATGTACACTCTCACTTATAGGAAATAAGCACATTATAGAAACCAAAGCTCCTTAGTGATTATCATGTGTGGGTGAGGC
>NW_022103905.1:5801796-5813153 GCF_000313985.2 Echinops telfairi
GGACTTATGAACTTGATCTGGACTGGGCTGGGATATTTTCTTAATATACAAAACTCTTTGGTATGAAGCTCTTTCTTGTACACATATGAGTGTCTGTGAATTTGTTTCTCTAGTCCACTCAAACTAACACACCAATATAAAATTAAGCATTGTTCAAAGCATGGTTGTTTTGTTTTATCTTATTTTAGAGAAATCTTTGGAAACCTGTCTCTCAAGATCTCCAAAAACTCCTTGCCACCAAGTCAATAGTGACTCATTATGACTCCCTGTGGATTTCTGAGACTGTAACTGTTTACAGAAGTAGAAAGCTCAGTCTGTCTCCCTCAAAGCTGCTGGTGGTTTCAAACTGCTGACTATGCGGACCGCACCCCAACTCAACCACTACTCCACTAGGGCTCTTCCTTACCTTAGAGTAGAGTTAAGAAATAAGATGAGCCCAAACGGACCTGAAGGAAAGTCCCATGCTCTTCCCTGTCCCCTCCGTGGACCATGGCTCTTCAGAACTGACTATCTGACTCATCACTCAAAACCAACAAACAAGCTCACTACTATCAAGTGGACTCTGACTCATAATGACCCTACAGGATGGGGTAGAATTGGCCTTGTGAGTTTCTGCAACTGTAAATTTCCCATCTTTCTCCAGGGGAGCAGCTGGTTATTTTAGCATGAAGACCTTGTGATTAGCAGCCAAACATGTAACCACGATGTCACCAGGGCCCCAATTGACTCCCAACTACTTAGCAAGAAACACACTTCTGGAGGGCGTCCTAGTTAACTAGTCATGAAAAGCAACTAGCCCCGTGCACCCATTGGAATATAATATTAATGTTCAATAGGAAGGAAAGCTGAAAACCACGGACTTTTTTACCCTCAAATATGAAGTTCACATCTTGAACGGAACATAGTAATCATGATATTACGTATCTACGTACTCCTTTCCACTCAAGAGACCCAAGTGCTTCACCAATTAGTCTTCATATTCTTCAGAGGGCTCACATTTCTTGGAGAAGGATGTCTCTGGTGTTAAATCCACTCCCCAATAGTCTTCCTCTTCAAAGTCAAGTTCAACGGTGCTCCGTGGGTGGGGGAAGGAGTGCTGTTTCTTCCCTTGGCTTCTTCTGTTCCAGTAGGTCACAGCAACATCCCCCCTTCCTTTATTCACTTCCCACATGTTTGTGCAACTCAGGGATCAGGGTGACATAAAGAAAGTGGCTGTGGTGGACAGTCGGGGCAACAGGAAGCAAGAGCCACTTGTATAAGCCTTAGGACTTTGAGCAGATTAGGAAAAAAAACAAAACAAAACAATTTTTAGGTAATGCATCAAAACTTGCAACGAATAAAAGGCAGGCACTTGACTAGTTGGTGGAGGATCTCGCTCTGCATCTTGGGTCAGGTATGTGTTGGCTGGGCACTGGGTCTCATCTGCATCTTTCTTCCTGTTTCTCTCTCTTTTCCATTTCCAAGGGGTTTTATAAATCCTGCTTTGTGGCTGTGAAAGGACCTGGGGAGAGCCTGGGACTCTTGAGGAGGTAGAGGCATCTGCATCTTGGAGAGATTAGGGTTGAAGCTGGTTGGGCTTTTCCATGGAGCTGTTGGCCAGAAGTTTGGGGGGAAATGTGGCTCCATCTGAGCAAGAGAGAGAACTCCCCTGAATGGTCTCATAAATCCCCTGTCCTTAGGCAGGCACCTGGGTGGGCAGCATATAACCCTTCCATATTGCTCCCTGGTCCTGTACACCATCTTGCACTTCAGCTCCATCCAACTGCTGTTGGTTTCTCCAATTCTCATGTCATTCTCTCTGCTGGAAAGCATGGTGCTCCCTGCCCTGCTGCTCACTCTAGAAAACTCACTGGAGCCATTGCCTTTTTGACATGCTCCAAGCTACAGTTAGGTACCCATTGTCGGTATAATGGAATCCCCTGGTGTCACAAATGGTTAACTCATTCAACTGCTGACCAACAGATGGGAGATTCAAGTCCAGCCGGAGGCACCTCAGAAGAAAGGCCTGGCGATCTACATTTGAAAAGTCAGCTATTGACAATCCTATGAGGTATAGTGCTCGTCTGACATAATGGGGTTGCTATAAACCAGAATTGACTTTGCCACAATTGCGTTTGTTTTTTGGTTTGTTTGTTTCCTTTACTGGATCTAAAAGCCCTCTATGCGTGCCACTAGTGTAGCCATTTCATTCTGAGCTTCAATTCTTGGTGTATTTTTCTACTCTCCCCCCTAGACCAAAAGTTATATTGCTTGCAGCACAGTGTCTGGGACATGGTAAATCATAAGTGAAAGTTCGCTGAATCAGCCATGATTCATTCCCCAGACTTCTTTGTGCAGACAGTCTACCTGGCATGGTGATAATGACAGAATCAGATATTCTTGGGATTTTGAGGCAAATTGATGGACATTATCATCCATGTCATAAATATATTATATGCCTATTAAGGTGAATTCTAAATCAGCTAGTGCTGCTGAGAGCATTCACAGAAATGGAGCAAGATGGAGCTGGAGTGGAACTTAGATATCAGCAGTTCGACTCTCTTCTTTTACAGATGAGTCAGAGATGCGAAGCTTCAATATCTGGATGCAGTCATTCCGTGTGCGCAGTGACTTTTTGACTCAAAACCTCGTTCTCTAGCTATTCTCCTGAATGAAGTATTAGAAACAGCGAGAGAGACATATCCACTCCATATATAACTGCTGGGCACCCACTGTGAATCCTGCAGGCTGCACAGCTTTGCTCTCACTCAAAGCCATCGGTCATGTCTTCAACTGTTTCTCCCACTGGTTGGAGAGGTGAGGCATGCTCACTTCTAGATTAAGCAAGGCGGTAATACCAGTGGAATCATAAGGCATCAGTGAGGCCGGAGTGATACAGCTGGGACCTATTGGAAGGAGGATAAAGGGAAAGTTATAGGAAGGAGCCTTAGTGGGGTAGAGGCTAAGAGTTTGGGGTGCTAACAGCCAAGTCAGCAGTTCTAAACCACTAGCCACTCTTTGGAAGAAACATGAGGGTTTTACCCCTATAGAAGCCTGGGTGGCATAGGGGTGAGGAGTAGGGCTGCCAACCTCCGTGTTAGAAGTTTGAAACCATCAACCACTCTGAAGGAGAAAGGTGAGGCTTTCTACCCCTATAAAGAGTTACAGGCTTTGGAAACCCCCAGCGACAGGTCTACCCTGCCCTGTAGAGTAGCCAGGAGTCTGAACTGACTCAGACAGTGAGACTTTTTGGTTCTTCTCTTGTAAAAAGTTACAATCTTGGAAACCCACAATAGCAGATCTGCCCTGGCTCTAGGGTCGCTAGGAGTGGGGACTGACTTGAGGGCAGTGAGTTTTGAGTGAGTGAGGGCAAGGAATGAGCATGAACCACATCCCCTGGGGAGAATGGAACTGACTATGGACGACCGTGCAGAGACCATCCCAAGTTGGGCACGAACAGAGCAGTCAGGAAGGAGTGGCTGGGGCAGCACGCATAGGCTGTGCTTTTCCTGATAATCGTCGCAAATAGTGCTTTCAAGGTTGGTGGAGGAGTTAGAAGTATTGGGAGATAGACTTAGAGACAGAGATGCAGATGGAGGCAGAAATAAAGATGTCCCTCGCTGCCATCAAGCCCATGCTAACGCATGGCTCCCGCCTGTGGGTTTCCAATTGTCAGCCCTTCCTTCCAAGGTGGCTCTAGGTGGGTGTGAGCCACTGATCTTTGGGCTAGGAGCCCAGTGCTTAACCCTTTGCATCACCCAGAGAGTCCCACCTCATACTTGAGGACCACTTATTCCGGGCCAGGCATGGGATCCTCACAACAATCTTCTGAGCTAGATGGCCATTATTTTTCCATCAGAGAGAGGAGAGAACTGAGTTATGAAGACGTGGCTTTAGAGCCACCATCCACCTCCCACCCCCATCTGTAATTTCTACCCATAGATGTTGGGACTCCTAGAGAAGAAATAGTACATTTTCCATGAACATTCATACAATATTCCAACACGCCTCCCTTCCCCCCAACCAGGAAGCATTCACCAGGTGCACGAAGATATGGATGGAGGTTAGAATCATTTCAGTCTCTCTCATGTCATAGATGTGAGAGGTCGTTTTCTGTGGTCACCAGGAAGTCCAAAGCCTTAAATGTGTTACTGTGCCGACATGTCCTCTGCTTCTCTGATGGAGAACATATTTTGAACTAATTACTGCAGATAGATTTGGCTCTCCCTGCTGCTTGATGTACCCAGGGCCTGCATTGTCATGGCCGTAGGAGATCTGGCCAACCCAGGGAAATGCCTCTGCTCCTGCAGTCAAGCTCCTGGTAGAGATTTGGAAGAGATTGGAAAGGGGCAGGGCTGGGGCCCAGCCCTCAATGATGTAGACTGGTCATCGGAGGTAAAGCAGCAGAGCGGTGCTTCTCAAATTTAAATATATAAATGTATTTGATCATCGCCTGACAATCTTATTACAATGCAGATTCTGATGCCGTATCTACGGTGAGACCCATGATGCTGCATTTCTAATGAGCTCTGAGGAGATGCTGACATGGCAAGTCTGGGGACAGCACTTGATGTAGCAATACCTTCGCGCCTGTCTTTCGAGATGGCCAATTAATCTCCCCTTGTCTCGGCTGCTCGCCTTTATTCCTGGGTGCACAGAGGAGGAACTTTTCACAAATATCTAAGGCAGGTTTCATTTCTGCATTCTGTTTGCTTTCTGGGAAAAGTGGTAGGAAAAAAACAACAACAGCGTTCACAACAATTGCATGGTTTATTTTCCTACTCAATATTTAGTCCGTCAAACACGATACACCTTTAAGATACACATCCGTCTCTGGCACTCAGTGTGGGTTGATAAACGAGGAAAAGATAAAATGCAGATGTTAAGTGCATACACCATGGCACAGTCAGCATTAAAGTCATTGTGTCATGGATAATTGCCATATTGATTTAAGTAAACCTGTTTAATTATAATGAAATGGGATTGCCTTGATTATACATTTTTCCCAACTAGATGCTTTGAATTAATTCTAGCTTTCTTTGAACTTATAATACAGAGTTTTGCTTTCTCATTTTTGGGTTTTGCCATATCCAGTGATTGATTGAGAAGGAGTTGTAGAAACAACTGGAGTGACTTGTTGGGCCCACCTTGCGCTGACCCACTCTCAATGTTTTCTCTTGGAGATCTACTTTAGGCTCAGAGCACCAAAGGAAACGTCCTAACATTAGGACATGGACTAAATTTTTTTTTATGGGGCACGGAGTGCTAATCTGTACGTCTAGACGGGCAAACACATCTGTTTCCAAGACAACAAAAGAACATCCACTCTTGAAAAGGTTGATATCAAATTATCCACCGGAAAGTGAGCATGTGGGTGGCTAGGATTGTATCTGTGAACTGGTCGAGTTCCAAATCTATTTCATTGCTGGCAGCTTTTATCATCCAGAGGAGAAGGAAAAGAAAACATGGCCAAATGGTGTGATGCGTGGGTCTTGATTGGAAACGTCTTTGAGAGCAGAGTCAGGTCGTGGCTACCAATCCCCTCTCCCCGCCTTCTTCTCATCTCTTTAGTGACTGGCTCTCCGGACTGTCTCATCACCAACTCAAGGCACTCTCGCCAGCTCCGATATAGACATATCCTGCCATGTATATTCTACAAAACAGCTTATTGTCCGTTGCTATGGAGTCTGCCCCAACTCCTGGAGACACTATGTGGAGTAGAAGGGAAACATTGCCCCATCGGGCACCATCTTCCTGATCTTGTTATGTTTGCAACCATTGCTGTGGCTCTGTGTCCATTGATCTCAAGGAGGGGGACCTTCCTGTTTCTTGGCCCTCTACTTCTTGGAAATGTAAAACCTTTCAGAATTGCTCATTATCCAGCCCTCTCTTTGTTCCTCTTGACATTTCAATGAACTCACTGGGGGATTGTCTGAAAGGCGCTGGTGGAATGGCTATGGAGTGTGTGCCGGGCTGTATGAAGAATGAGAGTCAGGTGCTAAGGGCTACCTAGACCCAAGAACTGACGCAACACAACTGGAAATAGTACTTTTAAAAAACATGGAAAGAATTCTGCTGACGAAGGAACGTTAGTGGAACAATTAGGGAAAAGGGAAAGCTCCTGATGATCTTTTCGGGATTTGTAAAGTCGGAAAGGCGAAAATCAAATGGCAAGAGTTAAGCTAGACATGGTCTGTGGTCCGTGATTTTGAATCACTATATTTCAGCCTCCGTCCCTTGGGCTGACTATATACTGATCCATAGTCACACTTTGGGACAATACAATGTATGTCAGAACATGATGACAAAAACAGCCCAGGAGTTAAACTTCAAGGGTGGGTGCCAAAGGAAATGACTGCCCCGTGCAGAGCACTGCATTGACGTATTCACTAGGCAAACATGACCCTTTGGCTAAATATGCCACTAGCTGGAAAATGTATCACTACCAACCATCTTCCCTGAGAGAAAGCTGTGGTAAACCAATTGCATGATGGCAAAGGATTTGGGAGACGTAGAAAGATTGTCATTGAGGTTTCATCCGGCTATAGATGTGGCAACAAACAGTCCAGCAGCACCGGGGTTAAGTGCGCAGCAAACCTCCAGGGGAGGGCTTTGTTTGTTCGTTTCCTTCGTGCCTATGACTCCATGACAGGGAGGATTTGTGCTTCGTGTGGATTTCTCAGAGACAGGCAAAGAAATATAGTTTGGCTATGTCATCTAAACTCTAATATTGTAATTGTGATTTTCCTGGGGGAGCAATCGTTTGGTTATAAAGTGTATTTTACAACATAGTGATTTTAACTACCAAGATATATACCTTTTGCAGTAGGCCCTATGAAAACAATGTGATAGTATGTCAACAAGTACTGAAGTGTACATAAAAACAGAATTGTGCGGTTCGTTTTCAAGCAGTGAGCCAGTTCTGGTGCGGTCCATCAAGTGCTATGGAAACTCCCATTGAATTAACAGGATTGCATGGCTGGGGTTGTGTTCTTGAAGGTTTTGAGTCCTTGGGCTGACAGGTTGAATGCCTGATAAGACATGGGGTGTGCACTAGTGTAGAATATTTGTGGGTGAAATGCCCATGTGCATTTCAGTCTTTGGCACAGACACATGGACAGTCTTCGTGATAAAATATAGGCATAAAAAAGGGGAAATACGGTCGCATTCATTATCAACTAAACCCATGCATTTTGAATATTTCAAATTCTACTGAACGGAATTTTCTTCCTGGATCAGAATTCACACTAAATATGCCTGATTGTCGACAAAAGAAATCATCCCTGACAACCATCACTGAAGCAAATGGTACCCAAATGTTATCATAATATACCCAAAATGTGCAGGTAGTTATAGAGCACAGCTCAAAGCAAAGTAGTAGAATAGAGACTTGATAACTGACCCAGAAGAGGGATATAGTGCCAGATGATTCTTTTCCACACATGGACATGCCCATCTCTTGGGGACTTTGAGGGTATAAAATCCTGAGAAAATCAGAAGAGGAATATAAGATTACCTGATGATATAAAACATATATATGTGTGATATCCATTCACCTTGTAATTTATGTATGACTATATATTAATGAAGGAGTCTCAAAATGTGAATGGGTTAATGTCATCAAAAGGTATTTCTGTGAACTTTTTTAAGCCCCCATCCTATATGTAAAATGCATCCACTTGTGTATGAGGGTAAGTCAAAAAGCGTTACTACAAAATCATAGGAACCTTGATTACCCAACAATATCAAAAGGTAAGCCTACTATTTCTTGGCACATCCTCCAGCTGACTTTACGCACTTCTGCAGGTGGTGCATCTATCTCTTGAAACTTTCCCCAAAGCCTCCCTGATGATGTCGCAGGTTATGTATAGGGCTACCAACCCACTTCCAGGTCAGCAGTTCAAAACCACTAGCCACTCCGTGGGAGAAAGACGAGACTTCTACTCCCATAAAGAATGGCAGTCTCAGAAACCCTCAGGGGACGTTCTCCCCTGTCCCTTAGGGTCCCTGTGAGTCAGAGCCATGTTGGTAGCAGTGAGTGTGCAAACCTTCCCCAAATAGTTCTGTGTTCTTTGACTAGCACTCCATCAAAATGGCAGTTTGGGCATCCTTGGGGAGACGCAACCTGTGTTCCTCTTCAATGTTTTTTGAGTTTGGAGAATTAAAAAAGTCTGAAGGGCCACCGTTAGCACGGTAGGATGGAGGAATGAGGATTCCCAACAAAATTCTCCTATGGCCACCCTCCTTACCCTCAAAAATAAATAGGTACATTGTCAGTGTGGACAAACGAATTCTCTGTACAACTCCCCTATTTCTCACCAATGCAGGTTTCAGTTTTCCTAAAATGGTTCATAAGTCCTCATGATCACCTTGTGTGTTTTGAGAAAATCTATTAGGATTACCTTTTAGAAGTCCCCCAACCAAAGAGTCACTATAACCTTCTGAGCTGACTTCTCATTGTTGAACTTTGGCCCAGACGACTCCCTTGGAAGTCACTCTATATGGGGTGGCTAGTTTTTCAAAGGCACCCTAACCAGACTTAAGACATGTGTATTCCTGAGAGAGCTTATCTGCAGCTATTCACTGATCACAAAGAAATGTTTGAGCATCTTTTGTTTGAAATAAATGTGCGCTTGTACAAACTAGACCCCCAGAAGCAATACTTTCTAGTACCCTCATATTTATAATGGACATGTGTGTGTGTGTTAGGATGGATCATCTAGAGACACAAAACCATTGTTGCTCCTATGTGTATCAGGGCATTATAACAAGAAGTAATCTTATATCAAGAAGGTAGACCAGCTCTGTCCAACTGCTGGCTGGATCCCTCTTCAGACTCATGTAACCGCAGACTGGCGATACGGAAGGTGAAGTGGGAGGCAGGAAGACCAAAGGTCAGTGGGTACAGAGTCTCTTGAATCCAAGGTCAGTGGGCAGGGTGCCAACTGCTCTCAATGTTGGATGAACTCATGGCCACTCCTGGAGGTAGGCACAGAGTCCCAGCAAGCAGGACAGTGAAAGGCCAGACAGACAGGATAGGGTTCCCCAGAGCATCCCTCTTATAAAAAGTCCGCATCTCCCAGGAGGTATCACCAGGCTGTGACCTCCACCCACACACAGTTTGGACTCCACCCCATACACAAGTGCAAGTTGACATGAAATCTAACTTCCACAGACCACCCCTTGTCAACTTGACACCTGTACACAGTTCTTTAACCATATATAATCTTTACGGAAAGGCAATGAATCCTGTTTATACCTAATAGGATAAAACTAAAATGTGTATCACTGAAAATGTACCAGCCACATTTAAATCTTAGACTTTATAAGTGAACAAAACAATGTTCTATGTCTAACAACTGCAGTTTTGCGAACACCTATACTTTAATTCTTTTACTTTATCAACATCTTCTCCCATTCATGAATGTGTGTGAACCAACCTTTATCTCCCCCCATTTGGGGTATCCAAGTTCTAAACTGCCCGTTGCTGTCAACCCATTGCTCTGAGGAGAAAAACATGTTCTTTGATGTGAAGAATCTTCATTCCAGTTGGAACCTTGTACCTATATCCATAAGCAATGTCAAATCCAGCGCAGGCCATCCATTAAGTCAGCAAGCATTGTGTACCAGCTCACACATCAAGCATCTTCCTCTTCATTCCATTGGGCTCTGGTTATCTCAGTCCTAGCCATTCCAAGCCAGGGCAATGGGTACCATCACAAGCTACGGGGTTCCCCACACTACTCCCCCCACTTCAGACCACAGGACTGATAGAAATGAGCAGTTTAGAATACAAGTGAGAGGAGGGGGCTTCAAAAACTTTTCAAAAAATCATTATCTTTTCATACAAAATTTTTGGAGCCCTTTCATAGATACAGCTCATTTTTACCGGCCTATTTCAACTTATTTTTATATATCAAATTGAAGTCAGGACTATAAAGAACTCATTTGGAATGTGAATAAAATGTCATTTCTGTAGCTCGGTGTGGCTGCTTTCATAGCATAAAGGGGAGAGAGGATATCGAAGGGTTTCAGTTTAAAGAATTGGATACAAGGCTTTATGTGTCACTTAAACAGAAGCATTGAGCCGGATAGACAGATGGAAGAGACACGTCTCAGGGATGGATCTGTGGGGCAAACCATACTAAAAATAAACCCCTGACACAGATGTCACCGAATCATTCAAAGATGAACTGCCAACGCCATTGGGACATTATCAGCTGACAGGAAAACAACTCTCCAACACCTATCAAAGCGGCCTGGGCAGGAAGGGACTGCCCTCGGAGACCAGCACAAAACTAGATGGGGAGGCAAAAAGAGTCAGTACATGAAAAGAGGTACCACTCTCTCGTGTGCAAATGCTGGCGGTGCCAACAGATGGCAGTTCACTTGCAGAGAAGAAGGCAAGTGGCTACAACTTGTCCAAGAGATTGCTATGAAGTGTCTACGGTAGGCAGTTCTGATCATGAAGGAGCGCCCGCCAACTCCATTCGCAACCAGATTCAGCGTCATGGCCGAGGATGGGGTAGATGAAAAAGCACAGACGAGACTCCAAAGTGTTCTCTGTGAGCCCAGCTGTTCACCGCCGTGAGGTAGTACAATCAAGACTGATGATTGGCTTGTCGGCCCCTGGTGTCCTCTTCATCACCAGCAGCGCCACCACAGATAACATGTACCGGCATCGTCATATTTCATCCTCCCAGCAATCCTGGGCAGAAAGTCCTGGTATTCGGTTAACCACGTAGCCTAAGGTAACAGGCGTGAAGCCTTCAAATGAGTTAAGTCCAGGGTTCCAGTGGAGACTAGGTTTGTCTCACTTTAGAGACCTAGCCCATAACTACTCAGCTCTACTACTTATTCAATATGTACATATACCAGCCCATAAATGAAGCTGCAGCCATCCCCGGAGAGGGCCTGATGATACACAAAGCCTAGTGACATTTCTAAGAAACCATTATAGCAACGCAACAACTCACAGCCAAGTGGCATTTCTTAAGTCAGATGTAAAGATCTCCTGCTTAGCACAGAAGTGGAATGCAGTATAAATTCACACACATGCGTGCACTGAGCACACAGCTGACTCCAGACTTGGTGTCAGGTGCTAATCCCTGGATCAGTAGCTCAAGGTGCCATGCGTTTATATGGTGACTCCCAGCACAAGAAGCTCCTGTTTCAAAACGGATTGGAATGTAGACTGAAGTTATTTTAGTCACCTGGTACAGGTTGGGAAAATAAACCAGCCTATGCAACCACGAGGTGTCGAAGGGATCAGGTATAAGGCATCATCAGAACAAAAAATCTTACCATACTGAATTATGGGGGGGGTGTGGAGTGGAGACCCAAAGCCCATTAGTAGGCCACTGGAGATCCCCTTGCAG
>NW_022103905.1:5813542-5821240 GCF_000313985.2 Echinops telfairi
AAAGATATGACAAAATAACAATTTATAAACTATCAAGGGCTCATGAGGGAGAGGGGAGCGGGGAGGGAGGGGAAAAATGAGGACCCAATGCCGGGGGTTTAAGTGGAGAGGAAATGTTTTGAGAATGATGAGGGCGATGAATGTACAAAGGCGCTTTACACAATTGATGTGTGTATGGATTGTGATAAGAGCCCCTAATAAAATGATTTTTTTTAAAACGAACCTGAACGAGATTGGTTCACCAAGACCCAAGGGCCTTAACAGTAGCACAACACGCTGTGACCTAAGTGCTGGGTGGTGTTTCTCATTGTCTGTTGCACTGCAAGTCTTCTTAGATCATACTTCCCAGTTGGGAGCTGGAAAATGACACTCATATATGCTGACGTGGTATGAGGAGGAATTGGAAAATTGATGTTAATGCTGATGGTACTGTTTCATTGACTGATAGCAAGTGTCAATGCTTGCATCTGTTGTTTACTGATTAGTAGTGAATGTGTTTCTAACGGTCTATGTTCTGCTTTGTGGTTGTCGATCTTATTATTTATTTTTAGAAAAAGTTATATTTTAATGATTTAAGTGGGGAGAATTTTTCATTTTTTTCCCTGACTGTAGCCTACATTTATTCATTAATTCATCAAATGATTACTAAACTTCAATTAGTAGGGACACAAAGATAAAATAAATGCAGAGCAGAGAGCATCTACCAGTGGAAAGTAGTCTGTTGGACACCTGAATCTGAGTGGTCCTTCCATTGTCTCAAAACCAGCAGTCACCCAACCTTGCATTGTGAAACTGGGTGCAGTGTATATTTAGGGTTGGGCAACACCCACCACCTTCCCATGACCTGACTCTATTTTCAATCCCGGTTTATCTTCAATGGATCTTCTACTCGGTCCGACTTCTTCACTGATGACTGTTATCTAAAACTCTGCCCGTGTCCATGAGGAGATTTTGTCTCCTTTGTAATGGTCGCCTCAGTCAGTATTGTACCTTTCAAGTCTTAAAGGCTCTCTTCCTTTCTGAGACAGACAGGGAGGCCAGATGACATAGTGAGTTAGTTATGCACTGGGCTGCCAACCACAAGATCTGCAATTAGAGACCACTAGCTGTCCCTTGGGAGAAATAAAAGACTTTCTACTCCTGTAAAGAGTAACAGTCTCAGAAACACCCCCGAGGCAGTACAGGGTCCCATAGGGTCCCTATGAGCCAATAATGGTGAATGTGGTTTGCTTGTTGGTACTAAGACAGAGATCTCTTACATTGTTGCAGCTTAGGATGTCTTGTCCTATCCTCTAGTCCCAAGAAAACCCTGTCCTCCATCCATGCGAAGGGCTACAGTTTCAAAGTACTAATTCAAATCCCTCTAATCTAATTTCTTATCAGCACTGAAGACAGTAACTGTCTCATAAGAGGGTCTCCCTTAGTGTTTGTGAAGGAATAAACAACTGTAACCCAAGATATCATTGACCCTACGACAGCACCAACCCTTCATGAGACCAGGATGAAAAGTCAATCTTCACAATCCCTACTTCCAGAAAATGATCCTGTGAAATATTGTAGTATCTCAAAATATCATAGCCCAGATATTGTAAATATTTGTGGCTGAACAAGTCATTTCCAAAGAGTAGTTCTTTTTAGATAGGCAGTATAGACTTAAGGATAAAAAGACTGACACTTAAAAATCAAGAAGAAAAAATATTGGTAGGAAATAAGCTAGAATATGATATTTTGAACAATATGTTCTCAGACTTCAGAAAAGGGAAGGATCGATAAAGGCTTCATGGAAATACGAACTTAAATGGGGCTTGGATTGCCCCCTTGCCCAAGAACTCTTCCTTCTAGGTCAACCGCCAGGGTTGGGGGATTTGTCTTAGGCTGTTCCATAAAGATGCAAAACCAAATGAAGCTTGTATTGGTTCATAGAGAGAGAAATTTACATCAGCAAAATGATTGGCACAGTTGTATAAGAGGGCAAGTTCCAAGTGCATAGGTCAGATATTACACTGGAGGTTTCCCCTGGTTTATGTAGCTGTGGTGAATGATGAAGCCAAGATCCATAAGAAGAGGAAATTTCCTTTAAATTGATTGGAAAAGGGCTATGATCTGAGTCAAAGAGCTGAAGCCCACCCTAATCTGCTTACAACTGATTAACTGCTCCGAGCAGATCCCCTTATGGAAGCGATTACATTGTGTTAGATAACATCATCGAAGATTGCTAGACCTTAAGTGTCAAACCCCTGAGAATCTACTGCACTTTCGTTCACGTCTTTGGTAGCCAGCCTGCTTTCTTTCTTACTGAGGTCACCATCTCAGTTTATATAGCTAAGCTCCTACTAGAACTGTGGGGACGATGATCCATTGGGCAAAGCCATGGGGCCCACTAAGGAGTCACCAGGGTACCACTGTTTTCACCAGGTGAATTATCTGAGCCACAGGGTCCCCTGCTCTTTTAAGTGAGAATGATGTACAAATGCGCTGTACACAATTGATGTGTGTATGGATTGCGATAACAGTTGTATGGGCCCCTAATAAAATGTTTTTTAAAAAAAGTACTTCATGAAATATGAAGTGCTGTAGAAACGTACAGGATGATTATTCTTGCCCACCACACTGCCCTGTCTGTCCTGTCTTTTCCCATTTTTCAAGAGTACCACACATTAATAAGCTCATCTTTTCCCCAAAACATCCCTCAGTTGTGTACCTCTTATCAGCAACAACAAGGAAAGTCCACAACCAAGTCCTTTGCCATGACGTCTGACTCACAAAGGCCCTCTAGGGGAGACTTGCCTGATAGGACTTTCCAGTCTATAAATCTTGACAGAAACAGACTACCAAATCTTTGTCCTGTGGAGCAGCTCTTAAGTTCAAAGCTTGACCTTTCATTTAGCCTTCAAGCGCTTAACCACTGTGCCTTCAGGAGCATTATGGGGTTTGGCTGCATCACTATGACCAAGAAGGGTTTGTTACTGTCTACGGTGCGTCTCAACTTCATGTTCAGAGTTATCCAGCATGGCTGCACTGTGTGAGCTTTCCCCTTGCTCCTCACTCACCTCCTTGTGCTTCACACCACTGTACCTTTCCTCTGCCTTGGTGGACCTTGGAGTCTGGGTGCCCTTAACAACGGGCTGCTGAAATCTGAGGATATTTTCCCAATCACTCAAGTTAGCAGTGATATCATCCAATGTTAATATTCATAACCTTATTTTCGGAATCATTTGTTACCACCCATCATATACTGTCCTACATTGGAAAGAATAACCCCTGGTGGTCAGGGAATATTTCTTCCACTTGTCATGCAGTGCATTGCACGTGGAAAGTTCCTAACTAGTATTAAGTGAATGGATGCCTCGGTGACATGGAAAGATGGAAGGGACCGACAGAATGCATTGGTTTCGCTCCAAACGGTCCATGCTGGCAAATTCACAGAGGGCGAGCACGTGAAGGGTTAAGAAAAGTTCCCCTGAGCACTACAGCTGTTGGTGAAAGAGCTCAAGGACATTATGAGATTAGCAGGATCAGGGCTTTGAAGTCCATGCTACACTCTGGAATTCCCCCGGCACCCCTCTCCACCTCTGCACCATTCTACCTCCCACCTTCTTCCAAGCCTTCTTCAGGAGCTTCAACCCCTCCCTCTCACCCCTCTCCAGGAAGTGTCAGAGCAAAAGGCAAAGGGAAATCAAGTAGCTAGATCATGCGGAGCAGTGTTTAAGCTCGTACAAGCAGATTTTCTTGCTGGGCATTCTTTAATACCCTTCAAGGAGAACTTGTGTTTCAATGACACTCGCTGTTATCCAGTAAGACTCAGCCGTGGTCCACGTTGTTGTGTCTAGCCCCTCTCAAAAGAAATCAAGACCCAAGTGAAGATTCCAGGACTGGCTAGGTGCTGGAAGGGACTCATTGGTCTATCTTTTCTTCAAGGCCAGAGTTGGAGTTTTGCCTCTGTTTTGTCTCAGAGTTAGACGTCCACTCACTCATACCGCTGCTCCCCATCAGTGAGTGGGAGGAATGCTCAGGCCAGTTGCAATAAAACTGGGTTTAAATCAAATCAGAGTTCAGCAGCAGCAGCAACCAAAAGCATTGAAATAGTGAAACATACGGGAGGCTCCTTGGGCGTGGAGCTTGTCATGCCAAGGAAGGCCTGAAGAACCCTCTAGAATGACTCCCCCTGCATACTCTTTGCTCCCAGTTCTCCTTGCCTAGGCAACAGTGCGATAAAAATACTTCTGTCTTCTTCACAGATAAACCTGTCTGTACACCTGGCAAGACAGACTTGAGGGAAGATCAGTTTCCAAAGAAAATGCAAGATCATGAGACATTTTCGGTTAAATCAAGGCTGAATCACTCTTTACCTAGAGAAACTTCAAATAAAGCTGTAACCCGAAGCTATTCGCATGTAAGCATGCTTAATGTGTGTAGGAATCTGCACATAAAGAGACACTTGCCTCCAGGAAATAGAGACACTTCAAATAGGCAATGAAAAGAAAACTCACGAAAATTGACTGCCGGTGTTCATTCCCTTTAGCCACGCACTCTTCTGAAGACCACGGAAAATGCCAGCCCTTCACGAGGCCTGCAGAGAATAGAGGCATGCCACTGGCATCTTCTCCCTGCCATGAATGCTCACTTGATTGGCACACTCCTTTCTGCCCACAGCTGGCCCTAATGCTTCTCTGGACCCACTTCAAGACCCAGCACTCTGTCAAGCCTTTCTTGCCCTGTACCCCACAATAATCTTGACTCTATTCGTGATTGAATGAGGTGCTCTTCAAAAGAATCATTTATGTGGACAACCCATGTGTTACACACCATGTCTGTCTAATAGAATTACAGAGTTCTTGGTGATACAAATAGATCTTATATAAGCTTGTGCGTGCTACATAATAAACAGCTACAGAGAAGGCATGTGCCAATGTTTGAATAAGTGAATGGGAAACTAATCAAGGATTAAACATCCTGCCATCATCCGTTCCACCATCGATGCAAGAATTCATTCATATAATCAACACATATGTAATGAAACTGATTCCCCCAGGACAAGGACAACATGTTCGGTAAAGTAGAGGGCTAGGGAAGGTG
Organism: Echinops telfairi; assembly: GCF_000313985.2. Taxonomy (NCBI): domain Eukaryota; kingdom Metazoa; phylum Chordata; class Mammalia; order Afrosoricida; family Tenrecidae; genus Echinops; species Echinops telfairi. The sequence continues at coordinate 5,818,619 of NW_022103905.1, forward strand.
ACGGAAGTACCAGTAGATGGATTGACATAATAGAAGCAATCATATAGCCAAGATGTTGATGCTCCTGAAGATGGCGCAGTCCCAGGCAATGTTTCCTCCTGTTATGGAAAAGGTCACCATTGTTCCAGGCACGGTGTAGGGCTTTGGGCATTCATGCTGAGCCATGTAAAGAGAGTGCCTGCATTTGAGGTTTAATGGTGATTTGAAATCTTATCTCCTCTTGGATTGTGAATCTTCACCGTAGCACAAGGTTAGTATTGTCTTCGCCTAACACGAGGAACAAAGGATGATCTTCCCTTCTTACATCAAACTTGGAAGGCTCTTTTCTTTTAGCTAACTTAAATGGAGCTGGATGGCAATGTTCATGAAACTGCTCAGTCAATTTTGTGATTTATGATCGATATTTACCCTTTTTACTATACTTCCATGACCCATTACTGAGGAAGATGAAGTGAATTGACCAGGATAATTTCTACAACCCCTGCAATACAACTTGGCTACACATTCAAATGTCTTGGGGTGCTTACAATACAGATATCTGGCCCTTTTCCACAAAGATTCTGTTTAATTGGCCCAGTTTGGGTACTGGGCCAATTAAATTTATATATATTTTTTTTTCCCAAAGTGATCCTATGTGAAACCAGGTTCGAGAACTTTCATTATTTCTGTCACTCCATAATTCTTAATTTTTTCAGAAATGAAAGTCAGAAACCTAGTCTTGGAATTAAGCAAACCCCACGGAGCATGATTGTGTTCTGAAGTAAGTTGCAAAGCTTCGCCATACCTCATATTTTTCATCTTGAACCCGCCTATGCTGACATGTGTTTTTGAGAGGATTTTTTTTGAAAGTTCAGTGAAAAGTCACGTATAAAGTGTCCAGCATGGTGCCTGACATGAAATCTGTGGTAGAAAATGATGATTCCTCTCCTCTTCTCATGTATTAGTAAGATTTTTCATATTATGATTAGTTTTTAAATGAGTCCTGATATCAATGAACATACTAATTCTATTTGAATTAAAAATAACATTGTCTCCTCATCTCTAAGGACCATCATGATTGAGTTTCTGCTGCCCAGAATTGAAGCTCTCAAATAGCCAACCATCCAGAGAGCCTTCAAATCAACCCTAGCTAGAAAAAAATGTAGTAAATGCAGTTGATAAAATCGATATATTACACCTGGTCTCTTTGCCACATGGAGCAGAAGGGCATCCTGGGGAGAAACAGTGAGGCTGTCTTGCACACAACTCCAAAGCAGAGCAGGGGAGAGGGGAGGGACCATGATGAATGTGGTGGCACCAATCCGAAGCAGGGATTAGAGTGGAAACCAGAAGGCTACTTTGACAGTGGAGAAAAATGAATGAGAGAAAAGGGAGAATGAGCATGAGAGGAAAAAAATAGCTACACAATGTGAGGGGCCTAAGAACAGCCTGCTCAACGCCTTACCTGTGCAGGGTCTCAGATTGCCATATTCAAGGCTCATCAACCAGCCAATGCTCTTTCTAGATCACCCGTTGTCTGAATGCCAGCACCAACCTAAATACTTGTACACTGAGATACAAGCATTGCTCTGCTGTGGATCGCATCACTGGAAAAATCCGGCGACAATCTGGTTTGCCTTCTTCTAAAGCAAGGGAAAGCACAGAAGCAAAAAAATCATTGTTAACATTTAAAGGGAAGCACAGGTAAATTATAACAAATCACCTGAGTGTATCTTGCTAAATCCAAATATCAAAATTTAAGAAGGGAAGCCACTCAAATATTTCTGGTTTCTAAGAGTCTTAAACCGCTGTACAGTCACATACAGGGGACTTCTCTTTGAGGAAGCAGTATGGTCCCTCATTATGGAAAAAATTGGGTTTGTGTCCTTAGCACAGTTTCATGATTTTCTTCATCTCATTCCTACACCTTCCTCATTCCCCCACCCAACTTTTAATATTACTACTACTGGCATGAACAGGGGCTTTCCACGTTAATTTTAAAATATGGATTTGAAGTCTTTAAGGAAATGAACTTTTCCTAATTTTAACAATTAAATTTAGAACATACCTAAATGCAATCACTCATGATTTTTTTATAAATAATAATTACACATATATTTTTAAATCCCACTTAGACTAGTTTTTAAAATTGTACTTAGACTGAGTCCCGGTAGCCTGATTTGCTAAGCATTGGGCCACTACCTGAAAAACCAGAGGTTCAACCCCATGAGATGTTCTGCAGTAGAAAGATGGGGCAGGCTGCTCATGTACAGATTTACAGGCTCCGAAACCCAAAGGAGACAGTCTACATATACTGTAGGGGTGCTCTGTGTTCGCATCAGCTTGATGGCAGGGGTGAACTTGGATATACTTAGGCTAAAGGAATTCCTGGATTGAGCAAACTATTAAGCCCTCTGCTACTACCCTGTTTCCCCAAAAATAAGACAGTGTCTGATATTAATGTTTGCTCCCTAAGATGTGCTAGGTCTTATTTTCAGGAGATGTCTTATTTTTCCATGAAGAAGAATACGGCACACATTTATTGTTTATTGTTTTATTAAAAGAGACCTTGCACTTCCTGTCTGCTCCGGCTGCGCTGCAGCCAACAGTGAGCTGTGCAGCGGCTCCCGCCACTAAGGCCCA
>NW_022103905.1:5821340-5844427 GCF_000313985.2 Echinops telfairi
GGGGGGCTTATTTTGGGGGAGGCCTTATTTTCGGGGGGTCTTATGTTCGGGGGATGTCCTACTTTTGGGGAAACACGGTAGCTGCAAGATTGACCTTCCAACACCACGGGAAGCCCCTCAGACAGCCGCCATACCAAAAACCCTCCACACTCAGGGACACAGAGTCCATTCTTACTCATCCCTGACGGTCCCTGTGTGGTGCCGATGCGGCAAAGCTTTACAGGAGCAGAAAGCCGCATCTTTGTGCGGCAGTGTGGCCGGCTTTGTGGTTACCGGCGCAAAAGGTAGCTCCCGACGCCACGAGGCAGGATGAATAATCCACTTCTGAAAACTGCCAACCTTGAAATCTTTGCGAACAGTTCCACTCTGCACACGCGGGTGGCCGTGAGTCAGAGCGACCTGCTGGCGGCTGACAAATGTCGGCCAGGAGCCTTAGAATGATGCGATCTGTTCATGACAGAGGGAATTTATATCCCTCCACTTTAAAGTTGCATCTCTACCATCTTACTGTGTATATATGCATTTGAGATAGGCATTTTATTGTGATAATTCAGTCTCATTTTTTAGGTAGTATACCATTGAGTTTCATAATCAATGATTGATGACAAATTTTCTTGCAAAATTTTCAGAATCTCTCAAAAAAAATCACACATTTGTATCCTTTGAACAACAGATGTAATTAATCAGACTACTGAAAATGCTGACACATTTTTGTTTTCCTGGGGCAGGATGAGCCACCCTATACAGTCATCATGCATTACACTGTTTTCTGAATTCTTAGATACCTTCGAGTCTGGCAAATGAGAGAGCTTTTCCATGGGGAAAGGACGTGCCACGACATGATGGCTTTATGTGGGTGGTGGAGGTGTCGTTAGGAGCCAGCAAGTAAATGCCGACTCATAGCAACTTCACGTACAACAGAATGAACACTGCCAGGTCACACACCATCTCCACCATTGTGGTGATATTTGAGCTCATTTTGTCCCACAAACTTTTGGAACCCCCTTTGTACATGCAGATTATAAAACGTGTCTCAATTTCAAACACATGATATGTGAAAAATGTACAGCTTAGAATTTTTTTAAAAGAATAAGACAGTAAGTGCTCTTCAATGTAAGTTTCAAGCATTTTTAGTATCAGCAACAATATTCATACGTGACACTGGGCAAATCTCCCCTTGTTCAGTTTTGGTATTTTAATTATACAATTTTGATTCCTCATCCCACACTGCTAAAGAGAGAATCCCTCGTCTAGCCTCTATTAGGATATCTCAGATAGCTATTAGAGTAGCTGTGTAAGAGTCTACATTAGTGGCAATTTTTCCTCTAAAAGAAAAAGTTAAAATACACTAATCATTATCTGTTAGCATAGGAGACTACCATTCTTTTCCAGAGAGTTCTTGTTCAAGACCCACTTAAAATAGTTATTCTTGATAGGCCATAAAGACTGTTATTGAGCTGATTACAACTCCTAAGTCTAGCTATTTTCTTAATGTCATCTGAATTCAAATTCTGGAAACATTCTGTGAGCATCCTTAGAGGACCGACGATGGCTCTTTAATTATCTGAGAAATAGAATTCAATGCAAATAGGAGAAATAAAGAAGTAAACAACCCTGAAAAGAGAAGGCAGCAATGTTATCTCCAAATGCTTGATCGTGTCCACGAAAGACTCAAGAGAGTCACCAAACAAGACATTTAGAGATCGTAACAGAATCCAGCAAAGGGATTGCAATCCAATTAACTCGAAAATCAATAACTTCCTGGGACACGCACTCACAGCGCATGCTCACTGCATGCACACACGTGTGCAAAGCAGTTTAGGGAATGTAGCAGGAGAAAAGATACCCTATAAAAGAGTAACAACAACAACAACAACAAAGGAGAGCGAGGAAAAGGTCTCAGGATTGTAAAGATGTCAGTTTTCAAATGAATAAGTGTGAGACTCCACACTGAGGTACCAATGGGATATTTTAAATTATACAACAATAAAGCTCTCTTGGGAACAGCCTGAAATATGGAGGAAATATAGATATAATATGATGTAGGAGCCAACAAACGTAAAAGTGTGTTTTAAAAAACAGTTTGATACTATCACATGCAATGTACAAATACATCAATAAAATAGGATAGCGAGTCTGCTAATAAATAAAATAGGTCAATGAAATGGGATGGCTAGCCCAGTAATAGATCCAAGTCTACTTAGAAAATTGAGTACGTAATTAATATAATGTTAAAATCAATGGAGAACCAGGAAATGTTCAATAAGAGGTCAATGGAAGAACTGGCGGCCAGCTCGCTGAAATAAGATAAACGGTGCATTGTTTTAATGTGCACAGATAGATCCATGAGTCATATGGTTGAAGCCAACAATGGAGGTCCTAGAAGAATATGTGGAATCCTTAAGTTTTGTGTTAGTGTTTTTTTTGTTTTTTTAATTTTCCCAAACTTGGACTGGAGAAGAGATTTTCAAGGAAGAAAACAATAATAGATCATTTTAAGGTCAACAATGGTTAGGAACTATGGGGGGAGGGGTGGGCACTTTTAAAAACTTTGACAAATTTATAAATTGACTCCCAATCTGTTAAAAACCAATCAAATTTTTATTCTCTAAGATATAAATTCTTTCCAGAGGAAAAAAATAGTTGCACAATGCCCCCTTGGCAATGAAAAACTTTTGTAGCATAGCCCAGAATCCAGGATGGAATGTAAGTATCTGTTTCTGCAGGCCTCCCCTGCACCCACACCCTTTGGATCATTCCAGCACCACCCTCCAGGGCACAGCATTGGGAAACACTGCTCCGGGGCAAGAGGAAAACTCAATTTAGCTAAACTGAGCATATAGAATGTCCATCAAGGCAGTGAGGCTTCTCAACCTTAAACAGAAAGAAGACTTTGTTCCTGGGTAGGCGATCCAAAGTATCTCCCCTAAGTAAGCATTGCAAGGATCCTCAGTTAACACATGAGACTAAAGCCTGAGGTCATGTGTTTTGAAAGGGTCATGAGAGAGTTCCTGAAAAGCTGTGGTTAAGAACCTGGAAATAGTCTAAATGCTTGTGACTAGTAGAACCCATTAAATAAATTACAGCTATTTACCACCCCCCCACCACCACCCCAAAAGACTGCTGGCAATCCTGGGTGAACCAGAAGAGAACTGTGCTCCCCCGGGGCACCTCCATGCCTGCCTTGTTTCCAATGTAGTCCCCCAGGCATTTCTTCCGAGGTGTCTCTGATGGACACAAGCCACCAGCTCTGTCACGTACCTGCGTGCACCTTAACCATTTGCACAACCCAGAGATCCCCTTGACATCACTATAATGCGATCATTTGTAGTTGTTAAAGGAAAAAAAGAAGAAGAACATTGGTGGATCTATATGGAAGGGCTAGACAATGGACTTGCAGTATGTAAAGAAGGTTCAAAAAAATATCAAAGTCAGACAAGTTTATATGACCTGTAGGAAAACATGTGCATAAACACACATGAACACACACAGGCTCACATGTTTGCATATGGTCCATGAACCTATTTCTGAAAGGAGAACTGGGAATTCTGGGACTGGGGGGAATTTCCTTTGGGTCCACAGCCTTCGGCTTTTTTTTTTTTTTTAAACATATGCTTGCATTATTTTTTCAATGCAAGTCTCTAGTTTATTTCAGAGCTAATTTCGACATTGCAGATGCTCTTTCTGTGCCCAGACGCAGTCACCAACGTCTTGGAGGTCTGGAAGAGTGTGTGTGCTGTTCTTCACAACTCCTTGCACTCGTTGGGAGAATTTCCGAAGACAATCCATGTTTTCAGACATAAATCTAAACGCTTTGTTAAACAAGCAAACCTGGCTAATTTCCTCTCTTAGCAAAGTTTGGATCAGGAAACCCAGCAGCCCTTGCCAAATGTCTCCTTGGAACAAAATAGAGCTGGTCAGCTTCGGATGCTCCGCCAGAGATATCAGCCCGTTCTCTTAGGAATCCCAGGCAAGCAAAAACAGATTTGCTTTCTTGATCAACATTAGGCACCGCTCTTCATCCTTGCAGACTTTTTGAAAGAAAGATGTACCTGAGAATCCCATTCCTGTCTCTCCCCCAGTTTGTCCTTAAAATCCCCAGCACGTTCTTCCCCCGAAATCTGTGTCAGAAGAAATGAATACTAGGATTGAACGTGATCTTTTACTTATTTGTACTTTCAGTACCTTCTTCCTGCACACTCTATGTACGTAAATAGATATATTAACTTTTTTTAATAAAAGTGAAATAAAAATTGGCGACGAGGAAATGGAAATGCCAATGACGTCATCTCTGCCTACCAGGCTGAATTGAGATTTTTTTAGAATTCACTTTGGCACCAACAGCTTGGCATTGCCCAGCTAACTCGCCAGTCCTTAAGATGTTTCTGGGTGAGGGGTGAAGCTATGGAAACTGCCCGAAGAGCTGGCTCTCACACTGTCTCCTGAAGGGAGGGACTGAGAGAGAACCGCAGTAAGAGTACAAAGCTCATTCCAGGAAGCGAACAGAAGAACTGAAGTTGAGGCTCTGTGGGAAATTGGAGGCTCTGGAGGTAACAATGTTTGTGCGTCCAAGAAGAATAACCAGTTTGTGCCTAGGAAGGTGATGTTTGTCATTGTATTCGAAGAAACCCACGTTGCTTAGTTACAGGGAGATTTTGAGCTAAATGTCAAAAGTGCAGGAAGGAGAGGAATTAGAACCCACGGCCCTAAGATAAAGCTATTTTTTGTTTTGTTTTGTTTTGTTTTTAAAAAAAGAGTGTAAACCATTGTCAATGCAGTTCTTGATGTTACTCAAATACATTTCTCCACTCAGTGGAGCAGTGAGCCCCAATAGAAAGTGCAAATCATAGTTTTGACTGCTCGGTGGCTCCTTCACTCCGTCGCTGGTTTTCCAGACACCAGTGCAGAAGTGACCTGAGGCTCCTTCCTGGACAGGAGCTTACAGACTTCTGATGTGGTTTGTGAGTCTGCTTTGCCTTAGCCAAACTAGAGTTCTCCACCACGACCATTCTGACTCTGAATGACCCCGTAGGACAAGGTGAAAATGCCCCTGTGTGGGTTCTTGAGACTCTTTATGGGAGTAGAAAGCATTGGTCTCTCTCCGGTTGGTGGTTTCAAACGGGTGACCTTGCAGCGTGTGTCTGCAGTACTTGAGAAGGCAGATCGGCAGGGTCACAGGTTGCCGTATTACAAAGTGGGAGCTGTGGTTGTTCTGGGCAGAATCCCCGCCTTCCATGGTGGAGACTTGGGTTGGATTCTCCACCAGTGAAGCTCATGCGTGGCCACTGCCCATCATTCAGGGGAAACTTGCATGTTGCTTTGATGAATAGGTTTCAACTGACCTTCTAGTCTAAGGAGACGAGGAAGAAAGATCTGGTGATATACTTCTAAAACCCAGTCAGTGAAAACCCTGACTCACAATGGGTTGTTACAAAACTGGGCAAAATTTTGTCCCACGGTGCATGAGGTTGCTGTGAGTCAGAGCTGATTCCAGGGCAACCACCCCCTCCAGCAATGTGCGCACACACAGGGTCAACATGGAAGAAGGGGTGTTACCACCACTAACCACCACCATCAGAGTTATGTGACTATGACTGTGTGGTGTCCACACCAACTTTCCATCTCAAATATCAGTAGGTTTAGCAAACCAAAAACCAAACTCACTGCCCTCGAGTCAATGCTGACTCACAGCAACCCTCTCTGGTTTCTGAGACTCTCACTGCTTCCGGGAGTAGAAAGTCCGACCTTTCTCCCCTGGAGCTGCTGGTGGTCAACTGCTGACCATGCGGCTTGCAGCCCACCGCATAACCACCACACCACCAGGGCTGCTCCTCCGTAGCAGTGAAATAACAGTGTCAAATCCATTTCAGAGACTCCGCCATCTTTTGTGAATTAGCCAAGTCGTGTATGGAATAAGATTCATCGTGGGTTTATCTGGTAATGACCCTGTTATCAAAGTCCGAAAAGCCAGAGAATGGGGTTATTAGTTCATCCGTGTTTGGGCATCCCTGCAGAATTTCTCTTTCTCTGCCTCTATCTGAACTCCAAATGAGTCCAAATACCTGTCAGCAATCATCCGCTCCATTGGGCATTCTCCTTACGTAGCTATTTACATGACTTCCCCGGAGTTCTTTTCTTTTAAGCATCATTTAAATAAAGAATATATGAATTCAGTTCCACTCAGCACGTGTGTTTTGAGCGCCACTGCACCCTGCCTTTGAGTTGGGTAGATTGCAGAAGGGCCGTGGTCTTTCACCTCTATGGGGGGGAGAAGGTTGTGGAAAAGAAGGCAGTCAGAGCAAGCAGTTAGTAGTCACAGAAAAGAAACAGAATCATGTGGAATGGAAAAGGTCTAGCTAAGACACAGGAAAAACAAACAAAAATCACAGGAAACACTGAGATCGAGTGGGTTCCACTCATAGCGACCCTACTCAAGGGCTTCCAAGACTACATATCTTTATAGGAGCAGACAGCCCCACCCTCCTCCTGCTGTGGGGTTTGAATCCTGATCTTGTGGTTAACAGGCCAAAGCTCAATTCACCTCCGGGTTTCTTTAAAACAAAGGCACTAGCAAACAACTCTTCTAGGCAAAAACAGCCCCATACTACATAATGAGGACAAATGACTACAAAGGTAAGTTAGAAGCATACTCTAAAATGTATGGAAGATCAGCAGGAAGAACTCACATTGTATTATTATAAAGCAGCTTTAAGGATCAAATGAGATAACATACACAATTAAGCAATTAAGAACATCTGGAAAATTTTAGGTATCAAGTAGACAACAAATCCCTTAATTTAGTGGGCAGTGAGAACCCTGAACAATTACACAGACACTAATAATTTCTAGGAGGAATACTCCAAGGACATTGTTCACAACGATCATGTTCGGTTACAGAAACTTATTTCGTTCTAACTCGCAAAAAACATTTTCACTTCTCTTGGTCGGTAAACTGTTTCTTCTAATTCAATTAATTATCCTTAGAATTTAATTACCTTATATCTTAATCCTGAATTGATCTAGGGTGGATCTCTGTAGTATCAGACTTGGGATTTTGCTTTGTTTCACTTCCAGAGTAGTAATGAGATTTGAAAAGAGACATTTGTTTCCAAGCTGGTGTGAGATTAAAATGGTGTCCAGAAATTTGGCATCATTGAAATGTTAGAACTGGAAATCGGTGATCATTGCTGTTGAACAAAATTATTGAACTACAACAACAACAAAACAAGCATGAAAAAATAAACAAACACCTCAGTGCTCCTTGAAGTTCAAGGGAAGTCATTTGTGAAATGCTGTTTGAAAACAAATGCTGAAATTTCCAGAATAATCTAGTGGTTGGGATGGGATAAGAAAAACAAATTTTGAAACTGAGATTGCCCTTAAGAAAAAACAGACACATGGATGTCGTGCTTAAGTGCCTGCCACCGGCACCACCATGTGAAAATACAGAAAGGAGGTCTCAAGAGGGTGACATGGTTGCCCAGTGTCCCCCATATCTCCGTGACTGTCTGAGACCAGAAGCTGAATCTTCTCGCTTCTCTCATCGCCCTTAATCTCAACGGAGTAGATGTTTTTCTTATAAATAAGAAAACCCAGAAATCAGCCTTAGAACAAAGCTGAAGAGAAATGATACAAATACATTTATGCAAATATGCATATGTGTAATCTCTATATACAGATACATGTATCTATCTATAGATAGATAGGTAGATAGATAGATAGATGTTTAGGTGGACATATGTGCTTTAGGTATACATGTATACCTATCAATACCTATAGGTATACATGTATACCTATCAATACCTATAGGTATACATGTATACCTATGTGCTTTAGGTATACATAGATACATGTTTAGCGAGAAGTAGTAAACTTTGGACTGAAAAGAGTAAGGCCGACACTTCAAACCCACCAACTGTCCCTCAGGGGAAGGATGAGGCTGTGTGCAGGTCTAAAGATTTATAGCCTTGTAAACCTGCCAGAGGGAAACAGAGCCAGAACTGACTTCATGGCAGTGGTTTCTTTACATAAGTGCACAGGAGCCCTGGTGGCACACTAGGTTAAGTGCTGGAGCGCTAACTACAAGGATGGTGGTTCAAACCCAGCAGGTACTTCATGGGAGAAAAGTGGGGTATTTCCTTCCATGAAGATGTATACTTTCAGAAATCCTAACAAGTTCTCTGTCCTGTAGGGTTAGTATGAGTCAGAATCCACTCCACAGCAGTGGAATATATGAGTCTCTGCACACAGACATTACATTAAAATATGCATCCATGAGGTTAAAAGTATTGCTACCAAGATTCCACTTCATACACGAGTGGGTTTATTCCAACTCTAAAAGGGTTAAGCACACATTTATGATCAGTTGGTGACTGTGGACAAGTTCAGTAATACACTTGTCTTAGTCTCCTTAGGATACCATCAGGGAGAAAAGTAACTTTTGTGTCATGGGAAAAAAGATCAAGGCTAATATGGAAATTTTCAGAAAACGCCGGTAGACAGCTTCCCAAATTATTGGAGCATTGCAGCAAGTTTGCCGGAATGGTGCCTCAGGTGAAACAATTGTTTTTTGATGCACCACGTGCTTTAAGGAAGTTTGGAAAGACCTGAAACATGAACCAAGAGAGAGCTCGGGTTTGCCCTTGAGGCATGAAGTAGTTGTGGCTGAAATCCATAAACTGATGGAAGAAGACAGCAGAATTGTCCTCGCTGTGAGAGCTACAGAAGCTGGGGTCTCACACCGTTTGGCACTTTCTATGTTAATTGAACGGCTAGACTTGGGCAGGCTTTCCACTGATAGGTGCCAAAAATGTACAAAGCGCAGCCGCAACTTTATCTCTTCATCAGTCTTGTACGCAACATTGGCGCGGATGAACATGGTTTTAAGGAACCCGTTGTAACCCAGAATGAGTCTTGGATTTAGCACTAGCATCCAGAGAACAAGGTCCAATCAAAACGTGACTTCGGTAGAACCCAGAGGGATCTGCTGGGTTAGGTAGATCCACGGCCGAAAGTTCATCAGAGTTTTGTCTCCCCTGTACACCTCTCTTACTCTGTTTGCTTGATCAATACCAATTGTGCTGATTAGCTACTTCCTAGCAGCAGAACTAAACCTCCAACTGCAAAGCTTTCTAGCGTTCTCTCGGAGGTTCTTTAAAGTTTCTCTTCAGAGTTCAGTTTCTCCAGTTAACTATGTATGTGGTTTAGGATAAACCACAAATCAAAATCACTGCCTTCGAGTTAATATTGACTCACAGTGACCCCTATGGGTTTTTCCCCCCAAGGAGCTGCTGTGGTTTTGAACTGCCAACCTTGCGGATTGCAGTCCAACGAGTAACCACTATACCACCAGGGCTAAATGAACCATCATGGCTTGAAATGTGACCCTTAAAAGATTTTTTGAAGTTCTAGCCCCCCGACACTTATAAATGAGACTTTATTGGAAACAGAGGCGTTGAAGATGTTATCCATTCACATGAGGTCATATTAAGTAAGATGAGTCTTAATTTAATAGAAATAGAGCTCTTATAAAAGAGAAGAGACCCAGGAAGACAGAATGACAAGCAGCAGTCATGTGAAGGGATAGGAGGGGGGGTATAGGGAGGGAGCATGGCCTGTCTGTCACATTAGCCTACAGGACTGTGAAACAGTGAATCCTGTCATTTACACTCACTCTCTTTACAGCAGCCCCAGGAAATGGATTCACAGACCCAAAGATGCACATGCTTGACCAGCTCAATGAATAAGTCCCACCACAATAGCTGACGCGAACAGCTACTGCATGTGTGGTGGAGGGCTAGGGCACAGGTCCCTGGCTTTAATGTCACCTAGAAGATCCTCTTGTTTCTCAGAAGCCATCCTGCATTCCTAATTTAATGCTCTTTTCCGTCAAAGATCCTCCCCGCTGGTTGTAGCATATGCTTTTCTATTTGGTGGAGTTTGTTATTTAACCTTTTTAAACTTAAATCATAATTACAAATGATTATCAGTATTCTTGGTCCTTGAGAAACCCACTGCCATCAAGTTATTTCTCCCTCCTGTGACCCTGTGGGGCAAAGTAAAACTGCCCCTTTCTGTTTCAAAGACTATAAGCCTTTACAGGAACCTCACCCTTTTCCCAAGAAGCCACTGGTGGAGTTGAACTGCCAACCTTATGGTTAGCAACCCAATGTGTAACCCGCTATGCTACCAGGGCAGCAGCAAGAACAAGGGCTGGCCAATGGAGAACCGGTTCTCAATTCTTCTTTCTACAGCTTTATATCACCTCCTCCATTCTGACATGTTATAAATGATGGCTTTCGACCTTCTCTTTCCACTCTTCTTGCCTTTCGCCCCTTCCCCATCTTTATGCATCTGTCCTGCGTTTCCCAGATAGCCTTTCTGTAAACCCTACAGAAAACCGAAACGACAAGCAAAGAGGGTGGCCATAGTTGGCAGACAAAGACCAGGAAAAATACCTCTCTGCCCATTTTGAAGAAACCTCGACTCTCAGTGACTAGATGGGGATGAACTTGTCAACATTAGGCCTGGACTAGCTCACCTGAAGAGGCAAGGTCAGGGAAATTAAGTAGAGCTACGGAATGAACTTGGAGTTGCTCTTGGCTTTCCCCTGACTTAGACCGTGTGTCTCAATTTTTAGGTTGCCATATCTTTCTCTCTTCATGATGTGTTCAGCTTTCCTTTGTGGATTGCCCCAGCTGCCTGACAATTCCAGTTTCTAGATCATTCCTGGTGACACCATCAGCGATAAAAAGAAGTGTTACATGACCCTTTTTCTGAACTCACAAAGATATTTTTTGTTTCCCGTTCCTACTCGGATTTCCTGCGCCCACAGCGTTGGTGTCTTCCCGGTGTCCTAAGAACACTGGCAAGAAATGAGACATAGAGTTGCTCCAGGAGGTGGGGCCCAGACGGGTCTCCAGACGCACTGGGGAGGCCAGCACTCTCAGAGATCCCTGTGCAGTGATTGTGCAGGAGCTATAGTTAGGACCACATCTTTTGGCGTCTTAATTTATGGGGTAATCCTGTGCTTAGCCAACTCCGACTTTATTTCCACATGAAAGAATAACAGAGGAAGAGGATGCCAGGAAGAGGCTGCATTGAAGCCAAGCAAGTCCGATAGCTTGATGGCTTGGTTTTGAGACCCTCATTTTGTAGAATGAAAAAGACAGAGCCGAGGACCATACATCTATCCGTCACTAAGTACATAAAGTACACACCGCTGAACGTTTTGTGCTCTCACGGAATTCTCTCTATGAACGATATCAAGAGAGAGCTGCATGACACCCACTTGTGAGCATCCCTGGCACCTTCAGTTGTGTCCCCTCTCTTTACATATCTGGAGTACGTGCCCCTTACGTGAACAGCAAATCAAGCTTCCTGACGTGAATGCATTTTACATGTGTGCAAGACAGGTGTTTTCTCCATTCCTGACACCATCATAACCCTCGCGTGGTCCTTAACAACAAACAAACCAAAAACGTTGCCATCAGGTTGATTCTGACCCATGGCCACCGCATGTTTGAACGGCGCTGCTTCAGAAGGGTTTTCTACACGACCTCTTTATAGAAGCAGAGCGTCAAGCCTGTCTTCTTCCACAGCGTCACTTGGGCTAGTGGCCAAATGCACACCATCTGTGCCGCAGAACTATGTTACCATACAAGAAGTTCAACTCCTTTGAGGCTGTCCTACTGTTAGAAGCTGCTCACAGGCAAACCAGTGAGCAGTCCTAACTGAGCGCAGCCCAGCCCTGTCATCCAAAAGGACCATGTAGATGATTTCATTGCCCAGGCATTGAGTCATCCCTGTCTCCAAATCTTGCCAAAAAAAAAAAGCAGACACCATGGAGCAAAACATAGCCATCCCCAGCGTGCCCTGTCCAAATTCCGGACCCACTGAATCTGTGAGCCTAATAAAGCAGTGGTTCTACATCACCAAGGTACTGAACTGGGTAAATCGGCTGCCCCAGATCTCTTTAAAGTGTTACAAAGCAAAGATGTTGCTTTGAGGACTAATTTGCTCCTGGCTCAACCTTCATATGCATGTGAAGGTTGGACATTGTTCAAATGGCCTTCTGACTGCGCAATATTTCTGGATTCTTTGACCTTTCAAAAATACCATCTCACTTCGATGACTGCTGGTTTGGAGACAAGCCTTTAAACCCCCAGACACTGTTTTATCTGATAGCCGGGCACCATCTAATTTCTTCGCCATATTTTGCTAAAGCACCAGTATCTTCTGTGTTCCCTTCCTGAGGGTGCGTATCAAGCAGGGCCATAATGTAACAACTGATTGTTCTTAAGTTGGAGCTAGGATTCAATGTGAGCCCCAAACCCATTCCTGAATCAAAGAAGCTTTTTTTTTTTTCCTTCTTAATTTGCTCTAACTTGGGAGTTAATATCCATGTAATATCATTCTGTAGTTCAATCACATCAAACAGAATTGTACATTTGCTTCCATAATCAGTGCCCAAACATACTTTTTCTTCCTGGACTCCTTGACATAGTCACCCTTTTATCCCCGCCCCCCACCCTGTCCCCCTTCCCCCTGAAACCCTTGTTCTATTTGCTTTCCCCATAGGCTCAGCGTCCCTGGGTTGCATTTACTGAAAACAGAGAAACAAATAACACACCTTCAAGAGGGTGACCCCCCACAGGCAGTGCACCACTGAGATACACCCTAATATGAACAAGCATAAGCAACATATAACAGAATGACTTTCGCAGGATTGCCAGAATCGTACGTTTCTTAATACAGCCTATAGGGTGTTGATGTAGCAAGGCCTTGTTTGTCTACCAATGGCTTAAGTCCTCAGATTACAAGTGTGAGATGTCAACTAAGTTCATATAGAAGAAACACACATCATCATCAGTCACCAAAGGACTGTAAGCCATATAATCTGAAGTCAAAGGTGGGATTGATATCCAAGCCTAAATTGACAGTCCAATGTGTAGAAGGCAATCGGTGACAGTGGGAGCCCAAGGTTCATTTGTGGAACTACATAGGAAATAAGTGTTGGGAGAAATCCCCCGATCTAAAACTGAGGAATGGGACCACTGGAAGAAAGTGGTCACTAAACAGAGTGCTTGGGAGAGAGGAGTACAGAAGTTCAAAAGCATACACCTGACCTGAACAGTTAAAACTTGGTCAGTAGATCCCCCTTTGATGCAGGCTGGACCTGATCTGGTTTCCAACATTTTCTGTATTTTTGTTTGGGGGTTTGGTTTCTTGGGGGTTTTGTTCATTCATAGAGTGTACATGAGAAGAGGTGTTATGTCCATGGAGGACACTGTCTTGAAGCTGTGTTATATCCTTTTTTGTTTTTCTGTATATGAACCCAGTATTGATGAACCCCTAGGGAAAGCAAGTAGAGTAAGGGGTTGGGGGGACAGGGGGGACAGTTGAGGGAGGGGGTGTAAAAGGGAAACAGTGTCAAGGAATCCATGTAGCAAAAGAATAGTTGGAAACTGATTGTGGTAGCAATTGTACAATTCTACTTGATGTGGTTAGAATATGGAATAATATGTTATACGTATTAAATCCCAATTTTAAAAAAGTAAAGAGAGAAAAATACTATCTCAAAACCTTTCAGAAATATCCATTATGTTGCATTGTTGTTAAGGGCCCGTCACACCCACATCACGGAGCATCAAAGATTAGTCTGGTGTCATTTCCGTGTCAGTCTTCTCCACATGCAAGCTGTCCTGCCAGCAGACGTGATGAACAGTTGGAGAATTTGAAAGCCCAAACTCACTGTCATTGAGTCTATGGGGCAGCGCTTCTCAACCTGTGTGTCACAACCCCTTTGGAGGTCGAATGACCCTTTCAGGGGTTGCCAGATTCATGACAGTAGCAAAATTCCAGTGATGGAGTAGCAACGAAAATATTTGCGGCCAGTCACGGAAAGCTTAGATTGACAAACTTGAAGATCTGGACAATGGGAGTCCAAGTAGTACATGGGCAGGATTTTTTTTAAGACCATACGAAATGAATGGAAGTGGGAAATGATTGGAGGCAGGAACAGCAGCCCAGAGGCTATTTACAGTACTCTAAGTTTGAAAACCTGAAAGTAGTAGCCATCAACTAGAGAAGAAATGTGAAAGAAGACGCTAGAAATGTTATGGTTGGGGGGTCAACACAACATGAGGAACTGTATTAAAGGGTTGCGGCATCAGGAAAGTTGAGAACCACTGCTTAGAACACGATAGAACTGGCCATTTGTGTTTCTTGCTCGATAACTCTTTATAAGTAGAAAGACTCATCTTTTTCCCACAGAGCAACTGGTAAATTAACTGCTTAACTTCCAGTTCACAGCACAATGTGTAACCCACCCCACCACCACCGTTGACCCTTAAAAAGAGGCATGAGCAAGAAAGACAAGGCTTCAGAGTACCTAGCCTTGACACTCTATAATTGATGCACCGGATTGAAGACCCAAGCTTAGGATGCCTTGAAGCCTAGCCTAACGCACAGGAGGAAACCATCAAGACGGGAGGTGATTGTGGGACATGCAGCGCTTTCATGATTTCTTCCTAGCATTGTAGACTCCCTGAAATGACGCTTACATAGGTTTTATGTGCCTATCACGAGCACAACAAAAGCCTCCTAAGGATTAAAATAGTTACAGAATTGACGGTTGAAGAACAAAGGGAATCTCCGGGGCCTCCTTTCCTGCACGTACACACGTACTTCAATGCTCATGCATCCGCTCAGCCCCCTTTCCTCATTCTTGGCTGCTATTAAATTCCCAGGACTTCGGATTTTCTCCTGGGAATATGCTTCATCCTCCTCTTTGGTGAGTTCGTAGGCACTAGCCAATCCTGTGCTTTGTAGCAAGAAATATCATGCAGTTGTCGAAGGGTTTGAGTTTTCATTACTTTCAATAAGTACATTGACTAAACCAAGTTTTTGTTCCTGTGAAAACAATGGTATTGTAAAGAAGATTGCTTTGGATTTCTATGATGTTTTGATACTAAACTATAAAGGAAATATCTTTGTGGCTTAATTCCACTTTCAAAGAAATTGGTGGTATGCTCCTCCTCCTAATTTAAACATTTCCCTGCAGTGTTGGTAATGCAAAGCAAATCTCATTTTACACCATGCATAAGAACCAGAAAGTGCTGCTGGGTTGAGCTGAAAAAATGAAACTGAAGTAGTTTCGGCTAGATAGAATAGTTGTCTAAGAGTTTTTGGAAATGCCTACCATTATCTTTTCCAGATACCTACTATTTCACTGTGCTAGGCACTCTTACAAAGGTACCCAAGAGACTGCCAGAGATTGCATATGTCTCAAAAAATAAACCAAGTATGGACATTGGTTAGGCGGTGACATAGTGAAATGCTTGCACAGTGGTTGCTTAATGACCCAGTGCCAGATGGAAGGGTCCATGGGATGGGTAGGAATGGACGGAGAGAGGACTTTCTGAGAGTTAGGAACAAGAAACACAGGAGGAAATCAGGCATCACGTGACTCACTGGACGGGCCATAAATAAAGGGAAATTGACGCTGACCCCAGCTTGGTGGACACACGGGGACTAAATCAGCTTGATGGAAGGAAATAGCATATTTGCGGCCAGTCGTGGCAAGCTTAGATTGACAAAGCTGAAGATCTGGACAATGGGAATCCACGTAGTACATGAGCAGGGTTGTTTTTTTTTAATACCATAGGACATGAATGGAAATTGGAAATGAGTGGAGGCAGGAACAGCAGCCCAGAAGCTATTGCCAATATTCTAAGTTTGAAAACCTGAAAGCAGTAGCCATCAACTAGAGAAGAAATGTGAAAGAAGACGTTAGAAAACTTGGTAGCTGGGTCAAGATAAAGATAATCCAGGGAGAAAGGATCTGAAAGACTGAGGAGAATACGGTGCCTAGAGCAGTTAGATTTCATGTCAACTTGAACCTGCGTGAGCATGCAGGAGTGGAGTCAGTCTATGATGATGCCTCTCTGGAAATGTGACCTTTTATAAATGAGACACTGAGAACTTCTCTTTCCTTTTGCCTCTTCATTCTCCTCCTCGCTGGGACCTTGTGCCTGCTTCCAGGAGTGGCCCCATGTGGGCCACCAACCAAGGAAGCAGCCAGGAGCCTGCCATGTTCTCACCAACCTTGGATCCAATCAACTCTGTACCCACCATTCTGTGACCCCCCTGCTTCCTGCTGCACCTGTCTGTGTCAGCGGTCTGCAGCTGCAAAAGTCTGCTGGAGGCTCCAGCTAGCATTGGATGCATGGATTAGAATTGGTCTCGTCTGGGATGCCTTCTGTAGGAAAATAACTTCTTGCTATAAAATTCCTTCTTATCCATAGTTGAGCATCATCACTCATTTTGTTCCTCAATACTAACACAGTATCTATGCTGAAATAGAATAGGAAGTTATGGTATGCACATGTGAGTATGTTTGCAAAAATAGCAACTGCTACCAATCACGGAGTATTTTCTGTGTGGCAGCCATTCTGCTAATAATAATAGCAACCTTTTGCCTTGTGAGTACTACATGCCAAGCACTTTTCTACAAATGTTAAATATGCAAATTCATAAAACACTTTTAACATACTGATATGATATTTTTATCACATTTTATCTTTATGATAGTCTTATGTGATCTTTTCATCTTTATTTCATACATAAAGGAACTTTTGAATGTACAAAAAGTTCAATGATTTGACAAGATCACACACAAAGCCTCCATCCAAAATTAAGCAGCCTGGTTCTGGAGTCCAAATTTTTATGAACCATATTATAGTGCTTGGCACTCTTGACATCTATACTCATTTAAACCACAGCAAAATCTAGTTTAAAATGAGTTTTCTGGTGGTCTGGTGGTTGGTTATGTGTTGGGCTATTAACCAAAAAGTCCACAGTTAGAAGCCACCAGCCTCTCCACAGGAAAACAATGAGGCTCCTTACTCCCGTAAAAAGTTCCAATCTTAACAACCCACAGGGGTGATTCTGCTTGGTTCTATAGGTCACTGTACATCGCAGTGGACTTGATGGAAGTGAGTTTGGTTTTGGAGTTCTCGATTTACATATCAGAAACCAGCCCTGAGAAAGGAAAGTGTTCTTGGGAACATGCGATGCTCTATGGACTCCTTGTGTGGTGGTAAGTGAATTCCTTCTCAAAGTACAGAGTACAGCTGCCCCATTGGGTTTCGTCAGCCTAAATCATTACTGGAAGAACTCACCAGGGCTCTGCTTCCTAAGGGACCACCGGGGATTTGAACTGCTAACCTTTTGATTAGCAGCCAAGCACTTCACCACTGTACCATAAAATCCGATGAAAGGAAGCAGAGCCAAAGTTCCATTTCAAAGTCTTCCATTTGCAGACCGACACCCTGAAAGTAAACAATGAGGGTCACAGGTTGGAATCCTGAGTTTTAAGAAAAAGCAATGCCAATGCTATTCTAATTAGCTTAAAATAGCGATATTCATGATGTAATTAATCCTATCCTCATGTTCTATTAAAATTTCTATTGGCAATCCTGAACAAGTGCATTAACGATCTCAGTGAAAGCATTTGGGGTCGGTTCTGTTTTACTAATCACATCAGCTTCTCTTTCTGGTTAAATAATGCTAATTATATAACATCACTATGAAACCTTCACTCAACTCGAAATGCTTATTTTTATGTTGCTACTCTAGGAAAGGCATTAATAATTACCATCCTAATTCGGTGCCACAGAATAAATATAACCTAATAATATTTAAATCCCATTAATAATGGGAGTGGCAAAAAAATCAAATGACATTCAGAAATGTCCCTACAGTTTTAACCATCAGCTGGGTTATCAGAAAGACAGGGAAGTTTCCAAATGGGAATTTTATTGCAAGACAATCCTGTTAGCTTTGGAGGCCAGAGGCAGGGAGATTTGTCATCTCCCCGGTTGCTGTCTGAACGCCCACAGCGACCAGGTTTGAGCCTCTCATCAGATCTCTACCGCCTGAGCACCAGACTGGCCATTTTCCCCTCACCCCTGAAATCTCCCCAATAACTAGCTATCCATTAGGGCCTTATCTCTGCAATCACTGTATGCAAAGGAGAAAGAGCAAAAAACAAAACCAAAAAAAAGCAAAGAATGAAATTATTTGCAAGAGTGAAATCTGTACCCAATCATAAGAAGCCCGGGGCTAAAAATCTGTTGTATACTTTTCTTCTTTCCGAAATAATATTAAGCTCAGCCATATATAATTATACAGGAACCATCGGGCTGTGAAGGATGAGAAAATATAACACAATTATCTCTTCACAAACCTCAACTGAAATCTGACAGAAATCAACATGAGCTGTGAACAGTCCTCCTCCTCCTCCTCCCCTTTTCCTCTCCAACTTAACCCCTGCCTTCAAATGGCTGTCTACCAGTGTCCCTGCCTGGGCAAGCTGCCGGCATGCACTCACAGGACAGCGGGGCTCATCCAGAAAGCCTTGCGTGGGAGATGTCACATTCAATCAGGGATAAGGTTCCCTGGGAAAGTGTATGGTTTAGATTCATCGAGAACGTTGCAAGCTTCATAAACAGCTGAAACCCAATGGGGTCTACAGGGTTAATGCTAGCGGTGCTCAGGAACTAGCAGTGAGATGGGAAACTGGGCGAGGATCTGTCTCAGGGGAGTGAGGGGAAGTTAGCACAGGGACATACAGGGGCGGTCTGATGCCCGCAGCTGTATCTTCTGTCCATAGCAAAATGCGGAGCTGCAAAGCGACAGTAACAGGTGCAATGGTTTATCGGGCCTGGGAGCAGGGTGGCAGGGTGTGGGGACCAAATAATGACTGCAGGAGCAGGGAAGGAGCATTAGGACTGCTGTCCATATAACTCTTTTTAAGAGTGATTTCATTATGAAAGTGTGTATGTGAATATTGTGTCAAGCAAACTACTAAAGTCAAAGCGAGCAAACTTGACGTACGGTGACGACGGGTGAAGGAGGCAGAGTGGTTGCTGAGGGGGTTGAGTGTATGTGAAGGGTGGTGGCATCATTTGGAAAAGGATCTCAGTAATGGCTGTCCAGCATGAAGAGCAGAGTCGCTGGCTCTGAATCACACATATACCCTGTTTCCCCGAAAATAAGACAGTGCCTTATATTAAGTTTTGCTCCCAAAGATGCGCTAGGTCTTATTTTCAGGGGATGTCTTATTTTTCCATGAAGAAGAATACGGTACATATTTATTGTTTTATTAAAATAGACCTCGCACTTCCTGTCTGCTCCGGCTGTGCTGCGGCCAACAGTGAGCTGCGAGGCGGCGCCCGCCGCTATGGTCCAGAGTCCAGAGTTACTATAGCTTGGGGGACCTTATTTTCAGAGAGGTCTTATTTCCAGGGGGATGCCGTATATTTCAGCGAGAGGCAAAACTATAAGTAGGTCTTATTTTGGGGGGATGTCTTACTTTCGGGGAAACACAGTAGAAGCTGTTGCCTTGGTGAAGGTTTGGCCACGTCCATATTTGCTGCAATTAAAAGACATAATTACATGATTAAGAATGAGTGCCAGGAATGAGAAAATGCTCTAAAATTGATTGTGGTGATGATCGTACAACTCTTCTTGATGTGATTCAGCTATTGAATTGTATGCTGTGTGGATGAAGTGCCAAGAAAACTGGATTAAGGAAATGGAAAACTCATAGACCCGCCATGTGAAAGCCTGGGTGAGAGGAGCAACACTAAGCGCTATATGGATTGGTCTGTCTCACCCAAATAAGTGCCGCCCCTCCGCCTGTGGACAGGAGCTCTGATGTGGCGGTGGTTAAGCACGTGGCTGTTAACCGTGATGTCAGTTCAAACCCACCAGCTGGTCCATAGGGCCGGGAGCTTCTGGAAGTTTAAAACCAGACTGCCGTATTTTTCTCCCACCGAACACCTGGTGGCTTTGACTACTCCAGTCAGCAGCCAAGCGCTTAACCATTGTACCACCAGGGCTTCTCTTATAACGACTTAAACAAGTAAACAAATTCATTACCTCCCAGTTAATCCTGACCCCTAGTGACCCTACAGGACAGACTAGATTGTAAATCTGGAGGAAATCAGACAGTTGGTAGGTTTGAACCACCCATTTAGCAAGCCGCAGCCCTATCACAGTTAACCCTCCCATGCCATTGAATTGATTCCACCTCATAGTGACCCTGTAAATCAGGGTAGAACTGCCCCTGTGGGTTTTTCCAAGGCTGTAAATCTTTATGGGGGTAAAAAGCTTCGTCCTTCTCCTGTGGTGGGCCAGTTGGGTTCCAACCACTGGCCCTGAGGTTAGCAGCCCCACTCATAATCAACCATATCATCCGGATACTGAGATGAACTTCAAGGCTCCTATAAACATCTGTGAAGCTCCCGGGCAGCCTACTGCGTCGCCCAGGGTGGTGATGAGTCGGACTTGATTGCATGGCACACCTTACCTGCGGTTGAACTCCTGTTTCATAAGAGAAATGTCTTCGTTGTGTTAACGAGACCATATTAGTGCAGAGTGTGTCTAAAACCAATCCGTTTCGAGATGTAAAAAGGCAGACCCGGAGACAAACAAGCTAAGGAGGGGCGGTGGTGGAGTCCGATAGATGGGAGCTGCCTGGAGATCAAGGAACCCAGACACAAGGACCACTTCCAGTGACAAATAGCCCAAGGTAAGCACGGGCTTATGTGTCTTTGCTTACTAATCTGTAGGGAGCAATTGCACATGGGTTTCACCACAGATGAGCGAGGAGCCTAAGGCTTCCCTACGTGCCGAGTCCTCTGCCCCTGTCAGCGACCGCGAGTTGGAACAGTTTGATTCTGTAAGGAAGTGCTTTGGGGTTGGGAGAGACATCGATGCCAGCTATGCCTGGAAGCAGAAGCTTTGATGTGCTGAAAGATGATGTGAAGTTTCTCACTACAGATTAGTCAGGGAGCACAAGTCGTCCCGTGATGATCTCTTGGTGCGACACCGGCATTTCCTCAGAGCTGACAGAGAGAAAATTGTCTTCCAGACGCTTGGCCCTGAATGCAGGTTTCCAGCCTCCCAAACTCTAAGAAA
Organism: Echinops telfairi; assembly: GCF_000313985.2. Classification (NCBI taxonomy): domain Eukaryota; kingdom Metazoa; phylum Chordata; class Mammalia; order Afrosoricida; family Tenrecidae; genus Echinops; species Echinops telfairi. The sequence continues at coordinate 5,842,329 of NW_022103905.1, forward strand.
ACCCTTTTTTGTTCATTAATGCTACCCACTTGCGGTATTTCTATGATAAATTCCACCCCCCACACAAAAGAACCCACAGCTAACAGGTCGATTCCATCTCACAGAGATGCTGTTAGGATTTTTGCGACGATAAAGCTTTACAGGCAACAGCTTCATCCTCCGGAGTATCAGCTGGTGGGTTTGAGCCAAAGACCTCGAAGCTCTATGAAACGAAGGCACTATACTTCTATTATACTGGTTGTGGTCTCAGGGTCTGCCCTGTGCAGTGCATTTCCAACTAGTTTTCTCTATTTTGCCCCCTCCGCCCCTTACCCCTTGTTCTACTGTTCAGGTTTAGTATTTGTATCCAACCCTTTGGGTGTTTGATCTAACCCTGTCCCTCATCAGACTCTGTGGGTCTCCCTTCACACCTGAGAGCCTGTGGGACAGCCCCACGTCAACACAAAACCAGACAGGTGTTTGGGTAACGTGTGACAGACACCCATCGCTTTGCGCTCACATCCAGTGGGGGGGGGGAGGAAAAGCATGCTGTTGGTAGCAGTATTATTTCCCAGTAAGAACTAAATGCCTGCTTCAAAGATCAGTTATAGGGCATAATCATTGTGACGTGAAATATCAAGGCTAATATACTCTCCGAGTGGAAAGGAGAATGCTAAGGAAGGTGGGAAGGAAAGAAGGAGACAGTGGAAATAGCATCTGATTCATCAGCCTCCTCCATCACTATCGTCAGAAGTCAGAGCACAGCCTTTTACTTGAAGTTGAATACAGTGTGGTCTGGAGGAAGCTGAATTCCAGGTGAAAATGTCCTGTGATGTGTTCTTTGTTAAGGGCACCATTTGAGGTTCCTGCCCACTGGGCCACTTCTGCAGGACTTCTGGGGTGGTACCGATGGCTGGGAGCTGAGTCACTAACTGGAAATATGATGGCTCAAACCCACCCTGAGACACCTGGGAAGAAAGGCAGGTGATACGCTTTTGAAGATTACAGCCTGTGAAAAGCCTGCGCAGCCATCTACACCTCGGGGCCCATGGGGTAGCCGTAAGCCAGTTAGTTTGATGGTCACTGATTGAGTCCAGGTAGCCAGCTTTACTGATGTTTGGACTGAGTTTGCATTCTCTTACCCTGTTTGTAGCCCCTATGGTTAGAAGGGTGACAATTCTGTTTATCGGCTCTCTGGATCGCTTCTTAGACATTGCCTTTCAAGCCCAAACACTAAATTACATCTTCAGAAGTTTTAAGACCTAAAACAAACTCTGAAGAAACTGATGGCAGCCGGACAAGGCTGGGGATTTTGTAGACTCAGAAGGCGTCTGTACACAAGGATTAAGGGAAGACTAATTATAGGAGTAGGCTATGGAAGTAGCACCCTTTTGCAGGAATCACAATGCTTCTGCATCACTTAACCAACAGAAATAGGAATTTCTGTTTGTTCAGGGGTTAGCGCATAATGAGCACCTGACAAAATCTGGGTCTCTTTGCAGTCCTCCTGGCCCAGTGATCTAAGTATAAACAAAGGATGAGCCGTACACGAGCAGCACATACAGCAGACTGAGTGACACAACAGCATGCCAACAGTGCAAAACACATCACAGGATTCAAATCCAAACCCATTGCCAAGGAGTCGGTGTGACTCCTCGCAACCCTGAGTGGATGGAAGAGAACTGCCTTGACTGTAAATCTTTATGGAGGTAGCTGCCTCATCTTTCTCCCAGAGAGCAGCTCGTGGATTTGAACCACTGACCTAGAGTCTAGCAGTCCAATGCTTAACCCACTGAACCACTTGCTCTCCTAAAATGGGATTCATAGGTATCTGTTCAAGAAATGTATCCCTGGGAACTGTCAGACATTCAAGCGAGATTCAGAAGAGGATGTGGAACAAGGGATATCATTGCCAAGATCAGAGAATAGGGGAAAGTGTTTACTTGTGTTTCATTGACTATGCAGAGGAATTTGATGGTGTGGAACCTTACAAACTATAGATAGCCCTGTCACGGATAGGAATTCCAGAACACTTCATTGTGCTCATGCAGAATAGGCCCAAGAGGCAGTTGTTTGAACAGAGCAATGCGATCCTGCCTGGTTTCACATCAGAAAGGTGT
>NW_022103905.1:5844633-5853121 GCF_000313985.2 Echinops telfairi
AGGAGGAGGAGGAGAAGAAGGCGGCATCAAGGTGAGAGGAAAGTTTACTCCCACCCTGTGAGACACAGAAGACACCAAATTTTGTTTGATTGAAAGTGGAAAGAGCTTAAAAGTATAAACTGATGAAAATCCAAGACTGTAGCCTTCAGTATGGATTACACACGAATATAAATAAAACAAAAACCCTCACTACCGGGCTACTAGAAGAACATTATGACAAACCGAGTAAAGATTGAAGTTCTTAAAATTGTCATATTGCCTGGCGCCACTGTCCGTACTCCTGGAAGCTGTAGTCAAGAAGCGAAGCACATTTTACCCTGAACAAATCTGCTGTACGAGAACGCTCTGAAGTCATCAAGAGCAAAGACATGGCTCCGAGGATTAAGGTGCGCCTGATCCAAGCCATGGTACTTTCAATGGTCTCCTTCACAAGTGTCTGTTATTCTGGGTCGACTAGAGAAACAAACCCATGGACCCCCCTATGTGTATAAAAAAGTGATTTATATGAAAGAACAATCGAACATTGAGGAAACATCCCAACCCAGTCCAGATCAAGTCCCCAAGTCCGATATTAGCCCATATTTCCGATATCAATCCACAAAGTCCTCTTCAGACTCATGAAACACATGCAATGACACTGAATGCAGATCACGGGTCAGTGGGTGGAAAGTCTTTGGATCCAGTGGCATTGGAAACATGGCAGCACTGGCAGGGGTCTCTCTGTGGCTTCTCCGGCTTCTGAGGTCTGGTTGCGTCCATGTGGCTTGTCTGTTCAATGCCTCCCAGGAAGGAGCAGAGAGAGAGAGGTGTCTTCTGCCTCCAAGGAGAAAGCACCACATTTCCCAGAATTCTCAGGAGAAGGCCAGGCCCACAGAAGTCTCATTGGCTCTCGAGATTGACAGCCTAGGCTCCACCCCTGCACTCTTCCTCCTTAAATTGACACCAGATTAGGTGACTACCGCAAAGAGAAAGTTGAGCCATAAATAAGGAAGACCACCGAAAAGCGGATGCATTTGAATGGTGGTGGTCTTGAAGAATATGAAAATTGTCAGAGACTTCCGGAAGAAGAAAAGAAAATGAGTGCTGGAAGAAATACAGGCAGAATGCTCCTGAATGAGAGAATGGCTAGACTTCGTCTCATATGCCTGGGACATGCTATCAAGAAGGCCAGTCCCTGGGGAAGGACTTCATGCTTGGCAAAGTAGAGGATCCGCAGAGAAGAGGAAGCCTTTCAAAGGACTGGTTTGACACTGTGACTGCAACCGTCAGCTTAAACATAAAAATTGCCGGGATGGCTTGGGCAGTGTTTCATTGTCTTGTACAGTTTAGGATGGCTGTAATTCAGAACCCGGTGGCTGGCATCTAATCACAACCATCAATGAGTGATCACAGTATGATAATGACACGCAAAAATATCGCTTTGATTACTGTTAGGTGCCATCAACTAGATTTCAATTCCTAGTGACCAGTATGACAATGTAAAACAGAGATCACCTGGGAGTTTCTCCCTCAGAGCCACTGGGTGGGTTCAAAATAGCAACCCTTAAGTTGCATTGCATTTTGGTTAAGTTGCACCTGTTCAGTTATTGGCTGTGAAGTATTAGCTGCACTAGTATTGCCTATTGAGGTACCTAATTTAGGTTGACTTACTTCTCTGATATTACTCTTTCTCTTACCTTGATTCTGAATAGGCCGTGGTGTTCATCGGTATTGTATTTTACAGAGTATAAGAGAAAATCCACAATAACTGTAAGGGATCAGCGCTGTCCTTGTCAGGCAAATCTGTGCCCATCAAGGTCCGGCCTCCTTCTGTGTTTCTGCTTAACTGGCTTAAGCACGGGGCTGCTAACTTGAACTTGACAGAACTGCAAGGGAGAAAGACGAGACGATGTGTTCCTGTGAGTTTGCAGTCTTAGAAACCTTTTGAAGGAGTTCCCCTCAGACCTGTAGGACCACTATGAGTCAGAATCGACAGCAATGGGTTTCGTTTGGGCTTAGTGTTGGCTTCTGTAATGTGCTTTTTTGCCCTCAGAGCCATTTCAAGGACTTCCATTGATCGGCCCTGTTCTGCAGGGAGGTTGCCCCCTCCAGTTATATTTCCCAGGTTTCTGGAATCATTAATTTCCTGCTGAGTTCAGCCAACAGGAAGGGTGATCCAAATTTAGAAGATAGAAGGAAAGGAGAAGCTGTTCTGCCTTGGGCTGCACGTCCAGGACTGTGATGTCTCTCTGCACGTCCAGCTCGTGGAGGACTGGTCAGTTGTTCCAGGTTCAATCCGGGGATGCTGGGCTCTAGCAATCCTGCCTTTGTCCTTTGTCTCCCAGCAGGGTGACAATAGTGGCTACTTATTCCTGCCAGTCACTCAGTTTTCTCACCACTCTGTTTGCTTTCTTGGACCTTCTCATGTCTACACATCCGATTCTCTGCTTTAAATCTACCCAATGTGAAATATACAATGTTGTTTTGTTTGTTTGTTTGTTTTCCTAGCTAGACCCTGCCTGATGCAACTTCCCTTCTCCCAGATCACCTCATTGTCCTAGCTGGCTGCTGGAGTTCTAGCCATCAGGTCTGATGCTTGGCCTGAAGGAAAGTAAAAGGATCGTGTCCCTTAGCTAAACCAGGTTCATTGGCAACTGCTCAGAAAGCTCCACACCATGTCTGCCTGTAGCTCATTGCTCAGAATGCATTCATATGACTACTCTGCACAGCGAGAGAAGGTGAGAAATGTAGTCTGGTAACTGAGGACACTGAGCCCCTGAATAAATACAGACCCTATGATGAAAGAAGCTGGGGAAAGAGTCGATGGGTGGTAAATAGCTGTGTCTGCCATGGCATCTTAATATGTTCACCTTTCAATGCTTGACCCTTTCCTTACTGAACCCAACCAGGTTGGATATGTTTAGAGACAGCTAGTCCAAAGTTGGCGATTTGAGAGAGCAAAACACATTTTCCATGTAGCGCAAGGTGGGAAGTTACCATGTATGCGATTTTAGGCACTTTGACAGTAAATTGTTCCTCCAGCCAAACTCCAAATAAGGATCCTCACTTGCAACTTGGTGCACAATTGAGCTCGAGTATGAACAGCATTACTGTTAGGACCGAATACCTCACTCAAGAGGAGATGGAGTAGAATCGGAGGGGCAATGAAGTGCAGGGCACTGCTTAGGTGATCGATCGCTGCATGATACACAACCCTCTAAAATCATGCCATGAAACAAATACTCGTTTTCTTCCCTGGTTCTGTAGGGAGACTGAATTCCGTCTTTGGGGGAGCCTCTTCTGGGGTCGCAGCCAGTTGGTGGAGAGGGTGATTTTCTGAAGATTCGGCTGTGCTGGCTGTCCAAGATGCCTCACTCTCGTGGCTAGGAGTTGGTGCTGTCAGCTGGGAGCTCAGCTGGCCCTGTTGACTAGCTAGCTTAATGCAGGATTCTCTGCTTGGCTTCCGTAACTCATGGCATTGGGCCTGGGTTACAAAGGAAAGCATCCCAAGAGGCCTAGGTAGACGCCATCAAGGTTCCCCATGACCTAGCGGTACCATTATTGCCCTATTCTATTTTTAAGCAGATTCAAGAGGGGTGGAAATAACCTCTCAGTGGGGTCAGGGCAAAATCCACATTTCAGACAAAAACCCACCAACATCGTGTCCATTCAGACTCACAGCAACCTGCTCTGGAGATTTGACGGGAGCATGCTGTCTCCTCTCTCTCCCTCAACAGTGGCTGGTGGGTTTGAGCTGCTGGCCAGCGCTTAGCTGATCGCATCCCCAGGGCTTAGGACAAGCATTTGGGAACTGAAGCTACTGTTTCAGCCATCTCTGGGAAATAGAATGTGCCGCCGGTACTAGAACCCAGACAATCCAGAGTCCACGTCTACGTGATTCTAGTGTGAATGCTTTCCCTCGCTGCATCCTGGAATCTCCCATGATTGAATGAGAGACTTGAACAAGATACTTTTTGCAGTTCATCCGAGTTCAAAACCATCCAAGTTGGGCTCGCTGTGAACAATGACATCTGTGAGACCCTAGCGATGGGTCCTGAGAACCGAGGAGGCAAAGCTGCGATTGCCAGCTGTTTTCATGGTGTCGCTTGCAGACAGAGGATGCAAGAAATTTGATGATTACAGACTTTCCCCCAAAGCACACCATGTTGGAAAGCGATCGAGCAGCAAAAAAAAAAAAGCATTAAAATTCCACTAAATTAAAAGCCTCAATAGAAGAGGGAGTAGGAAGATGGGGAGTATCCTTCCTCAACAAGAGCCACCCTGTGAATGTTCATTTTCTCCTGCAAATCTCAAAGCATTTGACACATTCGCTAGCAGAAGGTTTTCCTATTTCTTTTTGATGGGAAAGTCACCACCGGCACAGAGAGCATCATTTTATCATAGAACAATGGAGCTGAAGGAGACCTCAAGGTCATCTTTTCCCATGCGGTGATGAAGCCGGACAGAATAGTACAAATTATATACACCCACTGAGAGAGTAATCTAGAGATTAAATGATTTCCCCGGCATCCAACAATGAGTCAGTGGCTGAGCTGCAGTAGAAGGTGAAGTTCTCCACTCTTCAGCCAAAGAATAACAAAGGTCCCTTTCTTAGGCCCTGACAGTTAGAAAGAGCTTGATGCTTTTCAAATGCTTTCGTGTCCTGCCTTTCTTCTGTCTTTTCCTCTCTCCCTCCCGTCCTTTCTTAATCTTTCCGTATAATACATGTCCAGGAGCCCTGGTGGTGTAGTGGGCAATGCACTGGGCTGCAACCACCAGGTCGGCAGTTCAAATCTACCAGCCCCTTGGCTGGGAGAAAGATTCAGCTCTTTCAGAACAGACTCCAGGACCAAATCAAAACACCAGAGTCACGGCCGTCAGGTTGATGACCACATAGCACACAGCGCTGCCCTGTGAGTTTCTGAGATGAGCTGTTTGCAAGAGTCACAAGCCCCGTGTTTTCTTCCACAAGGAGGCTGCTGGTTTTGAAATGCTGACCTTGAGGATTGCAGCCCAACACGCAATGACTAAGTCTCCAGAGCCCCTGATTTCAGGAGAGGTGGTGGCTTTTAGGGAGTCTAGTGGCGCTACCAAGGGACTCTGGTGTTGTAATGGTTATGAGTTGGGCTGGGATCTATATGCTCAGTGGTTCAAAGCCCCCAGCAGCTCCTCAGGAGAAAAACTGGGCTTTCTATTGCCATAAATAGTTACAGTCTCAGAAACTCACAGAGGGGTCGCTATGACTCAGCATTGACTCAGGGCAGCTATCTGCAAGGTTGGAGTTTCAAATGCACCAGCTGCTCCTTGGGAAAAGATGAGGCTATATGCCCCTGAAAGATGTGCATTGTACAGCCTCAGGATCCTTCTAGGGCTGCTATGAGGAGCCACGGACTTGACACCTGTCGGATTGTTTGTTTGTTTGTTTGTTTGTTTGTTTACATTCTCTGTCAGAAAATGCTTATCTAGATTATTTTATTTGAGCCTTAAATAGACCTCATTTTCCCTAAATGTGATTATCTAAATTGTATAACTGAGGCCAGTGAAACCTTTATACAGGAACTGGTTTGGCCGAGGACAGGAGCGGATAAGCAGCGACGTGTTGAGGATGGAAGAGGCAAGGCCAGGATGGTGTCCAGCGCTGAGCGCTCCACTCACCTTCAGTACCCTTCACTTTCCCGTTAACCCCGATACAGGGCCACTCACCACCAGCCTTCTAGTCAACTGGGACTCTACCTGTGCTGTAACAGGCAAGGGAGAACAGCTCCATGGGGTTCCTAACACTAATCTTTATGAAAACAGGTAGCCTTGTCTTTCGGTTGAGGAGCAGCTGGTGGGCTTGAACCACCACTCTTGTGGTTCACAACCCAGTATTTACCCAGGGTTTCTTCCTGGTCCAATGGCTAACATTGACGGTGTGCTTCCTATGTGCACGGTTCTATTAGGCATGTTAGAGATACTATTGTATGTGTATGCCCACAAGCACATAGTTGCATTTAGATCTATGAGGATATAAGGATGCTTCCAAAAGTTTGTGGGAAATTCCTTTATATTTTAATTTAATTTCCCGTGAATATACAATCAGCCTTTATCTTTACAGCAGTACTGTGAGGTGATTACTATTATTAACCCACTTCAAAGATTGAGAAACTGCAGTGCAAAGTATTTATGTGAAGTTCCCACGTTTATGAGTTCATTAAGTGTTAGAATCAGCAGCAAAAATACCAATCCCAGGACTTTCTCTCCAAATTTCAACCACTCATAGAACATAGTCTAAAGTTCTTATGGATTTTCTTCATCTCAGGAAGTCCCTCCATGTGTTGTTTTTCCCCCAGATTATTTTTTCTTTTTTAATCGAATTTTTTCAAGTAAAATTTAGTGACTTAATTGTGCTTAATATATATAATGATAAAAAATATTGTACTTAGTTTAATTATACTTCCTTTACTTGTATTTCATATGAAGCATAATGTTTTTTTAAAGGGGGGTATATGTGCAGTTTCTGGATGCTTTTGGAAGCCTTTACTCAAATGGGGGGGGTGTGAAATTTTCTAGAATCAAAAGCATTTCCCTTAATCTATAGCCTCTTATAGTACACAGCATTTTCATTTCAACTACAAAGCTTGTGCAACATTCTGAGTATCATGTAGTAAGAATAAACTTGCCTATTTTCCAGATTCTTGTAAAATAAAAACTTGATGTTTAAAATCTGCCTGGCCTCAGAGGCTGGGCATTCATGGACACTGAATGAACATCCATTAACTCCTGCTCTCAACAAATGGAAGTGCTCAGATGAACTTCTGTGCCACAAAGATGTTTGTTGTTTTCCCCGATGATCATGAATTCAAGTGATATGAAGTGAGAAAAGATTGAATTGGGAACCAGAGACCCAGGACCTAAACCCTGCCCAGGTAGGGCTATGTGGCTGCAGAGGGAGTTCATTGCCCCTTAGGGGAGAGTCATCTCCTTTTGTGTACAGTGCAGGGATCTGACTGAGAAGTCTTGAAGATGATTCTGAGATCAAAAAGCACGGAATTGTTATTCCATCTGGACCCATTGGGGGAGGAAGATAGAAAATACTTCTTTAGCCTTGATTCCCCCATTCTTTCAAGTCAGTCCCTGACATGTTCACTGGGAGAAAAAAAATAAAAAGAGCAAGCAAGGAAATGCTGGTTTCCCAGGAGCTCAGTGCAGGCGGCTCAGCCATCCGCCGGCCCTTCTCCTGTTGGTTCTCAAACCCCAGAGAGGCAGCACCCTGGCATTTTCGTTTTAGCTTTACCACGGCCCACACAGTTTGGCACAGGGAGCTTTTTATGTTTTCATCGAGATCCATTTCCCCAGGGGCAATATTGCCAATATTTTACATTAATTGAAGGAAGAATAAATAACCATAATAATCACAAGTCCTGTGTCTATCATATTCGGAGATTGCTAAAGAATCTTCCTGAACATTGGCTCGTTCGATCTTCATGCCAACGGCAGTTTCACAGGGAAAACAAACAAAAAACAACCGTGGGGCTGAGTGGGCTCATTGATTTGCTTGAGTGGCGGCACAGTTTCTTTCAGATGCCCAAGCTGTTGCATGATAGAAGTGGGTCTTAAATCTGGGTCTGGCTCTAAATGCTAACTGGAAATAACCAAACACTTCATTAAATCCAGCCTGAATCTCTATTCCGAGGGTCCAAGAACCACTAGGTATGCCCCCCTCACCAGCATGTGGACCCTGGCTGAATACCTAGCCTCATGATGGAGTGACGGGACACACACCTCCCCTACATCCATACGTGCTTGGGCTGCTAACTGCAAGGTCAGCCGTTTGAAACCGCCAGGTGCTCCACCAGAGAAAGACAAGGCTTTTATTTCTGTAAAGAGTTAGCGTCTCAGAAACTCACAGGGGCAAGTCGACCCTGCCCTATCCCATGGCTGTGCATCCGCATGGACTCGATAGCAGTGAATTTGGTGGATTCGGTTCTGGTTTTGTCCAGGGTAAGATCACGGGAGCCAGTCTCCTCTCTTAGTAACAACACGGTGGGATTTAGCCCTCATTGCCCTTCCCAGCACCCTAATACACATTCTCCACACATGTCCAAGATCATCATAGTATCCCTTAGGACTTAGAACTCCTTCCTGAAATGCGCACTCACATCCCACCACCTGCTTCCCTAGGTAGGACTTCCAGACTTCAACTGGCATGGCAGTCTTCTTCACCAGGCTCCATAGGTTTGGTCTCCTATCATTTAAGCATCCTCTGCCTACCAGGGATAGGATGGCAAGTTGGTTCATATAGTCATTTGGGCATCACAGCAGAAGTGCTGATTGGCTCAGATATTAGCCTTCTGCAGATAACCTCCATGCATCACAAGAGCTTTGGGCACTTATCATTAAAGCCCATGTCTAGACCACTGGAGATCCCCTTGCAGAAGGGTCTCGGGGAGGAGATGAGCCAGTCAGGGTGCGATGTAGCAACGATGAAAAATATAACTTTCCTCTAGTTCCTAAATGCTTCCCCCAC
>NW_022103905.1:5853569-5861300 GCF_000313985.2 Echinops telfairi
TATGTATGGATTGTGATAAGAGTTGTATGAGCCCTTAATAAAATGATTTAAAAATAAGATTAGGAGGAAGTTATAGAAGTAGTCTCCAGGATGCATCAGAAATCCAGATGGAGCTTTGTCCACTCTTCACAAGGTGCCCGATAGAAAGTTTCTAAATGGCATAAGAGAAAGTTTCTAGGCCTAGGATCAAGGACTGCATCTCATGACATACTGCCTAGGACATAATAGATGGCACTGATTATCAAATAAGTGAATAATAGATGAATGAATGAATGAATGAATGAAAAAGAAAATGAATGCATGCTTCAGATCAATATTTGTCACTAAACCAGTAAAGGACGTGGACCCCTGTACTTAGTCTCTTCAGTCCTTACTTTCGTCTATGTAATGAAGATAGTGACATCTCCTCTACTGTGGTAATGAAGAATAAAAGTGAAAAAGTTACTAATTGCCAAACACCGTAAAATAAAAGTTGGATTTACAGTCCTTATTTTAAATTGTATTAGTATTTCTCCACCTGCTACAGAGATGGCTCTGGGGTGTTGCTAATGTTGACAAACTTTTTCCAAAGTAATCACTTATTAAAATATTTGATCGTAAAAGTTACTCTCTGAGAAAAAGCTTTTAGGTGCAATGGCCTGTTTGTTTCAAATAATATTCCATTTTTATAGGCATCAGGATTCAGCTCCATCACATTCATTTTATGAAATGTCACTGAGTAAGGCATTGATTTAGGGAGCACGTGTAACCCCCTAAAGGAGCTTTTTAGCTGTTAGGTCTCCTCTCAGCCAGCTAACGCGCCAGCATTCAAAGGTAACACAGCTGACCGGCGTTTGAGACAGTTATGTTTTTCCATACTCGCTCCTCTCCAAGTCACGTCTTCAAATTACACACACACACACACACAAATATTAAAAGTTGCCAACCTCAGAGACCCATTTTTCTCTTTAATTCTCCATCTCCAGGCCTTTATTTATCCCATCTCCATACCAATTCTTTGATGGTTTGTAACTAGGAAGGTTTGGTCACATCTCAAGCAAAAGGCATTTAAACTGTAACAGATCATTTGGAATGATAGTATAAGAAGAACACAGCTCTACCAGGCAATGATAGCCTGGCTCATCAGACAGTAAACTCATTCTTTAGCTGTGAGTTTATTTGGCCTGAACTGTGCATAAAACTCTTCGCATGCATTTCCATTGGCAGATAAAGATGGAGACCCTAGGCATCATTGGGAAAAATGGGAGCTGACTGCTTCATCAACAGAGCATGTTCAACACTAATGCTAAGCGTGTAAACACTGCTGATTGATTTCCTGGATACAGGGAGCATGCTCAAGTCTAATTCCCATGACTGCATCAAGACTCTAAAGAGCAGACCGTAAAGAGAAATGATCACAGTCTATGTGCATATTTTTTGTTGAGAATTCCACCTGAACTACCTGGGTTCTGAAAACATGGGGCCTGGTTTTTGAGAAAATCTCAAAATCCTTACATCTGAACCTTGGAAGCATAGTATTTTGTATGTGTTTTTAACCGTGGCCTGACTTGGGGGCACTGTGACTTTCATGGTGAGAATGTCAGCTTTCTCTTTGAAAGCAAAAGGATCTTTTGAGAATGATGAGGGCAACAAATGTCCAAATGCGCTTGACACAATGGATGGACGTATGGGTTGTGATAGGAGTTGTATGAGCCCCCAATAAAATGATTTTAAAAAAAGAAAAAAGATCAGCCACTCATGCCTTATCTAGATTATATTGCTATTTCCTGTTTTTATAAGCAGACATCGCACATCTGAGCACACCAAAAATGGTTTACTGAAGTGGTGATTTTAAAATAATAGCTGTATATTAGGGCACGAGGGATTCATTTTCCTCTGGGAGTCCAGCAGCGGGGACATGGTTGAGTGAAGTATTGATGACACAAAGGAAACCCATTGTTTCTTCATTGAATTCGGTTCTGGTAACATGTAGCGAGTGTTAATTCTTTCTAGCAACATGCATTTGGTGACCCTCCTAAAGTCTCGTGTGGTAAGATCTAAGCGTTCCTGAAGGCAGATGATAACGAGGCATGATTCCTAAGAAGCACCGATAGGTTTTTGTTTCGATTCGCATGGAGTCATCTTCAGTATGGTCTTCACATCGTAGACTTTTGGCAGAAAGAAAAACAGTAGGCTCGACAGTCCGCACCGGAGAGATGATGAGTTTTCCCTCTCAGTCTGTGCAGGCAGCTCAGACAGACTGGACCTCAAAACCCCAGTGGTAGGAAGACTGCTAGGAAGTGAGGACTTCCCTCAGGGACAGGACCCACTTCCGCGTGCTACATTCATCCAGTACGCTTGAGATGTACACAGGAGACTTGCATACGGTGCTGGTAAAATGAAAGCTAGTGGTATCATTTATAGAAAGCAAATGATAAACAATACGAGCAGATTATTTCTCATAAACGGATGCCCCTCTCCTTACATGTAGCTCAGGAGCTTGCTTATGTCTCAAAGTGGGACCTTCACCGACCCTTCCCCCAAATGACCCTTGTCCGTGTCATCAGGTTGTCATAGGACTAAGGTGTGCATGACCCAAGCCAGGAGATTTTCCATTGCTTCATATGCATGTGAAAGTCAGACATTGAATAAAGGAGACCGAAGAAGAGTCAATGCATTTTGAATTATGTGCTGGTGGAGAATATTGACAGTCCCATGGATTGCCAAAAGAATAAACAAAGCCGTCTGGGAAGAGTTTCAGCTAGAAGGCTCCTCAGAAGCAAGGCGCGTCAAAAGAATCGAAACCTCCAAACGCAATGCCTTGAAGTTGATGCCAACCCATATTGCCCCCTACAGCTCAGGATAGAGCTAGCCCTGAGTTCCCGAGACCTCAAGAGTTAAGCAACTAATAAGTCCGTCTTTCTCCCTTGGAGTGACTGGTGGTTTCAAACAGCCCACCTTACAGACCACAGTCCAAAGCGTAACCACTATGCCACCAGGGCTCCAGGAGACACTAGCCCGGGAAAAAGTCGTCATGTTTGGCCAAGTAGATGGCAGTGAAAAAGGAAGACCCTGAAAATGGACAGACACCGTGGCATCAGCCTCGGTCTCAAACAAAGAACGATCGTGAGGATGGCCCAGGACCATGGGGTGTTTTGTTTTGCTGTAACATAGAGTCACAACCAGCTTAAGGGCAACTAATAACAATGACAACGATGTGTCAGAAAGAGCCCTGGTGGCAGAGTGGAGTGCCCACGGACCAGCTAACCACAGGGCCAGCAGTTTTCACCCACCAGCTTCTCTGCAGCAGAACCATGAGACTGTCCACTGCTAGAACGATTCAAAATCTCAGAAACCCAGGGCTGCAATGAGTTAGAATCGCCTTCGTAGCAGTGAGCTTTGTCTGTGTTTGGTTGATGTCAGCAGGTGTTCAGGCCGGGTGCTATGTTCAAATCATTAAATGTCCTTTAAGAGTCTTTTTTTTATCATGAAATCCTTGAAACATTTGTGCAATAACATCCAACAACTGTTCCCAGAATCCTTAGCAAACTAAGCCTGAGGCAAATGCTTCCTCATGAGCACTTGGCTGGTTAGTGTCCCAGAGAAGCAAGAGTGCAAGGAAAAGAGGGGTGTAGTAGCAGGAAATGATGGCAGGCAAATAACTACAAGGGACATCACCAAGTCAGCCATCACCCGGCACTAAACAGAGATGATTTACTGGTCCATCTAGAAGTAATCTAAAAGAACACCAGGACATTAGTGTGTCTCTGCACAGTCAGTGGAGTTGGGAAGAGGACTGTATATGCCGGTTCCCTTCCGTATTTGCCAAAATGTGTCCCACCGATTCGTGAACTCCCATGCCCTTTGGGTTAGACCATTTCACCTCTCCTAGAGACACGACTTGGTGGTTTGTCTGAGTTGATGGGAGAATCTTGAGATCGCTTAGTTAGAACCTCAAGTAAAAACAACTGGGATATTTATTGCACCCCACTTATGCCCTTGGAGACAAGTGAGGCCCAGATTATCTAAAACAGACCATAAGAAGACACAATAGAAGCAGTGAGGAATGTGCAGTGCTACCAAACCCCACTCAACACCCCCAGGAGGAGAATCATGGCACGATGAAAAGAAGTGTGTACTAAGACAAGGGTCGGGATCTCCATGTGAGTACGGGCATAGAGTACACACCAGCACCGGTGTTTACTCTCAGTTACTGTTAAGGTAGAAGAAATGGAAGATACATTTCTGCATACAGGTGCTGTCGAGTTAGTTGTAGCTCAACTCAACGCAAGTTTATGTACAATGAAATGAAACACTGACTATTCCTGTGCCAGTGGTAAGACATGTTTGTTGTTGGACTTCAAGTCATTCATTCATTCATAATCTACTTGGTACCAGTAGGATGAATCATATTATAAAAACTGTTTACAATGTTTTGCAACTAAAATTAAAGTAAGCTATGAACTAGGAGCTTAAGGGAAAGACTTTAAACATTTAAACATCTTTTATAAGGAGTATTTAACTAAGTCCAGCCTTCTGGAACTTTCTTAAATAGCTACAACAACAGGTCTATTGTTATAAATCAAAGGGTGATCATCCAACCATGGTCATAACCGGATTCAAAAGGCATTTAGAGGAAAAATACACACAACTGCATGGCATTCTGTATGAAATGATATCTTGAAGAGATTTTAAAAGTTAAAAAAAAATACACTTGTCTAGGTTGTGGAAGGAGAAAAAATCATGGAAAATGTCACAGAATTGCACTGTTACCAAACTTGCTGAAAGTTCAGAGAAGTCCATTGTCATTTTTTTTATAACTTCCTTCCAGGTCAACCCCCTCCCAGACCCTCCAAGTCTCCTATCACAAATCTCTCTCAGCCTGTGATCTAATTTCCACTTCAATATGTTTGTCGAATGTCCTGAATGAACACACAAAAAGATAATCTCAAAACGGTAGATGATTTCAAATTGAAATATTATTAACCACGACTGATCCCATACACCAAGAACTTAAAGATTTAATCAATGGACTAGGGTAGACATTGGAAGCTTTTGCAGAGATAAAGTTGGAAGTCCCTACACCTTCTTCCTTCTGCAAATAAATATGAGCATCTGTCCTATGCTTGAGATTGTACTAGTCACAAGGGCACACCAATTGAATCAGAATGGTGAAGACATACCAGGGTGACCAAGACTGCTGCCTGCCAACAAAACTCATAGGGTTCTTCAAGGAGGGGAGTTAATTAAGTAGGCAGCATTAACATGTGTGACAAACACTATGATAGTAGCACTTTCTTGGGAGGTGACTTCTATGCCTCAAGAAGTGACATTCAGACTAGAATCTGAAGGAGGATTAGGAATTAGCTAGGTGAGGCAGAGAACTACAGTGTTCCAGGCAGAGGGAACAGTATGAGGTCTGGGATATTTAAGACGCTAGGAAACGTAGCAAAACTCGGATCTGGAAATGCCCTCTCAGCCATTTGAACCATGTGGGATAGTTCAAGAAATAGATGCACCCCTGGAAGCACTCAATCTATGCCAAGAAACACAGAAGACAGCAACCGGGGCAACTGACTAGAAGATGCTCGTTTGCATACCTCCCCCAAAGAGGGATCCAACAGAATGTGGACATGATAAAACACAGTCATTCAGATCACACACAAGTACCGTTTTGCTGACGATAATTTAAAATCATTGTAGCAGTCCATTGTAAAGGAACTACCAAAAATTAAAGCAGGATTCAGAAGATGTGAAAGGATGTCCAAAGTATCTCAGCTGAAGCACAGAAGGAATGGATGGATAGAGACAATAACTGTTGAGTGGTTTACCAGACAGGGAGCGGGAAAGATGAGTGGCATTGTGCTCAATGAATGCAGGAGCAGGGGGAGAAAGCACTAGAAGTAATTGTGATGATGTGTATGCAACTCTTTTGAAAGTGATTTAACTATGGAAACATATGATATGTGGATATGATATCAAGAAAACTATTTTTTATAAAAAGAAGAAACCAAACTTGACCAATGGTTACCACGGGTGAAGGGGGCAAAGTGTTTACTTCGGGGTGGGGTGGGGGGGCATTGAGTTTCTGTTACTGGTGGTGGAATCATTTGTAAAGGGCTATCAATAATGGTTGCACAGCACGAAGAACATAATCAATGGCACTGAATTACACATGTAGAAGGTTGATGAACTGGAGCACTATTCGTTGTGTGTATTTTTGCCACAATTATTAAAAGTTGCCTGAATAACCGTGAGTACAAGGAAGAAGAAAATGTTCTAAAATTGATTGTGGCGCTTATTGAACAATTCTTCTTAATGGGATTGAACTATTGAGTTGTATGATGTGTGGATGAAAGGCCAATAAAACTCCTAAAAATAAATAAATACCTGTAAGATAAATAAAAAGAAATAAATCTCGATTGCTTGATAAGAACAAAAAAAGTATCTCAATGGAACGGCAAAAAATTCCTAAAAGGTGTTTTATTGACTATGTTTTATTGACTGTGCAAAGGCGTTTGGCTGGTTGGATTGTTACACATTATGGATAATGTTGTGGAGAATGAGGACTTCAGACAGCATAGTTGTGCTCATGTGGAACCAGAAGGAAGTTATTGGATCAGAACAAAGAGTTTCCACATGATTTCAAATCAGGAAAGTTGTAGCATCAGAGTTGTATCTTTTCACTATTCTTAGTCAATCTGTATACTGAGTATATAATCAAAGAAGCTGGACTATGTGCAGAAACATATGGCACCAAGATTGAAGGAAGGCTTATTAACAGTCTCGATATGCAGATGGAACCCTCTTTGTTGCTGAAAAGAAAGAGGACTTGAAGTACTTCCTGATGAACATCAAGGACTGTACTCTTCAGTAAGGATTGCACCACAACATTAAAACAACTAAAAAAAGCACATTACTGGACCAATAAGTATCATCAAAAGATTGAAGCTGTCAAAAATTGTATTTTACTTGGATCGACAATCAAACCCCATGGGAACAACTGTCAAGAAATCAAAGGCTGCATTGCACTGGGCACATCTGTGGCAAAAGTCTTCTTGAAAGTGTTTCGGACCAAAGATGCCCCTTTGAGGATTAAGATGTGTGACCAAAGCCACGGTACTTTCAATTTCCTCGTAACTATGTGAAAACTGGACAGCGAAGGAGAAAGACCGAAGAACTGATTAATTTTATCCATGGTGTTAGTGAGGGGTCTTGAACATATGGACTACAAAAAGAACAAAGAAATCTGTCTTGGAAGAAGTCCAGCCAGACTGTGCTTTAGAGGAGAAAGAGTGAGACACATATGTGCTCAGGAGGATCCAGGTCCTGAATGTGGACACCATACTTGGTAAAGTAGAGGGTCAGTGGAAACAGAGGACCCTCCTGATGGATTGACCCAGTGGCTATAACACTGGACTCAAACACAAAAACGATTGTGAGGGTCGTGCAGGACCAGGCATGTTTCCTTCTGTTGTAGAGTTGCTATGAGTCTGAAGCCACCTAAGAGCATGCGATATCCACATGCAGATGGCCAAGGTACAGTCTGCCACCAGATTACAGAACTCGAGGGTGAAGTCGAAGCTTATTGAATGAGGTACATATTTGAGTCATCATGCATGTGGTAGTTGGAGCCTTGATAGTGAATGAGATTAGAAAAGTAGAGAGAGCCGATGAATGTACAAATGTGCTTTACACAATTGATGTATGTATGGATTGTGATAAGAGTTGTATGAGCCCCTAATAAAATGA
>NW_022103905.1:5862953-5874674 GCF_000313985.2 Echinops telfairi
GGTTATTAGAACAAAGTATTCTTGTGCTGAGAGAGGACTTGAGTAGAGAAACCGCCAACTTTATCTGACTGTGCCCTTGTTTCTTCACTGAAAGAAAGATAAAGGACTAATACAATATTTGCTGAGGTCTTTAAATTTAGTCCTGGCTAGAATTTTTATCCAAGATAATGCTCAATCAAGGAAGTTTCTCACCTGCATATTTTAGTAGGATAAAAAGACTTTGAGACAGAGAGAGAGAGAGGAGAGAGAGTACCCGGGAAGATAAAGAAAACGAATATGATCCCAGAGCATTGGGAAACTTGGCAAAGACATGCGAACCTGTTCTGAGTCATGAGTATGGATCATGACAAGCTGAATGAACTACCTGTCCCTGAAAGTCCCAACAGAAAAGGTGAGTCTAGAAGGCAGTGTTTGGGGTGTGGGTTATATGATGATGCCTCTCCCATGCCTTAAATCAGGCAATAGTTTGAACTATATACTGAAGGATGTCTCATGGATCAAGCTCAACAATTATATCTATATTCCCACTTTTAAAAAATGAGCCTTCTAGTTTCCATCACTCTTTCTAATTGCATTTTTATATGCACATTTGGAACAAACCTGGGTTTGGGTAGCTTACTCATAAAAAACAGAAATCCTAGAAGATGCTTATAGCAAGGCATGTCATTGAATTCCATAGTACAATTGGTCTGATTTCTCCATGAACAAGCACATATGAGATTGTACCGATCAGAGAAGTCCCTGAGAATGTTGTCAGGCTGAGAATCCATCTCTCTCTGTCTCTCTCTCTCTCTTTTTACCACGTTATATTTGATACTTCAGGGTGAGCCCCACAAGAATTTGAAAAAAACAATACTGGGAAGGGGTAACCCCCTCACCCCCCAGGTGTGGCCCAGGGGGAGAGGGGCTACCTGAGGGGAAGGAAGCACAAAAGGGACCCGCTGCAGACTCAGGGCAAAGGGCATGCCATCGGTGCTGGGACCTGTGAGCAGTACAGGAGGAACGCGAGCGTGGTAGGACTGGCTCCAGGCACACAGGCGGAGGGCAGGAGGGTTGGACACAAAGCCAGAGCTTGGGAATTCCTCCTTGTTTGCCTTTATCTGCTTCTGCTGCACGATCTCCGAGTCGCTCTACTTGTTGGCAGCAGGGAAATCCAGTCCACTCAGCATTTTCTCTGCACTCTACTTTTCCCTTTTCCCCTGCAGAGCAAGTTCCCAGGCTGACCACAGGTGGTGGTCGTGGCAGTGCCTGTGGTCTGCCTAGGCTGTCGCCCTTCACTCTGTCTGAGGTTGCAACTGACTGGCCCTTCGGGTTGGGACCCCGACCTTAGAACACACCAGCTCCCAGTTCAGGGAGGCGATAGGGAAGCCTAGTAGACAACGCATTCCTTGTGGCAGCCTCTCCCCTGTTGACCACAGTGCAAGACCTTCTCATGGGGGAGGACCCTACTCCCTGGAGCCCCAACCTGCCAAGAAAAGCCTGGTCAGCCTAAAGGCTCGAGCAAGCAGCAAGGCCTAACCTTTGAGGCCCTGATTTTCTCTGACCCGCCACCACCCGCGGCTCTGCCTGGGCTGGAATAGTCTTCTTGCCATTCCTGCCACTTCTCCTGAGTCCACCTCTCCGCAGTTGTCGGATGACAGCGATGGGGATGCGGGGCGGGGCAACTTCCTTGTATCCATGGGTGTGTGCGTGATCATCTCATTCCTAGACACAGCTCCTGTGGGGTTCCTGGGCAGTGGGAGATTTGCTGTGGGGCCGGGAAGGCACGGATTTAGAACAACGTGTTTCCTTGAAAGCATGCTGCCTGGACGGGCTGGTTCTGCTATTCAAAAGCACTATTCAAAAGTGGTCATGCACTCCCTCCCTCTCTTAGTGACGTGGTACCGTCATACACACAGAGCTACCAACCCTCTCCCTCAGTGACACCCCGCGCTGTCCATTGTCAAGTGTGGCGCTTTGCCAGCTGGAGAAGGTTCAGGAACCTTCCTGCAACAGGAAGCCAGTTCCATCGACGACGGAGAAACTCAGAGGCCTGGCATCATAGGTGGTTTCTCCCTGGCGGCTTTGCGAGGTCCTTGGACCCAGAGGCTGGCCCGTAATTAAATTGTCCTAAACCCTCTCCTGGTCTATTTAAGGTGCAAGGTAAAGATAGGGAAGAGGTGGCACTGAAATTAGTCTTTCACAATAAGGGTAGAAAAGCAGACCTACTGATCTTAAGGGTTATTATACTTGCTAAAGAGACAATTAGGATCTACTGCTTGTCTGGATTTCAGACTTTTGTCTCCTGTTCTCCACCTGGAGTTCCCAATGAGGTGTGAAGAAAACGGGGGGTTCAGGCAGTGTGTGTGTGTGTGTGTGTGTGTGTGTATGAAAGAGGGAGAGAGAGAGAGAGAGAGAGATCTATTTCCATTCATATGTGCAGAGATGGCCTGTAAACTCCATGCAGGTTCCTGTTGTTTTTTTCCCCCTACACGACTCCTGTCGTGAAACCCAATAAAAACAAGCACTACTACATTGTTTCCTTCAGAATCACTAAATAGCCTCTGGTAGAGAATGGGTGGTTTCCAAGAACACCAATTTTTTTTAGAAACTACTCTAAGAACACATTGTTAAATTCCAATGTTTAGGATCTGTAACTTTGGGGGGGGGAGTAAAATCATGTTATTTTTAGCATTTAATTTTAATATATTTTAGACTTTTGAAAGTTACCCCCAAATATACAAAGTTCAGCTTCTTCTCCCATCCACATTTTACATAACTATAGACACATAACCACGCGAAGGATTTCACATGGGTCCAATAATATCAAGTAACCCACCGGCTGCATTTGTATCTCACCAGTTGCGCCATTTTAACGGCCTTGTGCCAGTTCAGATGTCAATGGAGGAGCGAACGTGCATTTCGTAGCTGTGTGATTGCGGTTGGTGGGATTGTAGTCATGATGGCCGTGTGTCCAACAGAGTGAAACGCTGCTCAGTCCTGCACCATCCTCACGATTGTTGTTGTTTCAGCCCGTGGGTGCAGCCACTCCCTCACGTTGATCTCTTTTGTATTGTATCCAGTGTCTCCTCCAATCCAGGGCTGTTCCTCATGACCTTGAACGGACTAGTTATTTTTTAGAATGTGCCTCCGTTTGGGGGTTGTCTGAGGTGGTCTCATAATTTGAATGAGGCTTTGCTTTTTTTATTTTTTTGGCAAGAATACCAACCAAGTGATGTTGAGCCCACTTCAGAACAACGTACCAGAAAGTACTTGTGACAATAGGTTTTATGACTTACGGTGATAACTTTGATCCCTTGGTTAAGAAGTGTTTTCCAGGTTTCTCAGCTATACAATTTCTAAGTTTCCCTCTGAAATCATGTTTTCTAAGTGCTAAGTTGATTTCCAGGATGCTGCCCACAGGCCTATAGCTCACTATTGCAGTCACAATGCACTGGAAGGTGCTTAAGCAGTAGGGGAAAAAATACAAGAATGCTCAAGCATGCTCTTTGCCCTGTGTACTATAACTACCAAAGATGACAGGTTGTGAAGATACTTCTTTCTGTGCCCCAGTTGCTGGAACCTTTGGTCTGCAGTCACAGGGGAAGATAGTATACCTCAGGGACAATTGTCATTCTCCTGGAAAAAAGAGAATAATATGCACTTTAGGATCAGATGTTTGAAGCATAGGCTTGAAGCATGAGGTTCTCGGCAATCATTTAGCCTTCTCATCCATAAAACGGTGATAATATTATTGATCTTACAGGATTGATTCGAATATTACAGATTATAAATATAAGATTCCCATTGTAAGGCCTGCCTCACAGTAGACAGTTAATAAGAAGTATTAGTTGTATTTGATGGGAGATAAGACAGGTACCTCTATTCTACTGCAACATTGGCCAGCTGTCTTTACTCATGCCAGTCTATTGCATTCTTTCACTCATTCATTTAAAAAAATCTATAAATGTTAACCATCTGTCAAAGGAGCCCCGGAGAGGCTGTGAGTTGGGCATTGGCCTGCTAATGCTAAAGTAGGTGGTTCAAACCCACCAGGTGCCCCATGGCAGAAAGATGAGGCTGTCAGTTCCCTTTACAGCCTTAGAAGCGTTATATAGGGTCGCTATGGGTCAGAACTGACTTGAAGGCTGGGATAGTTCGGTTTGATATTCCAGGTGCGGTACTAGGCACTGCTCATATAGTGGTGAGTAAAGTAACGTGTGTGTTATTGTGAAGCTTCTACCCTGGTAGCATCCAAGCCAATAAATAAATAGAAAGTCTATTTCTGTTTATGGAAAAGGTGAAATGCTTAAAAAATAAACAATGGAGAGGATACCAACTTAGATGGAGTAGTAGGAGCCGACAGTCCGAACGAAATCCAAATGATGGGAAGAATTGCTTTTGCAAAGAGCCAGAGGCAAAGCATGTCTAGAAGAAGGACCAGCAAATACAAAGTCTCTAAAGACTGGAAAGAGCTTGAGATGCTTGAAAAACTGTGGACGACGCCCAGGAAGGCTGGGGCTTCGTGGATAATTGAGAGGTTACCTGTACTTAACAGCAGAAACGAGTCCGAAAACTTGTTTGCATATTTTGCTCGTAACTAAAGTCCATCTAGAGGTTTACTCTTCACTGATGGTATTAGGAGTGCACATCTTCCCTCACCCAATCTTTAGCTTAATTCTGCTCTTAGCTGAAAGTTTTATTTTGTTCCCAGAATATTGCATGGGCACCCACTCACGAGCTGGCCTCTCCTTTTCCATGCCAGATACTGTTCTGCTGACCTGCTGACAGTCTTGCTAAGGTCCCCTCGCTGATTACCTAATTTTTATGCTTAAAAACAATTCCTGAGTGTGCTACAAACATACCATCCCAGAGGTAGGCGAAAAACAAACCAAAACATAGCATCCCATCAGCATAGTGAGTTAAGCTGTGAAAACAAGGTGGTCTAACACCTTAAATATTGTCACATTACATTAAAAAACACATTATATCTGATTCTCCGATGCTCAGTGCAAAGCAGAATTGTGTAAGCCTGTCAGAGAGTTTGGGGCCTGCTAAATTGGACAGGATGCTTAAGTTTCTCAGTCTGTTTGAAGATGTGACCCATGGAGACTCCAGATGTACCAAACCCACCACCCACTGTCACCAAGTTGATTCCAACTCCTAGAAATCCCAGGGGTGATGAGACTGTCAATCTTTCTGGAAGCAGACAGCACTGAGCGGTAGATTTGAACTGCCAACCTTTTGGTGAGCACTGGGTCTGATGCTTACTTGACCGTGACATTAGGGCTCACACATAGCCTAAGGACCTTCCATTTCCTAGTTGTACAGCAATGATGCTGGTCCTTCATTCTAGTGCCTGACTGCTCAGCCTCAAAAGTCTCCTGTGCCCCTCAGAGGACCCCAGTTACAGGCGTCAAGACAATGGTTACAGAAGATTGATTTTCAGGGTTTGCTTGGGGTGGGGGGTGGGGGCGCCCTGAGTTTACATGCATGATGCCAGGGAGATTTGGAAAAAGGATAATGAGAATGGTTGCACAACAGAAGCTTTTGAAGAATGTCATCAATGATACTGTAATCAATGTAATCAATTTACTGAATCCTACATGCAGATGAGGCAGCATATGTCTCATTATGCATATTTTTACCACAATAAAATCAAAAAACATTTAAAAAGATGCATTTTCTTCAATTAGGAAAAACTTTGGTCCTCAATGGAAATATGTAAATGGGAATATCGGTATTGCTTATGCCCCAGATATTTTGAGTTTCAAAAAGAGCAGGGCTGCTTATGAGCTGAGGTGGAAGGAAAAATAAAAGAGCCAATACATTGAAAGTGAGCGAACCTTTTTTATCCCAATACCCGCCTACTTCACTATCACCCAGAACCTCTTGTTTCACTAGAGCAAGGATTCACAGTCCTGCCGCAAAGACCCAAAACAAAACAAATAAAAAGTATATCAATGGGAATGAGGGAGACGGCAGGGTAGAGACACATAGCCCATCAGTAGTTAGTTGGAACCCCCTGTCAGAACAGTCACAAGGAAGAGACGAGCCAGTCAGGGTGCAGTATAGCACTGATGAAACACACAACCTTCCTCTGGTTCTTTAATGCTTCCTCGACCCACCCCCACCCCCCACACACACTATCACCCCAATTCTATCTTACAAATCTGGCTAGACC
The DNA here is from genome assembly GCF_000313985.2 of Echinops telfairi. Taxonomy (NCBI): domain Eukaryota; kingdom Metazoa; phylum Chordata; class Mammalia; order Afrosoricida; family Tenrecidae; genus Echinops; species Echinops telfairi. The sequence goes on from NW_022103905.1 coordinate 5,869,117, forward strand.
AGAACTGTATACTGGTACAGATAAGAGCTCACAACACAGGGAATCTAGAACAGATAAACCCCTCAGGACCAATAAGGGGAGCAGCAATACTAGGAGGGTAAAGTTTTGGGGGTTGGGGCTGGGAGGGGAAACCAATCACAACGATCGACATATGGCCCCCATCCAAGGTGGATGAACAGCAGAAAAGTGGGTGAAATGAGACAGAAGTTGGTGTAAGACATGAAAAAAAATTTTTAATGAATATTTATAAATTATCAAGGGCGCATGGGGGAGGAAGGGGAGGGGAGGCAGGGGGTAAAATGAGGAGCTGATGCCAGGGGCTCAAGTAGAAAGAAAATGTTTTGAAAAAAATGAAGACAAGATATGTACAGATGTGTTTGACAAAATAGATATATGTATGAATTGTGATAAGAGCTATAAGAGCCCCCAGTATAATGATTTCTTTAATTTGTATTTACTATCAGAGTTCAGTCCATCCATGAACGTATCAAGGTCTACGATCTCAAAAGTTAAGAACTTATAACTATAGCCAGCCCGGGCCCTCACCTCCCCAACCCTGCCACCTGCAGCTTGCCAATTCACAATTTAGAAATGTCTGAAAGATGAGATAAAAGCCTGTCTGCTCTTCCTGCCATGCGCTCCTCCCCAGCTAATTCAGGGCCGCAGGGGTGCAGCCCATGCCTGCCGCTCACGGCCATCAATCTCCATGCTGAGGTTTACAGACCTGTGGTTGAGCCGTGTATCCACTCACCTGCTACAAATGGCAGTGTTTTTCCGAGGCTCCCACGACTGCAAACAGCTCGGCTGTGAAAAGAGCAACGCGTGTGTCTGTTGTGGCCAGTCAACTGCAAGTGACATTTTGCAGCAGGGCACAGGCAGAGCCATTTTTATAGGAAGATGCCGACGACGAGGAACAGTCATAGCAGAGGAGGTTGGAAATGAAGATCCATCTGTGCCCAATTAGAACACATGTCACACTGGAGGAAAGAGCTGGGGCCCCAGACACAGGGACTTTTTTGAGAAGGTCATTTAAAAATATCAGTCAATATTGATGGGGATTATTTATTCATTGAGTGGCAACATGGTGCCTGGCATATACCCCCAGGGCTTTCAAACCTAAGTTACGTAGACAAACAGATTGCCAAATCACTAGGCGGCCACTTCTTGTTTGGTGGGCACACTTAATGAAGTCTCTCATCTGTGCCCAAATGCAAAGCAAAGCTCTGTGGACTCATGCTGATTTATAACGCCAATGCCAGACCTATTCTGCATTTTCAGATGCAGAAAAGGGGGAAATAAAGGAAATGTGGTTTTGTTCCTGGTGGTCTTTAAGAATCTTGCTAGCATAGCCCCGGTGAATTATATTTCCTTCAATAGAGCTATATTTCAGGCTGGAAACGGTTAAGAGAATAAACAGTGTAGGCACAGTTTGGTCAACTTTGTTCCCTTGCAAGGTGCCAAAATGGTTCGAGCCAAAATCATCTGGAGGAGAGCTGACGTTCCTGATGGAGATTTGCTGGTTTGAATGATGGAAGCCCTGGTCACTTCTAACTGGGAACGAGCGAGGGGCTGATGCACACACATAGACGTGCACACGTGTAGATCTTCTTAAAAGAAGTCCTGCATGCTCATTGGCATCTGAAGCCTCCCCTTTGACTGTCAAAATGTCCCATTAAAATAGAAACATATTTTAAAAGATCATTTCTCTAACAAAATACGAAATGCATTTTAGTCCCCAAAGCGAGCCCAGGGAGGACAAATGAAGAGGGACATGACTGAAGGTCTGTGTTGGTGTGGATTTGAATGTGTGGAAGGGACGGCAAGTTGATTCATATTGGGTTTCATATATTCTGGTGCATGTAATGAGTTATTGATCTGTGATAAACTAAGCTGACATTTTTGTAACCAGTAAACCATCAGTATATCCAGTAAGCATAAATTTCGATAAGGTACTGTTTTATCAGGTCATTGGGACTTTCAGTACATTTTTTGGAAACCATTGTGGCAAGAAGGAATATATACCTAATTACAAACATGCATGCATATCTATCCTATTGAATTATCTCCATAACCTATTAGGACAAAGCTGCCATCAACTGTCAGCTTAATTTCAACTCATGGCAGCCCCATTTGTTGCTAAGTAGAACTGCACTCCAAGGAGTTCTCAATGATCTGACCTTTCAGAAGTAGATTGCTTTCCCTAACTTCTCAGACGCCATTGATGGGATCCAGCAAGCTTTTGATATGTAGACGTGCACTTGACTCTTCCTACTCACTAAGGAATGTATTTGTCCTAAACAGTTGTTGCATACTGTGGTAGATATATAATCATTTGTCAATTTGAGGATTAAGAGTGTAGGGGTGGAGTCTAGCCTGTCAATCTGGAGATAGCCAATGAGACTTCTGTGTGGGCATGACCTTCTCCTGAGAATTCTGGGAAATCTGGTACTTCCTTCTTGGAGGTAGGAGACACTATCTCTCTTGGTTCATTCCTTTGGAGACTCTCTACTGACAAGGCTGACTTCCTGTGAGGCATCCCTGAGGAGATGCCACATGGACCAACCCTGATGCAATCCTGGGAACTGAAATGGCCACGTGGAGACCCCTACCATCGCTGAGATGCTTCTACCACCAAAGACTTTCTACCCACTGGCCTGTGATCTTCTACCTTCAGCGTCATTGCCTGTGTTTCATGAGTCTGAAGAGGACTTTATAGATTGCTGTCAGATATATGGGCTAATATCGGACTTATGACCTTGGAGTGGACTAGGCTGGGATGTTTTCTCAATGTTCAATTGCTCTTGTATATAAATCTCTTTCTTATACACATATGTGTGTCCATGGATTTGTTCCTCTAGTCTACCCAGGCTAACACACATACCATTGAGTCAATTCCAACTCAGAGGACACTTTGTACAACAGAAGGAAATACCGCCTTGTCCTGCAACATCCCCACAAGGGTTCTTATAGTTGAACCCATTGTTGAAGCTACTGGAGATCAATTCATCACACTGAGGGGCTTCCTCGTTTTCACTGACCCTCCATGTCACCAAGCAGGGTGTCTTTTCCAGGGACTGGTCTCTCTTGATATGTCCAAGTATGGTCGTCTAGCCAGCCGCACTTTGAAGGAGCATTCTGGCTGAAAATCAAATCTCCCTCAGCCTATTGTTTATTTTTCAATTGACTTACACTCTCTTTCAAAATCTCACTTCCTATATTAAGGAGTTCTGATAACTCAAGGTTAATTACATGTTCATCGCTGATTAAGCATTGCTGGCTTTCCCATCTCAACCTACCCATCCATCCTTCCCCCTCAGCCTAGCCTTACAAGCATGCGCAGCACATGCATCCTTCAGCTTAATTCTGACACAGCTCTTTTTTTAACAGTTTTGTTGGCATATAATGCGCACACAATACAATTCAATAGCTCAATCACATCAAGAAGAGTTGTACAATCCTTGCCACAACAGTTTCAGAACATCTTCTTCACTCTTGTACTCATCATTATTAGTTCCCCATTTCCCCCCAACCTCCCCCTCCATGCCCCAAGGAACTGTTAATCCAGTTACAGTCTCTATAGATTTACCTATCCTGGATTTTGTATACAGAAAGAAAAACAGACACAAGAACTAACAACATCAACTAAAACCCTCAATTGGGAAGAAAGCAGAAAATATGAAAAACTAGAACAAATGTAAATGGATCATAAGGAAGATCAAATGATAGGGTGCTGAATTTTAACCTAACTGCGCCTGCAACAATCCACTTCCCAATGCCTTCGATGAGATCTCAGGACTATTCCCATCCCTGGTCCATGGTCAGATGAGATTCACCAGGGCTTTAATCCACATGATGAGACTCTGTTGAGGGACAGTGGCCTTGATAGAAAGCACTATGACAAAGCGTCAAAGGGACTGGATTCCATTCCACCACAGTGCTGTGGCACTCACAAGAGCCAGGGGATCATTCTGAACTTCTCTGGGTCTCATTTTTTTCTCATCAGTACGAGAGAAGGCTTGATCGGGAATGATCTCTAGAATCTGTTCAATTTTAAAAGTCTGTTACATCAGAAATCACTTGATCTTTAACATATGCTTGTAAAACTATGTGTTCCTTTTATTATTTCTCCCCAGACTTCTGCTGTTTCCCGAAGGGGCTTCATGAGAGCTCATTGGGCTTAGCTATTTTTTCACATAACCATGAACTTTAATATTTGAACAATGCTCATAGTGAAGTTGGGAATGGTCAATAAGCGTTTAAATCCAAGTTATTTTAGAGTTCTGCCTCTATCTTTCTGTAATCAATGGAAAAGATGAGAAAATGAGCCAGGGCAAGCTTAGCTTCCACTTAACAGGCACAATGATGAGGCTCTCCAATGGCAAGACCAAAAATTCATAAATGCTTTCTGCTGCTACTGTAAAACCTCTAGCAAGAAAACTACCATTCTCTTAAGATTTCTTCAGGGTATAGCTACTAAAGCCTTCCTACCAGGGAAAATTCTCAAGAAGGAAATGAAAAGAGTTGTGATATAGATGGGACCTACATCTTGAGGCACCCACAGGCATTTAGATGTGAGTCTCCTAAATGAAAAGCATTTCAAGACTCGATGGTTCCCTTTCTGCCTGGCAATCATTTCTTTCTTATTTCCTCCATTTCTCTCTGGTCTAGCTGCTAGCACAGCGGTTAAGTAGACAGATGTTAGCAAAAAGGTCAGTGGTTTGAATCCACCAGTTCCATGGAAGAAAGATGTGATAGTATGCTGCCGTGAAGATGTATAGCCTGAATGGCAGGCACATGTTTAAATAGTTTTGTTTGGAATAAATTTATGCATGTGTGGAAAAATAAAAAAAAAAAAGGTCTAGCCCTGGATGTACTATGAAACAGCTCTACACTGCCCGACAGGGTCACTCAGAGTCAGAATCGACTTGGTGGTAGTGGGCTTAGGTTGGCGATAACTAGGTCACTTCTGAGGACATGGAGTGGAAATGCATGGCTGCACGGACGTCCCATCCCCTCTTTCCGTATCTATGGCTCTCCCTGCCATCCAATCAATGCCGACTCCTCGCGGGAGCTCTGTGGTTTCTGAAACGGTCACTGTTTACAGGAGGCGAAAGCCTCATCTTTCCCCCGGGGCGCAGTTGGCTTTCGAACTGCTGACCATGCTGATCGCAGCCCAACGTGCCACCATGACACCACAGACGTACCTAACCAATCAGTCGGGTCCTTCCAAATTCAGTCCTCCTGCAGCCATACCATCTTTGCCAGTGCAGCATCCCATGGAGTTATTCTCTGGCCGAGTTGGCCGAGTTGGCTCGATGGGTTTTGCTTAGTTGTCTCCCATCAACTAGAAATGAACTCGGTCCCTAGGTTCTTAGCTGTACGGTTACCCGGGCACCGCCATAATTTACCACATCATCCCCAGGTAATAGCTGTAATATTCTTGATTGCATCAGTTTTGAAGTGTGTATTTCACATGCTGTGAGGGCAAAGATAGGTATAAGGAAAATAACTATGACAATAACGGGGAGTACATGAAAAGGAGGAATATCAAGATTGAC
>NW_022103905.1:5875659-5881020 GCF_000313985.2 Echinops telfairi
GATACTTTAAAGCATGATGGAATTGTATTTTCAAATAAGTTGGCATCTTTTGTATAGTGTAATCAATAAAAAAAATTCATACTCATATATAGGACACGAAGAATAGCTTTTCTAGTTAAACTGTATATAAAGATGTACATTTATATCTTTGAATTTATGACATGGGCAATAGCTGTGATTTATGTAATGATATCAAATAACACAGCATGTGCTTGGTCAAATGTACAAAGCTGATGTGTATCACTCTTCTTGTGGTAAAAGAGAAAAGAACTCACCATACCGCCACCAACTTTGTAGTCATTTCCAGAACTTTCTTGCAGGGAAAAACGGGCTCTTTTCACTTAGCCTTGTCAAGTAGTTCTTCTGCTCCTGCAGAATGAGATGCTTGGTCAAGTAGAGGGTCATGCTTATGAAAGATGGTTCCCACTCTCAATGACTATTCATAGTTAAACTTGCATTCATATAAAGGAAATTGAACAATCAAGAAAATCATCCAGAAAAGTCTGAGCCAAGCATCTCTCTAAACTCAAATCAATAATGAAGATAAGCCTAATATTTGCACCCTGTACCAAATAATGACTCCGATTTTTTCTGTCTGCAGAGTATAAATTCATGTGATGTTTCATATTTATATGCATTAAATGCTGAAATATTTAACATTTTTCATACTGTAGATTTGCTTCATAAAGATTAAGCTTTTCTGTTAATGAAATTAATTTCTGTTCAAAGGAAAAGAGGAAAACTTTGAGAGTACATGAAAGCATGAAGAACAAACTGTTTGAATCTCACGGATGTAGACAACTTTAACATTTTGATGGATACATTTTCATAAATACGCACACCCTCATTTTTATTTGGCTTTTCAAAGTTGAAGCATATAAAACCTGCTGTCCCATAGCCTATCTTTACTGTTCAGTATATCGTGGATATCTTTCCATCTAGAAAACATTAAAATGTACTATCATTTTCTTTCTTTTTTTTTTTTAATCATTTTATTGGGACTCTTACAGCTCTCTTTACCATCCATACATATATCCATTGTTCCAAGCACTTTTGATGTATTATTTTCAATAGCTGTGTGAAATCCCACTGAATATATCATAATTTATACATTTCCATATTGATGGATAGTTTGCTGTTTGCTGCTCTAAAGTCCAACTCATCGTAACCTATGAAACAGCAGAAGATATTGCTTAATCCTGCATCACCCTCATGATCAGCAGCTTGTTAGAGTCCACCCATATTTTACCAAACAGGATGTCCACCAGTAGCATGCCCCTCCTGATGATGGAGCCCTGGTGGCAAGATCAGTTAAGTTTTGGAATGCTAACTCCAAGGTTGGCAGTTCAAATCCACCAGTCACTTTACAGAGAGATGATGAGGCTGTCTGCTCCTATAAAGATTTACAGCCTTCAAAACCCTAATAGGGTCTCTGAGTTGGAATGTAATTAGTGATAATGGGTTGGATTGGGTTTTGAATTATGTGTGCAAAGCAAGTGAGTCAGGTAAGGATCGGTTATGGTTCAAAAGGTTTTCAATGGCTGATTTTGGGGAGTAGATCACCAGGCCTATCTTCCTAGTCTGATTTATTCTAGAAACTTCACTGGAACCTGCCCAGCATGAGTGACCCTTGAAATACTAGTGGCATAGCTATCAGCATTAGAGTAACATGTGAGCCGACACAGTAAGACACACTGACAGGTGGGTGGGTGATAGGTGGATATTGCATTGCTATTATAAGTAAGCTTAAGTAAGAATATCTTTCTGCCACCATCTCTGTGTCATACTAATGGCTTACATGTTGCTGTGACCCTATAAACTATGCCACTGGTATTTCACATACCGCAGGGTCAACCCTGGTGGGAAAGTTCCAGAAGAAATTTCAGACTGAGAAGAAAGGCCTGTCAATCTACTTCCAAAAACTGGCCAATGAGAAGCCTACGGATTATTATAGAATATTGTTCAACATAGTGTTACAAGATGAGCCCCCTAGGTTGGCAGGGAGTAGCGATCCACTGTGGCTGCAGCCATGAACTCAAACACACCAGAGGTGGTCGCCACGATCCAGGACCAAGCAACCTCGCATTCTCATGCACTTGTGGTTTCTGTGAGTCAGAACCAACTGGACCCTAACCACCCCACCACCTTTACACAGGGTTTACACTTATATTCTGTGAGACTTAGATCACATTATTTTTTTAATCAAATGTCATTAACTTTATTCCTAATAATAATGTCTACATGAATCATTATATATTCAACATTAGTGGAGAGAAAACGGAAACCATATTGTTAGGATCCAAAAGCTAAGCAAAAAAATATCAGACCTTGGGCTCTTTTCACTTAGCCTTGTCAGGTAATCCTTCCGCTCCTGCAGAAGGAGCTGCTTGGTCAAGCAGAGGGTCAGTGAGCAAGAGGAAGACTGTAAATGAGATGGATTGAGCTAGTGTCTGTAGCAATCACATAATGATTGGAAGGATGACGTTTGAGTTTGTGGTGCCAAAGGTCCCCGTGAGTTGGGACTGACTGAGTAGCACCGAACAACAATCAATCAATTGAGTAATGGAAGTATTCCATTTTGGAGAACAATTTGCATTATTTTTTTAAAAAGAGGATCTAGAATCGATATTTTGCTAATCTTCAACCGATCCTGTTCCATTTCACTCTTCGTCCAGACCTTGCCATGAGTGGTTGATCAAGACATCTGTGTGAGCTCCCCGCCCCCCTGAGTGGCGAGGAGAGCTCAAACCTTTGTGAGAACTCTGGATCCCTTTCCTGCATTGTCTCAGACCAATCAAGGGGCTGGGGAGCGAATGCTCAAATCAGGGCCCGATTTTGTGCTGCCGGTTGAAAATCGGGTCTTCCTGTCGGGCCCTCCAGGCTTCAGATCATGACGAAGGAGTCAGAAAGCTTCCCTATATGGGCTCCCCTTTAGAGCCCCTAACCAAGGAGAGTCTGCCAGCTCCCCTTTAGAGCCCCTAACCAAGAGAGTGCTTTCCCTAAGCTACTCAAAGAGAGAGCACACCATAGGAGGCTGCGGGCCTGGAGAAGTTTTCTTTTTCTGTTGCTCTGCAACTTAAGGAAAATCAGAGGAAGAGCAGTGGCAGAGGCAACTCTGGGGGAGGTCAGATGGACCCTTGGGTCTTTGCTCAGAAACGCCCCAGACCGCACTGCTGAAGCGGAGTCCTGAGAGTCCTCTAGCATATTAAATATTCATCAAAAGCCAAGCACTGTTCCTTCAACATTTGACTGAATAATAAAAGTCTAGTTTTGTCCCATCTCTCCCCTTGGACGACTCAGTTATACAGAACACTACATTAAGGTTCTAATGAAGTCAGTTTAAAAGATAAGAGGAACAGAGTCTTTGTACTTTATCCCTGCCTTTCATTTCCTCTTCATTTAATCATAAACTAAACAGATTCATCAAATGTTTATGGAGGGTAATAAAGTGATGTTTTTAATATAAAGGTTGCTTATGTAATTAAGAATGTATTTCTGTGGCATTCGGTGCAATTTAAAGTGCTTTGCATGCAATTTGCAAATACTTCAATCTGTTTTCTTTCTCTTTCCATTAATGACAAATAATAAAACAAAACAAAACAAAATCTTAAGTTCGTGCCGAAGTAAGTACCTACAGTTTAGGACTGGAAACCGCAGAGGTTGCTAAAGGCTTTATCTTTTTCTAGGAAACATGCCATTGAATCTCCTTAGAGTCCTTTTTTTGCCTCCTTTTGGGCTCTCGGTGTCTCACCCTCTTTCTCTCTCCTTCCCCCTCTCTCCCTCTTGGGGTGGATGACTCTCCTAGTCCCTACATATTAAGAGCACACGCAATAAACTGTTTTCGAATGGTATATATAATATGACTTAAGAAACAAATCACCTTATGAGAAAAGAAAGTGACCATAATCCTGTAACTAATATATTTTAAATGATCATAGAAGTACCACTACTAAAAGCTCACCAGGCCACTACATACCACCATAGTGCTCATAGCACCCATGAACATTTCTTATAACCTTTTCTAAATAAAATAGAAAACTCCACTTGAAGAATTAAGATCAGAGTCTGTTTTGTTCCCTGACTATTTTTGTAAAACATTTGGAAGTGATCTAATCTTTATTGTTACACTTTTTATCGCCTGCCTGTCGAGATATGATTTCGTGCTCTGAAACGATCCCCTCCATTATATTTCATGTTAACATTTCACATCAAGTAAAAATGATATCTGTGTTGCTCAAGATAATCGAGAGAAGCCGTCATGGAACTGTATTTCTCTAAGTTCATTTAGCAGCAAATATTGATGATCCGAGGCGAAAGGGGCATAATTAGGTGGGCTGATAATAGTTCTCTAAGTAAATTAATTTATTGGACCTGTTTCCCCTACTATCTGCCAAACCAAACGCAGTACCCTGGAGTCAATTCTGACTGATAGCGACCCTATAGGACAGGGTCGACCTGCACCATGGAGTCTCTGAGACTGTAACTCTTTACAACAGTGGTTCTCTGTCTTCCTCATGCCGCGACCCTTTAATATAGTTCATGTTGTGGTGACCCCCCCCCCAACCATAAAATTATTTTCATTGCTACTTCATAACTGTCATTTTGCTACTGTTATGAATCGGGTGACTCCTGTGAAAGGGTCATTTGACCCCCAAAGGGGTCGCGACCCACAGGTTGAGAACACCTGCTTTACAGAAATAGAAAGCTTGTCATTTCCCCACCGAGGTGGCTGCTGGTTTCCGTTAGCAGCCCAACGCATACGCCACCAGGTCTCCATGCCATCTCTAGAGGACGTCATATAATGATTCCAGTTCCTATAAATGAAAACAAACAGACAAACAAACAACAGAGTCAAAGTGCCCCTTGGGGTTTCAGAAACTATCGATCTTGTCAGGAGCAGAAAGCCTCATCCTTTTCCTTTGGAGCAGCTGGTGAGTTTGAACTGTTGACCTTGCAATTGGCAACATAATACCTAAGCCACTAGGCTACAAGGGCACCTTAAAGTTCTGACAGCATTTCTAAAAGAGTGATTGATGTTGGATCGTTTCACAAAAAGTTTCAAAATTTTCCATCAGCATGTTCTCTAAAAATGTCAGGCTAAAAGATGCCACTGAAGAGTGGGCTCAAGAAGGTATTAGATAAAGTATGATGAATGACTAGGCAGCCTTTTTTATGTTTGTAAGCCATGAGTGAGCATTGGGAATAACTCTGTAATTCTTTATTGTACACTTTCATGTTGGAAGAAAGAGTCCAGGCCTGTGAAAGATTAAAGGTTTCCGACCTCAGCAATCATTGAGCAAGTGAGACTTCAGAGGGCAAATAGGCTAACTGGTCTAATTAGGTGAAAACCCGATTTCTTCT
>NW_022103905.1:5881932-5896615 GCF_000313985.2 Echinops telfairi
ACCATAACATTATTTTCGTTGCTACTTCATCACTGTGATTTTGCTACTGTTATGAATCAGGTGACCCCTGTGAAAGGGTCGTTTGACCCCCAAAAGGGTCACGACCCACGGGTTGAGAACTACTGCTCTAATGCCCCACGACCTGTTGCCCTCCCCAGCCGTCCCTGTAGCCTACTACAAATTTTTTGTAGTCCTTTCCCTTGGAATACTTGGCTCTAAATTTAGACGCAGTGTCATGAAGCCTTGCACAACCCACACTAGAGTCAATTGCCTCTTTCTCTGCACTCCCATAGCATTTCCCGTCCACCTCGGAGTTTCATATGTATAACATTCTGCCATGTCTGAAGCTGGTTTCTTGTCCATTTCTCTCTGGTAAGCCTATGCACTCTCTCACGTATTATTCCATCCTGTGTTCCTGTCCCAGCCACCATTCCAAAGTCCTAACTATCTCAAGGAACTCCATCTAAGAAGTGACAAAGAAAATATGGGAATAAAGCCTAGAAGCAGAGTGAGACACCTGTAATAAGGAAGTCCAAAGAACAGAGAATAGCGATACCACAGGATAAACATCAGAATTAGATCAAGAAGAGTCGGGGTTCAAAGTCTGGCCCCTTTGATGGGCCCCTTTTATGATCCACACATCTCCTGGTTTCACTTTTCTTATTTTCAAAACCAAGATCTCTACCAAGGAGAGGTCTGTAAGGCTTGAAGTAAAAGAGTATATTGATTGCCCACTTGCCCCACCAGACCCACTGTCCCATCCTTTTCTCCTGCTCTGTACCCCTGAAGGCTGACCTCTAAGGACTGAATCAGTAGGCCATCTTCCCCTCTGGCTTCCATGGAAATGGGGTCAGTGAGAAGCACCTATAAAAGAGAAGAGAGAGTAGCTTGTGATATTTATTTCTCTAGCCTGCACTCCTACAGATCACCCCAAGCTTACTAAGTTCCCTAGTTGAAGGTCACAACTCTGTAAGAGGTTCCTCTTCGTTGAACCTGGAGGCCTCTGGGTTCTGCTAATGGTTCCCTCTTCTTGCTCCTTCCCATCTACGAATAGTAAGTCCTGAGGGTAACTGGCCCAGAGGGCTGTATACTCTACCTACATCTTTACAAAAAAATCCCTTTATTAAAGGCTCCTCAAATTACCCGCGTGGAGTGCGCCATCTGTTCCCTGCCAGGACTCTGACTGATAAAACTGCTTTTCAAATTTTAAGTCGCTGTCTAAATGCAAGGTAGTTCTCATTTATCTCTGCACTGTGCTTTACACAAAGCAGATTGCTGCTATTAATAACAAAAGGTGAATGGATGTGTGAAAGAACCAATGAATAAATGATCCCACTCCATTCCACTTTAGTTGCATTCTTATCCCGGGATCTTTGCCATTTTGATTGGATTAGTAATACCCTGATTTGATTTGGGATGTTGCCTCTTCCGGTGGCATGCCCACCCTGTCTCCTAACCCACTGCCATCGAGTCGATTCTGACTTATCGAGACCCCACTCGAATTCCTGAGGCTTTGTAGAGGCGCTGACAGCCTCCTAGTACTCCTACAGAGTGAATAGTGGCTTTGAACTGCCAACCTGGCAGTCAGCAGTCCAACGATTACCCGATACTATCATTTCTACAGATCATCTATCTCACCTCTTGTAACAACTTGGAAGGATTAGCCTTGCTTCTTGTTTCTAGAAATACTTCCCCCTCCCCTTTCCTGGCTGCACAATCCCCTGTTATCCAAATGGATTACTTAGTAGTTTACTTATACTTTTTTATCCCAACACAGAACAAACGGATCGCTTCCTTGCTACATAGACATCAAGAGCATATTTAAGGAATCAGTAGCTCAGTTTGGGGTAGTTCTTTTTGTTGTTGTTCAAAAGCATACGGTCGTAACACGGGGGAAGTAATTCTTCTAATGCTACCTTTTCTAGATAAAAGCCTAGACAGCAAATAGACATTTGGATACCTATTGTCATGAAACTCAGTAGCATAGTATTTGTAAGTAGCTGAAATCATGGCTGATTAGACTTTAATCTTAAATTGTTTCCTTTAATTATAGCCAATCCTTGGCTCCTCAGTCCTCACCTATCTCAATGGAAAGGGAGACAAGTCTATGCATCGAATGTTGCTGTGACAGCTAACGAGGCTCCTAGTTTGCCAATGAGAAACTTACCCATAGAACCCACCTTTAGAAAACACAGCTTTGAGTAAACATATTTAACGGTATGCCTTGGTACCAAGTAGGTATTATTCATTAATAATTAATTGCATAACTGGAATTCTTAATTAAAATGTGTGATGAGAAATGAATGTTTATTCTGTAATTATAACCCAGAAATTCAGAACATATTGGAGCAGTTTATGAGCACCATTCCAAAGATTTTAATGTACCAAAGGAACTCACGAAGCCTTTAAACAGGAACTCCTAGAGGAAAAATACACATACCCCAGAGTGTATACATAGATCGAGAGATAATAAGATTTTAAAAGTCATGGAATGCACAGCAAAGATGGGAATAATTGGATTTAATAGGCATGTAATATTCTTACAAAACCACTACCAGTCCTTCTGGATCTTTATGGATTTTCCACAAAGACTTTTAGCCAAATGGATTTTCTCTTATTTTCTTAACTAAAACACATTCTTATAATGGCAAACTCCACAAGGATCCCTTTAAAAAGGCCTTCCTTCATGAGTCAATGGGAGAAGTGATCTTTTCAGCAGGCACCACCGTTCAGGCTTCTAGAAGACGGCAGCGTGGAGCTTCTCCTGTCAAGTGTCGCAGTTAGTGTTTAAATTTCACTTGGTTGCTGGAAACATCCTGGTAAGATAGTCTGCTAGAAGGGGCGATAGGCCTGGCAGCTGTCTACGATGCAGCTATTGGTCTCTGCTTTTCTCAAGTGAAAGAGAATGAAGGACGGCCAAGCCTCACAGAAGAAACGAGTGCACATGAACCACAGCCTCTTGTAGCCTCAGAGAAGAACGAGATGGGGCCTGGTGGTCACAACCAACCCTTCCGACCAGGGATGCTGTAATAGAAGGTCCCAGATAGAATGGGAGGAAAACGTAGAACAAAATTTAATTTTCTTAATTTTCCCCCAAAGACCAGACCTATTAGATCGATACAGACCAGAAGAATCCTCCGGACCATCCCCCTAATAACTCATTTGAACTTGCAATTGAAGCTCTTTCTGCAGGTTGCCTGCCAGCAAATACTAGATTGACTCTTAACACCCATGAATAAGGTGCTCCCTTTAACCATCAAACATATGAGACCAAAGAGGAGCCCTGGTGTCATTGTGGTTCTGCCTTGGACTGTGATCTGAAAGGTCAACAGTTCAAAACCACCAGGCGCTCCTCAGGAGAAAGATGGGGCTTTTGACTCCCAGAAAAGGTTAACAGTCTTAGAGCAGTTCTCCAGTTCTACCCTGCCCTGTTAGGGTCACTAGAGTAAGCATCGGCTCAACGGCAGTGAGCTTGGTTTGTTTTGGATATGAGACCAAAGAGCTTGCAGTTATCAACAGCAGAGACGAGGAGGCCAGAAAATGAAGGGCAGCTAGATCAATGGTAACAGAATGAGATCATGAGAAAGCTGGCACGCTGTGGGGCTTGGCAGAAATGGCATGAAACAATCTGTCTAAGAACTGTTAACTGGAAATCTCATTTGTTGTGTAAACCTCTACCTGAAACACAGATAAAATAGCCATGCCTATATAAGCCTGAATTGTTTTTGCTTCCTAACTGGCAACTGGTTCAATAGCCAGGGACAATTGAAGACAAAGAGCACGTGGGCAGAATGTGTTGTGGAACCAAAGGTTAGAAAACACACCGGCTTCTTGCAAACCCCAGGTGCCACCTTGGGAAGCATGAAAAGAAGCCTTCGAAACAGGGTGGTGAGACCCCCTTCCTTGTGTCATGGATGACTCAATGACACCCTGTCCCAAACCCCAAATTAAACACTCAGCCGAATGTTTCTCCCCATGCTCCTGGGTTATGCTACTTTATCATCGTCTGACAGGGTATTTGGATTTTAGACAAAGAAAAAAGAAAACCCTAACATTTATTTTTTTAAATTCTGTCAAGTTGATTCTGACCCATGACTTGGATTAGAAGCTAGGCACTCCCACCTACGAAAACTATACAGCTTACCAGGACTATGAATTTCATCAAGCCTCGGTTTCTGTGTTAGTCAGTGGGGACCAAGTTGTCTGTCTCAAAGAGCTGTGGTGAGGATTAAGTGACGCATTTGTGTCTCATCTGTATCTGTGGTATAACAAATGCCCGGTCAATCTTTTCACCCATGAATGCCTAAGAACTGCGCTTTCAGAACTGTGACCTTTCTGATGCAGGTCAGCAAGTCACTAGACTTCTCTTCTGATGAGCCTCAGTTACACTTGACCCTTCGTTGTTTCTGTTTAGTAATCAAGTGCTTAACCAGTTGTGGCACCTATCATTATAGCGGACCGCTAATAGTGTTTACTGTTGATTCTGATCCCAGACTATCAACTTCTTCCCAACCTCCATATATACAGGATTCCTAGTCTCGTCCAAATTAGAAGTCTACTATATAAAATGACATTCATTTGAAAAGTCAGTGTTAATCAACAACCAGGGGAAAAGTTCTTCCTGAGACAGCACACAGCAAGAGAAAAGGATGCATCATTTGGGGGACTTTATCTGGGACCATGGAGTCACTGGGTGATGAGCATGGTTAACACACAGGACTGCTAACCAAAAGGTTGGCGGATCGAGTCAACCCAGACATGTCTCCAAAACTTACCTGGTACTCTACTTCTGAAACCACCCAGTGAAATCCTTAGAGAGCACAATTATACTCTGACAAACATGGAGTCACTACGGGTCAGGACAGACTCCATGGCAACTAGAGACATGGGGGAATTACCCAGAATCCTATGCTTCACACACACACAAAAAAAAACAAGCAATAGGTGGCACTAGTGGTTTCTGGCAATGAATTCAGTCTTGTAGCTGTGCTCTTGGGTTTGCCATGGAATAGATTCCCACTCCTAGTGACCTTATAGGACAGCGGAGAACTGCCCCACAGGGTGACCCGGGCTGTGAATCACTCTAGTACAGCGTGTGGGATATTTTCTTCTGCAGCTGAGCACTTTAACCATTGCACCACTAGGGATCCTCCTATAACTCTCCAATGGACATAAATTCTAATATAGCAAGTCTTTGGAAATTTGGAGTGTTTTGGTGGGGAGAGGGGAACATCCCATGACCCTAACCATTCATTGAAACATTTATTGCGCCATCAACAAAGCTTATTTTCAGCTACATTTGTATGCTGTTAAATAAATCATCTTTCTTATTAGTTACAAGTGAGTCAAAAGCACTATGCCGGTAATTAAAAGCAAGCCCATCACAGGGGTGCCCATACTAGCTGTGACCAACTAAAATACTACAGAATTGGAAAGTTGTGCACACCTTTTTAGCCTAGCTTTAAGTATCTAGTTGGGGGATTTTAAAGGTTTCTATTTCTTATGCTGTCCAGAGGACAGCCTTTTAATGAACATTATTTTCCTTTTTCATAGCAGATACACTAGAAAGAATATTATCTTTGAGAGCCAAAAAGACTTGGATTGGAGGCTAAACATTCCCATCTACTAGGACTATTAACTTTATCAAGCCTGGTTTGGTTGTTGGTCAATGGGGACCGGGATGTCTGTCTCAAAGAGCGGAGGTGAGAATGAAGTGATACTATTATACCTCTGTATCTAAGATATAACAACTACCCAGTCAAGCTTTTCTTTCTATGTTGGTTTGAATTTTAGCATAGATAAAAGGGAAAAGAAAAGAAGGGAAGATTAGGCCAGGAGCCTGGTTTCTAAATACAAAATACAAAGTCTATTTCTTTAAAAATATAAAGATAAATATATATATTTAATCCTCTACCACTTAGGACTATTTTCATTATCTTTCTCCTTGGTTAAGACATTATCACATTTAATAGATATTATGCAGCTCCAAGTAGTCAAGGAATCCGGAGACCAGATTCGTTAAAAGAGGAAAAGGAAAATGTCTTTAACGAGGCAAGCTAACTGATAAGCAGAGCTGGGTTCCTGTAACTTTGTGAAGAGAACCTTCAAGGCTGGAACTGACCCGATCCCAGAGGACGAACTTTCAGCCCCACAATAGACAGGACTGTAAACTGAACAATACCACCGGAGAGGACTATATTCCTCAGTACTTGTGCAAAACCAGAGCTCAGAGGACCAGGGAGGACCGGCCAATGGAAATGAGGAGTCAGGGAGGCAGGGCAAGGGAACGGTCACATGGGTGGTGATTGCAACCAAGGTCAGTAAACACAAGGTGTATAAATTTCGAGGAGAAAACGGATTTGCTCTGTAAACTTTCACCAAAACTATAGGGGGAAAAATGTAAAGAAAATATAAACAAATTTACATAAAATCCCAGACAGGATACATACTCTCTTTCCTGTATACTGGGCATTCGTTCCCAAAGTACATAGAAAGAAAAATAAGTGACTTTCACTGAGTTGGCATTCTTGTGTTTAGAGCCCTCCCTCCAGAAAGTTTATTTTGCTTCAGCTGGTTCAAAAGATGATGCTATTACATTTTGCTCGTGTTCACACACACTAGCATTAATAAGGGTTCTTTGCTCCGCATCTTCCTGATGATAATAATCATAAAAGGCCTGGTGCTTTCATATAGTTTGGGCACGCCATGTCCTTCTGCACCCTGGCACCTGCGGAGTCATTAGCAAAATTAGAGAACTAACTGATTTATTCTTTCCATCAACGCATGGTACATTGCCTTTACTCAGAGCGCTGCAAACATTATTTGTGCCGAGGTAATGGGGAAGTGGGGACTAAAAAGAACACGTTCTTTTTTGCTATTCCGAGCATATACATACCTATGGTGGTGTACTCTCATAGTACATAATGATAGAAATGGATTCTGTCGGTAAAATCTCGAGGTCTAAAATTTAGCATGATAAATATTTTTCATTAAAGTGAAATATCTTGGCAGAGTCACTTTCATATGCAGACTGTTGACACAAGGAGGCCAGCTGTGCCTATGCAGATGCTGAGATTTGTGTCTATATTATTAATGATGTCTCATGTCATGGAGAGCTTAGATTCGTTTTTAAATCAATCCCTTGCTACAGAAGCACTTTCGATAATGTGCGAAGGCAAGGAATACTCTATGTGCATTCCAAATTAAAGTGATCATGGCAGCCACAGCTAACTTTGAAAATGCAAGAGCTCACTCTTAGTTATTTACAGGGCCCTGGAGGCATAGTGTGTTAAAGCACTCAGTTGCTAACCCAAAGGTCGAGAGTTCAAACCAACTAGCTGCTCTTAGGGAGAAAGATGAGATTTTCTGCTTCTGTAAACATTGACAGCCTTGTGAATCCTCTGGGGCCGTCCTCTTCTGCCCTGTGGGGTCTTGGTGAGTCAGCAATTGACTCAATGCCTGTGAGACATCTTTTCATTTTTACAGTTTTTATTTTCATTTTTAAGCCATGAAATCTTGCATTCTAACCGGATTATTGGTTGGAATTCTTGCAAAATGTTATAGACCCTGAATAGTATGTGTACTTGATTTACTAGGCAGAGACACATAGAGAAAGGCAATAAATGAGACCAACAGTTAACCTATTGTGTACCACGTCATTTGGTCCAAAGTCTCGCATGTAGTGTGAGATTAGATTGAGTTTCTGATCCAATTCTGGAGAGTTCCAAGATTTCACTGCCTCCAGGGCATATGTAATAATACCATTAGCCAATATGTACTCAGTATCTGCTGTATTCAAGGCAAGATGTTCAAACCTTTACGCGCTTTATCACATTCGATATCCGTACATCCCACTTGAAGCATTTTACAGATGAGAACACTGAGGCACCGTGTGGTTTAGTAGATTCTCCCAAGCCATGAGTCTAGTGAGAGGAGGGCCCTGGATTTGAATCCAGATTTCCCAAAGTTCCAAAGGAAGGCATTGTTGGTTCAGTGGTGGACTTCTCGCCATCTAGGCTGAAGGCTGGGGGTTAATTCCTGGCCAGTACACTTCATGTGCAGTCACCACCCCTCTGTCAGTAGAGGCTTGCCTGTTGCTATGCTGCTCACCAGTTCTCAGCAAAGCTTCCAGACTACAAAGACACCCAAAGAGAGGTCAGGCGATCTACTTCTGAAAATCAATCAGTGACAAAATCTTCAGGATCAAAATGGCCCTATCCTTAACCAAACACGAGGCTGACCCAGGAAGAGGTGGCCTTTTGTTCCCTAGTGAAAGGGGTCGCCATGAATCAGGGGCTGACCTGACACCAGCTCACAGCAGCATGTTCCCGAAATGCCGCATAAACAACTGTTATTAACGATAACCTCTTATTTTCTCAGAGCCCTGGTGCTGCTGTTAAGTAAACTACTGCTAACCCCAAGGTCAGCAATTCAAACCTACTAGCTGCTTCGGGAGGAGATGACTCTTTAATTGTTCATAGTTACTAATTGTCTTCATCTTAGACAAGTCACTCAAATTCTCCAAACTCTTGGTATGAGTTAATATTTGTAAAATGCTTAGAATAGAACCAGGTACATATAAGGGGTCTTCAAAAAGCTTGTGGGACAATTCCGTTGTCCTTTCATGATCTTTTTGAAACCCCTTCCTATTAACCACTTTTTAAAAAATTTACTAACTGTAATAATTAAGAAGTGATGTGTTCTGTAGAAGAATAGCATTTTATTGCCCATTAGACACATACACACAACACACATTCTCTATAATTTCCAAGTTTCTTATAGTCCTGAAACTAAATAGAAAACTAACGTTACTATTATCACTGATGAGAAATGTGTGCAGAAAATGCTAAGCATAATTAAGCTTCCTAAATTGGCTTTCTAGATATGGAAAGAACCAAGTTTCTCCATTCATTCATTCAACAAACCCTTTTATGCCAGGTTTTGTGCGAGTCCTGGGAATAGTTATGGCTCAGTGGTAGAAGTCACTCCTTCCACACGGAAGACCCGGGTTCTATTTCCATCAGTACACACCTGTGAGTGGAAACATGTGAGTTGCTATAATGCTGGAGAGGCTTCAGCAGAGCTTCTAAAATCCTAGAAAGAACGGTCTTCCGATCGACTTCTGAAAAGCAGCCAGTGAAAATCCAGTGGATGCTAACAGTCCGCTCCCCAACCACTCCTGTGATGACTTGCAGTTAAAGGAGCTCCTACAGTCCATTACTGGAGAAAGCTCATTGTCTCAAGTCTTTATGTTGTCTTCTATCCACATTCTTCTTGTGGTGGAGCTGTTAGCTGTCCATTCATAGCGCCTGTCAATGCATGGCCAGTCCATGTACAGATGGATTGGACTACTTGACTTATAGGTTTTCAGTGGCTGATTTTTGAAAACAGATAACTAACTCTTTATTCTAGTCCATTTTCATTGAGAAGCTCTGTTGATGCATATTCTACACCATGGCAACATGCAAGCCGCTGCGGACAGATGGGTTCCCGGCAGTGCATGAGGGGAATCAAACCTGGAGGTCTCACTTAGAAGAAGAGAATTTGACAGCTGATCCACTGATGGCCCCTTCTCCGTGTGTGTGTGTGTGTGTGTGTGTGTGTGTGTGTGTGTGTGTGTACGATTCACTCTTTTTATCAAGCCTATGTCTAGAGTATTTTCCAGTTAAGAAAGATGAAGTCAATGAAGCCGCAATGCTCTCATTTGATTCAACTAACCAACTCGGCAGGCTCAGGAGCTGTGTTGGGGGGACTTTCAGCAAACCATGTAATCTCTTGCAGTGTTCACGCAAACACAATCTCCCGACTGTCCACAAGACGGACCACATTCATTTTGATGCCTTAAGCCAGGGGCCATCGGCGGAATGGCTAGGCACAACAAAAGCAAAGAGAGACCTGAAATGCAAGCCCATCTGCACTCACCACTGACACGTGGTCAACTGACCTAGGCCCCCACAGCCTTAGCCTAAGCTGTTCTCTATGCCTGGAATTCCTTCCCGCTCATCACCGCCCCCACTACCCCTCACTGTCCACCTGTCTCAACCCTACCTAGTCAAGGACCAGCTCAAATATCACTCGGCTCCACAAAGCCTTCCCTGACCACCCTCGCCAAAAATAAGCTGGCCCCCTTCTCAATTTCCATAGATCTGGCACTTAAAATACTGGCCATTTGATTTGGGCTCCTTGTTGACCTCTTCTTTTCTATCCCACTCCATGGAGTCCTGGAGCTGTGGAATGGTGTCGTCTTCCTCTTTGAAGCTTCTTCCCACCCCACTTGTATGGAGGAGACCCTTGAGCAAAGCCGAAGGAACAGATGGTTCCCCGGCAATGGCTAAAGCAGAAGCAGCTCTACCATGCTTCCTTTCTTCTCCCTCTCCTTTTTAGGGGGAGAGAGGGGAGCTTTTACACATAATTTTACTTGATCAAGCAAGGACTCAGGAGAAGCTTGGGCTCTTGATAAACATACCCAACTATAGATTTTTAAAATTTTAGTTTCCAGAGGCCTTTATAATAGGTTAGGCCCAGGCCAACAAATGAGGGTACTGCCGGAGTCTGAGACCCCCATGTGCCTACTTTGCACTTTTTGTTCTATGGTGCGCACTGAGCACCAGGAATCAAGGATCCACTTGGCCCTCAACAGGATGGATCCTCACAATGGCTGCAACGTTGGGCTCAAACATAAGAACAGTTGTGTGGATGCTGCAGGCCAGAGCAGTGTTTCACTTTGTTTTGACCTAGGCCCTACTGGTGTAGGGGTTATGTGTTGGGCTACAATCTGCATCGCCAGTAGTTGGAAAAGATCAGCAGCTCCTCTGGAGAAAGACTAGGCTATCCATTCCCATACACAGTTCAATACATTGAAACTCCGCGAGAGTGTCTATGAATCAAAATCCACTCGATGTCACTGTGAGTGGGGTCTGACCCAAAGGCACCTAACAACAACAACAACAACAACAACAACAACGTGTTAAGCCCCGGGGATCCAAAGGGTGACTAGAAGGCGGAGCACAAGGATCCTTGGTGGTGTATTGAGCTAGGCCTTGGGCTCCTAAGCACAGGATCAATGATTTGAACTCACCAGCCCCTCCCGGGGGTGGGGGTGGGGTGGGGGGGGAAGAAAAACTTATCCACTCCCATAATGATTCACAGACTCAGAAACCCACAGGGGCAGTTCTCCTCTGTCCTGTGGAGTCACGGTGTGTTGGAATCAACTCGATGGCAGTGAGTTTGGGAGGAACACTCCATCCAGAGAGGAGTGATTTAGCGCGTACCATCTATGCACTCTGAATTGCCGTAGAGGAGAGTATCAGAAAGCAGTGGTCTGTATGAACTTATCTATCCAACAAGGATTAAGCCAGTGACTATGTACACTAGACATTGGGAATGCCCACGCAAATAAAACAAGATCCCTGCTCATTCGAAGCATTCATGGGGCAGACATCTACACAGCAAACTTGACTTCCATTTTTAATTGCCCTAAGTGAACTTGTTCGGGTAGCACGGAAACTTGGTCTTTAATCCTGTCCTGGGCAACAGAAAAGTGGGTGAAGGGAGACATCGGTCAGTGTAAGACATGGAAAAAAAAGAAGAAAACTTATAAATTATTATTTATAAATTAAGGGTTCAGGAGCAAAGGAGGTGGGAAGGGGAAAAACAAGGAGGAACTGATACCAAGGGTTCAAGTAGAAAGAAAATGTTTTGAACATGGAGATGGCATCAAATATGCAAATGTGCTTGAGACAATGGATATATGTATGGATTGTGATAAGAGCTGTATGAGCCCCTAATAAAATTATTTTTTTAAAAGACCATAACTGCAATACCATAATTGTACCTTTAAAAATAATAAATTATTCCTTAACACACACATAAATCCTGTCCTGGGAACTAGTAAACACAAACAAACAAATGAAAAACCCACTACTGTCCAGTTGATTCTGACTCTTCGAAACCATACGGATAGTCTCCAATGCTGTAAGTATTTATGGTAGCTGTTGTATTAGCTCTCTCCCACGGAGCAGGCCCTGGGATGCTAGCAATCCAACGTTTACCTCAACAGAGCCACGGGTTCCTTTGGCAAGTAGGAGAATCAGTGATATTTTGACACTTCCACAAACTCTTTTTGAAAAAGCCAGAAAGCATAGAAATGATCCTACATGAAAGTATGGGAGACGTCTGGAGTTATAAAACCCGTGGCCCTGGGCAACTGCCAGCTAGCTATACAAAACAAACAAACAAACGAATGCCAACCCAGTACCCTCAAGTGCAAACCAGCTCATCGGGACCGATGATGGGGTAGAACTGCCCAGTGAGCTTCCGAGTAAAAAGTCCTGTTTTTCTTTCGAGGAGCTGCTGGTGGTTTCAAACTGACCTCAAGGATCAGGGTCCGATGTGTCCACTACGCCATGGCAACTCCTCCAGTTAGCTACAGTCTGTCATAAAGTGCCAAGGAAGCCTGGCTGGGTCCAGAAACATAAACCAGGTTCCAAGATTAAAAGTGTGCAAAAGCAATGGATAGGACCAGATGCAGCCACATTAGTCTACGTGTACATGATGTGAAGTTTCCTTAAACGTATTTTCACTGAAACCCAAAGAAAATGAGCCATGGCTCCCACGATCAAGATCCAGGAACTAGAAGAACAATGGCTCTTTAATTTGAATGAATCAGTAACTTTCTTTCCACGTCAACGGAATCTCCACTTCCCTCTATTATTCTACCCTGTTTCCTAAAAAATAAGACAGTGTCTTATATTAATTTTTGCTCCCAAAGATGTGCTAGGTCTTATTTTCAGGAGATGTCTTATTTTTCCATGAAGAAGAATACAGTACACATTTATTGTTTATTGTTGTATTATTGTCTGCTCCGGCTGCACTGCGGCCAACAGTGAGCTGCGCGCGTGCCGCTAAGATCCACAGTCCAGAGTTACGGTAGCTTCGGGGGCCTTGTTTTCAGGGAGGTCTTATTTTCAGGGGGATGCTGTATATTTCAGCGAGAGGCAAAACTGTAAGTGGGTCTTATTTTCGGGTGATGTCTTACTTTCGGCGAAACAGAGCAGTGAACCAAACATAGGGGTTGTCTCCAAGTCCTAGACAATCCCGTAGATTGGAAACAAGTCTAATTTCTAGCTGAAGCCTATCTCCTGGGATATTCTAAAGTCACCAAAAGTATGCTACACCTCGATATAAGAACTCAGACCCACGCAGTGGAGAGCACACTTTTTTCCCAGGCTGTGCTCCATAGAGTTGGTGATTGTGGGTGGTTCAGCCATGGATTCTGGAGCACGACTACTGCAGACATGTGACTTAATCAATAAATGTTCTGCCTTCGGTGGGGCAGGGTCATGTGATTCCTGATCAAACCAGTGGTGGCCTCCTTGCATTTGGGGATCTTGCTCCGGGCCCTTTGCCTGGAGAGAAGCATGCTCCTTTGAAGGAGAAAAGACAGCATGACTGGGAGCCAGTGAAACAGGCACCACTTTCTGGGTCCAGGTCAGAAGTTGGCTGGGGAAGGGCCCTGACTGCCAAGGAACTGGCAGTGATGTCGAAGCCCAGCACAATGAGAGAGCATCCGCAACAACCAGCCAACAAAAGACTTCACAACAGCAGGGGGAAAAACCACTGAGCTGTGCGAGTGTGTTTCTGCGCCCGCCCCCTACCCCTGCCTTCTAATACAGGAAGAGTGGATGTATTCAAAGCCACCCCTGAGCCCCCACCCCTTCCTATTGGTAACAGCGCTTTAACTAGTGAGGAAGCTGCTCTCTGTGGGAGCCCAGCGGCAGTTCTGCGGGGTTGCTTTTCCAGGCTGTCAAGTGGAAGTTTCAGAACCAACACCGAGACACGGTATTTCCCCCACTAAATGTAAACATGTAACTTTGTGTTTGGGGGAAGCAGAAGCCATTGAGGAAGGAAAAATCCTTCCTGTGTCCCCTTCGTCTCTTTCACAGTCACTAACCTTACGCAAAGGAAAATTAAAAGTTTGGCAGAAAAAGAACAACACAAACAACCCCAAACCGGCCCTTCTCTCTTTTTCTTTCACTAGGGCCATGTGGTTCTTCCCAACCATTGAGAGTCCTCAGTGATGCACAATCCAACGCAAATTAATAAAACACAGCCGTTCTCAGAAATGAATGTTAGAGGAAAATCCGCTTGTTTGGGAAGAGACGACTTCTCTCTCATTTGTGACAGTTAATTGTAAATGATGTCACTTCAAGGACATGTTCATCTCTCCCACAACATATTACGCGAAACACTGGCCTGTAAACCCGGCTCATTAGCCCGCAAAATTATACTGTACCGAATGGCTTTCATTCAAAGCAGAAATGGGATTTTTAGTAGGCAATTTCTGTGTTTTATAAAGATAAAGCAGTGTTTGATTGCTTCTTCCCAGCTGTTTGGCTTAGTGGTTATACAGAGAAACGTGTGTGTGTGTGTGTGTGTGTGTGTGTGTACACATCAGGGGTAAGGTGGGGGCGGGTTTATGAGGATGTGCGTCAAAAAAAAAAAATACGGAAAGGAAAAACAACTTGGCCCGCAAAACTCAGGCAGAACTTCACGGAACGACAGCTCCTCTGAGCTGCAATGATTTGTCCTCTGGATGTTTGGAAGAGGGCCCCGGGAAAAGTGAGCGAGGCAGCCGAGGAGGTAAAGGAGGGCGGGCGGCAGGCAAAGGCTGCTGCGCTCGCGG
>NW_022103905.1:5897828-5916455 GCF_000313985.2 Echinops telfairi
GTCGCCCCTCCGGGGGACGGGCGGGGGCGGCAGCGACAGGGCCACCGCACCCCCAGTCTCGGATCCGCTCCCTCCGGGCGGGCAGCCACTGCCCACCCGCCCCCTCCCTGTGCTGGCCGAGCTGCCCCGTGCCCATCCCCACTGCCCACCCGGTGCCGGGGCCGCCGCTCGCAGCCACTCTCCCCGGCAACTTTCCGTGCTTTGTTCTCCGCCTGGAAATGATTTACGGAAGCGTCTTGGACGCCAGGCGGCCAATGCCCCGCGCTGAGCTGTGTTCCGCTCGCGTCTCCCCATCAATTATGGATAGGAACAAATAAGGAAGAGTCAATTTTGCATGAGCCCCTTCTCCCGCGGCGGCGAGAGGCGCGTCCGGCCGCTGGGCGGGAGCCTTCGCCTTGGTCTGCAGCAGCGGACCGGGGGATGGTGAGGACGAAGGTAGGGAAACTTTTATTCCCCATCCTGACGGCCCAGAGGAGGGTCCCCAGGCTGCAAAGCCTGATCCGGCAGCCCGCTGGGGGGCAATTTCGAAGCGTTTAAAGCTTCTATTATGTAGAACTCTTGGATTCAATGGAAAGGTCATAAAGGACTAGCCAGTGTAGGCGAGATCTGGGCTTGGAAGACTCCAGGCATTATAGCGACCAAGGGAGGGTTTGTACTGGACGCCCCGGGGGGCTTTAAGGTCATGAGTTGTAGCACGTAAAGGACCCAGGCGCTCGCATTACCTGGTAGGTCAGCATCCCCACCCCTCACCGCCCTCAGCTGGGTGATTGTCATTCATAGCAGAGATTACAAATCATTATTAGGGAAACGTGGTTTTGCCAACAGTCAGTGGACCTTATCTCCGTTAAAAATAAAGGCAGTGTTTCCGGTTCCTGGAAGGGGGGCGGGCAGGGGAGAGTGTCTAGGGCAATTTTCTCAAGAACTTCTGGCTACTTCCTCTGTAAGTCTGCAGTCAAAAGTGTGAGCGTGTTGTAAAAATCACCTTTCCGTTCACTCGGTATTTGAGCCAATATTGGATTCTTGTCTTCATTATGAAGGTTGAAGTCTCAAGGAAAGGTTTATCATGCTCCTGAACTGGTACGGTCTCTGTCTCTCCAGAGTAGTGCAGGTACCTGTTTAAGGATTCCCCCCACTCCGCATGGTTTTTTCTTCCTAGAATTAAAAGATAGGGATGGCTTAGAGTGAAGAGTTTACTAACCTTTTGGTGCTTAGAGACAGTAGAGCTTGATGCTGCTTCATAAAAATTTTTCCCTCACGCTCCTCAGTATCTAACTCGGGAAATTAAGTTGTGTGTAGTCATGTTTAATGTAGTGAGTATTCTGTCAGGTTGGCAGATATTACAGAAACATTTACCCTGGTTTCGATAAATAGAACTTGCCAGATCAGCTCTGAGCTTGGGTCTATAGAACCAGTAGTTTCCACATCTTACGTTAAATAAACTCTCAGTCAGCCGTAGTTGAGTTTTGTGTTTTGTCTAGTTCGTGTCTGTCATTGGATTGAGGTCCTTAGAGTGTGCTTTCCAAAAGCCAAAGAGTTAACCCTCGGATTTCCAAAACGTCAGGAAGTGGGTGGTTTTCTTTATAGGCATATGTCACTTAGAGGAACGATTGCCAGCGATTTCTTCCTAGATCCTATAGCCCACCCAGTGCTTGCCAGCCTCCTCCTTCTACTAGAGGTGCTACAGAGAGAGCCTTTTCAAGAAACGTTGTGAGGCAGGACAATGTGCCAGGGATATTGTGCCTCCCTCATCACCAGACAGCTGGCTAACGGGAGTTTGATTTAGATTTGTGGGCACTCTGCCGGCCTATCTTTTTTTTTTGGGGGGTGCCCTCTAAGAGCACCATCTGGTCATGTCTCCCCTGGTTGGATGGCATTGAAAGATGGCTGTGACGTAAACCTGTTAGTCCTTCGAGTGAAGGCAACGTAGACATGCAGTGGACTTGGACTCCCTGGCACAGGGAGGCTCTGTCCAGTAACTGAGATCTGGGTAAGCGGGGCCCTGCATCACATGCCACGGTTTCTGTGGCTTGAGAGACACACAGGCAACAAGGAAGCTGGAGTCTGAGCTTTGGATCATAAAGAAGTTCGTAATGATGAAGGACTTACTGAAAGTGGAGTTCTTCATCCTTGCTGCTCCATCAAAATGAACCTCGGTAATTAGCTTAGTCATTGTTCTCGCCTGTGAAGTTCCCTAAGATACTGAGAGTGAAAAAAAGCATCTGAATCAGGGTCATTTTTCACCCTCCTGATGCATTTCACAGAGTGGAGAGCCTGGCTGGCTGCCTACCCATTATTGGTGTAACCATAGGAGGTGAACTCCTTCCTTAGCTGGATAAGAGATTGCCTTTTATTTCAATTAAGATACTTTAAGGTTGCACATTCAAGACTGGTTCCTTCACAGCGAAGCAGGAGGGTGTTGAGCGATGCCACCTGGTCAATATTTATTGTATACCTGTCATTTGCAAGGAACTGACTGGCCTAGCCCATGTTCCACCGCCAGATGAGCAGGATATGTTTTTGTATGTTCAACTTGAGCAAGAATAAAAAGAAATCAAGGATGGCCAAGTGAATGACTGGGCAAGACCAGTAATCAGGCACCTGTCTTTTGAAGCACATTATTTTATCCTCGATCTTTTCAGGCAAGATTAGCCTTACCAGTTATTTATGGTGTCTCAGGCCTCCCCCTTGAATGCTAATGATTCAGGGAACTGTTAGTAACAATTCACAGATTGAAACTCTCCCAAGATTTAGAGCCCTGGTTTGCTGCGGCTCGCGGGTATGAAGAGGTCCAGTTACAATCTACCAAAGTCAATGGCGCTGGTTGCTGTTTATTTTGTGAATTGCTGCCAACAAGAAAAGAGTGTGTGTTTTGATGTATTCCCATGACACATGGGGAGAACAGACGTCACACAACTCTACTGGGCACACTTCAGTTGTTGCCGCCTTCCCTAGGCTGCGTTCTCCTCCTCAGACCCTGGCCACAGAGGCAGTACAGCTGAGAGTTGAAGCTGCTTTCATTGCTCCCAACAAGAAAACTAACTGTTCTTCCTTTGAAAGACATCTATTTAAGTAGCCCACCGTGAATCAAATCAGTGGTCCACCCAGAGAACCAGATGAGGGGTCCTTATTTCTCAAACTTTTCTTCTCTATTAGGCTTTTGTTAATTCTCCCAGATTAGCATTTTAACAACCCTGAAGTGAACTTCTGCCACTGGCTCCACTTGGATTCAGTATGTAGCTCATCCATCATCCTGTCCTTGGCTACAACAGGCTGCTGGCTCCGTCACCATTTGGAGCTACACAGAATCCATCTGACTGTGAACAGCACAGCTGGCTACAGCAGTTTTTCCTTCCACACCACTGGCAGCATTGTCAGGCTATGGTAACTAAAGTTAACACCCTGAACGCGGGCGGAGCTTGCATTGTTTGGCAACCTGTGCCTGGCCCCTCATCTGGCTCTAGGGGCACACCTGCAGAAAAAGCAGCCCTGCCTCATTGCCTTGGGTAACATGCCCCACTTGAGCCGGGGCTTGCCCCAGCCTCATGAGACCCACAGCAAAGCCTCGTTAGGCTTGCTGATTGAACTATCAGGATCACAGAAGTGTCGCTGTGTGCCATCACGTTGATTGGGAATGACGATTGGAACCCAAGCCAAGCCGACTGCCATGGAGTCGGTTCTGATGCATCGGGACCCTGTAAGGCAGAGAGAACTGCAACGTGGAACTGCTGAGGCTTTACAGAAGCACGTTGCTGCACCTGTTTCCTGCGGAGTGGTTGGTGGGTTTGAACCACCAACCTTTTGGTGAGCAGCCTCATGCTTTACCCGCTGCACCACCAGGCCTCCCTGATTGATGGTGAAAGGACCTGTTACAGAATTGTTGTTGGGTGCCCACGAGGCAACTCTGACTCACAGCAACCTTGCGTGTAGAGTAAAACTGCCTGTGGGGTGGTCGAGCCTGTCACCTTCACAGGGAAAAAGCATGAGTCCTTTCTTCCTCCAACCGTGGAGTGGGTTCGATCCCTCCACCTGGTGGTTTGATCCATCACCCAGGGCCTTAATGGGGATACGACCAGGGCTCCTCGTTACAGAATCAGCAGGAGTCTTCCTGGCAAGACTCATCCCAGACCTCAGTCTCTATTAAAAGGGGTAGGAAGAAATGAATTTGACTTAGACGCTGATTTGCCATCGCTTCTCAGACGTTTGGCTAAGATCGAGTGTAGACATTGATTCCAAATGACTGAAAGCAGGGTAAGAGCTTGTCTAGTGCTTGGGGAATGACACTTGTCAGTCGCTTTGTCCTTTTGCACAAATAGCATGTGATGTTCCTACATCTGAGATCCATGTCTAATGCCTTCTTTCATTTTTAATTCACTTGTTTGCCTTCTTGCTTTTCGATCAGATAATTGTTAACAGTACTTATTGCTTATTAGGCAAGAAGGATATCACTTAGGTGGGTACATTGGTAAGATTATGTCACCAGGCTTTTTCCTTTCTTTTCTCTTTTTTAAGTCATTTGCTTTTTCTGTTTTGTCTTGTTTTTTCAAGAACTTGTAGAATGAGGAATTCGGCTTTGGGAATTGGACGAGTGGAGGGGAGATGGTCTCATGGTTTGGTTGACGTTAGCTAGTCTTCTCTCCTCCCCCTAACATTCATGAAACCAGTCGCAAAATAGCTGGGAGGTGGAGGGAGAGAACTGGGAGGAGGAGGTTAGTGGAGAAAAGGAAAAGAAGAAACAATGGCAATTCAGCCATTGAAGGCTTATTGCTAGTCGCTTACTGAGTTCTAGGTGCCATATGAAGCGCTTTCTCGTGTTTTTTTTTTTTAATATTTATACGGAATGAAGTGATATAGGTACAGTATGGCTATGCTCTTAAATCTTCACCTTTCCCTAAACTGAATCATATCTGGGCCCTTCCATTTTCATTCTTGTTGGCCAAATAAATATGACGCTCTTTCCAAGTGCCCTAGGAAAGCACCTTCCTCCACCGTGTCTCTGCAAGGCCTTCCTCCTGTGCAAGATGACAGTGGCCTAGGACAAATGGCAGTAGTCATCACGCTCTCCCAAAAGGTGCTTCAGCGTCCCAGGGCGATTGGCATTCATTTCCCTGCTCTTGGCAGGGGAAGATGCATGATGCTGCCTTGTCCAGGCCCCAGGAGTATTTATGGGCCCCATCAGCAACGAGAGTGAAAGCTATGCAGGCAAGAGTGGCACCAGGCTGGAGAGTGGATTTCTGACGTCTGACTACGTATTACATGGGAATGTCCATGTTCTCTTCGTTACACTGGCAGGAAAAACAAAACAAAACAAAGCCCTTCCCCTATATGAGTAGCCAGAGAGATGGAGAAATTGTCACCCAGCATCAGTCGGTTGGTTGGTTGGTTGGTTTGTTATTCAAGATACTGAGAGAAAAAGACCAAAAAATTAGAACCTAACCACTACACACAATACTGAGATTTAAGTTTTTCAACATATATTGAAGGGAAGGAAATACGGATGCTTAAAACATCCAGTATGTTCATACATGTATAATAAGGCCTCCGGAAGTTCTTCAATTACTCTGCCTATTATTAGAGTCTGTATTTTAAAGTAAAGCCAGGAGTCGACTCCCATCAGTGGAGGAACCGACACCAACCAACCAGAGCAGATGAAGCTCTTGAAGAACATAACACTCCAGACCCCAGGAACGCACTGTTGGCAAACCAGGGAATCAGACTCCCGCAGTGCTCATGTTGATGTAGACCCAACTTGCTCTAAGGGTCTCTGGAAACTTACAAAACAAAACAAAAACCGGCAGTGGTTTGCATTGATCAGTGCATTCCCAAGCCTCTCCTGAGTCCTTGCTCACCAAATAAAATTATGTGTAAAAGCTCCCCTCTCCCCCTAAAAAGGAGAGGGAGAAGAAAGGAAGCATGGTAGAGCTGCTTCTGCTTTAGCCATTGCCGGGGAACCATCTGTTCCTTCGGCTTTGCTCAAGGGTCTCCTCCATACAAGTGGGGTGGGAAGAAGCTTCAAAGAGGAAGACGACACCATTCCACAGCTCCAGGACCCCACGGAGCGGGATAGAAAAGAAGAGGTCAACAAGGAGCCCAAATCAAATGGCCAGTATTTTAAGTGCCAGATCTATGGAAATTGAGAAGGGGGCCAGCTTATTTTTGGCGAGGGTGGTCAGGGAAGGCTTTGTGGAGCCGAGTGATATTTGAGCTGGTCCTTGACTAGGTAGGGTTGAGACAGGTGGACAGTGAGGGGTAGTGGGGGCGGTGATGAGCGGGAAGGAATTCCAGGCATAGAGAACAGCTTAGGCTAAGGCTGTGGGGCCTAGGTCAGTTGACCACGTGTCAGTGGTGAGTCCAGATGGACTTGCATTTCAGGTGTAAAGACAGTTTGGCAGGCAGTCCCCACCAATGTATACTGACTGTCTCTCTCTGCTCTGTTGTGCCTAGCCATTCCACTGAGGTCCCCTGGTTGACAGCATCAAAATGCTTGCGATCAGTCTTGTGGAGAGTCCAGAGATTGCTCTGTGATCGGAACTAAGAACCTCAAATCTGCTACCAATTGGGGAACACTGCCTTAAGAGATAACGTGCTTTGCCATAAAATGCCCAGCAACACAGCTCCTGATCCTGCAGTTGGTTAGTTGAATCAAATGAGAGCATTGCTGAAGAGCTGTTTTAACTGGAACAGACCTTAGACAAACACTCTGTAAAATAGAACAAGTGTGTGTGTGTGTGTGTGTGTGTGTGTGTGTAAGTGTGTAAGTGGGAGATGAGGATCTCGGTGGATCAGGCCATGTCCCTCATGCACAGCTGAGAAACAATCTGTCAGCAGGCGCTTGCATGTTGCTGTGGTGTAAAATATGCTTCAGCAGAGCTTTTAGATGAAGGTGGAAGAAGAATAAAGGATTAGTTGTCTACTTCCAACAAAATCAGCCAGTGAAAACCTATAGGTCACAACAGTAGAATCCTGTGTACATAGAATGGTCATCCATCAGCATTTTCCGTGAGTTGGCACCTAACAGTAACAGCACGAGAGGGAGGTGGATATAGGACATCCAGAAGAGAGCAGACACATCTTGAGGGGGTGAGCATTACTAGAGTTGAACTGTAGGAGCTCAGTTGACTGCAGGCTTACTGAAGTAATATTGAATGTTTACCATTTAAAGCTAACAGAGGGAGTGACGCATATAGGCCCTAGCAAATATAACAGTGAAAGTGTTGGTTCCATTTACTGTTGATAATTTTCAAAACACAGGTTGGTTGGTTTGTTTTATGACTATACAAATAATGAGTGTGGAACTACGGAAGTCTTTTTCGTAATACTGAGTGGTAGCAGTGGGGGAGGCAGGTGAGCTGGAATGTTCCCGGGTAACCTATCCTTTTGGGAAATCCCATCCATGATATCGAATGATTGGCAATCGGATGATTGAGGACACTTTCTTGAGTCTGAGCTTTTTTGATAAACCCAGCCTATCAAGTGTGGAGCCCTGATGGTGTTGTGGTTACCAGTTGGCTGGCTATCTGTAACCACCGGTCCCTTCAATGGGCAAAATGAGTCTTTATACTGCCGTAACGAGGCTGTTCGACTCTCTTATAGGGTTGCCGTGCGTCAGAATTGACTCAATGGCAGTGAGTTTGGTTTTTGTTTGATTTTTTGGGTTATCATCCACTACCATCCAACTTTTCTACCTTCTCTCTAAGTCTTCCCCTGCCCCCTCCAGCATCCATCCCTGATCTGAGTCAGGCTATTAGTGCCTGGGGCTTTCTATGCCATTACACATCCCTTAAATTCATGCAAATGATAGCCAGTCCATGCTTACATTTCCTAGTGGAGGTGGCAAGCTCGATGAGAGGAAAGATCCGAAGCTCTGTACAGTGTGAGTATGTTCGCAAGAACATAAAATAAATGACAGCGAAGAGAAAGAGTTGTCTTTGGGACTGATCAAGACAGTTGCTCTGCTAACAAATCTGACTCCAGTGGTTCAATTTTCCTTGGTCTATTTAAGTGTTTTACAAGTCCAGAGTTACATAACAGACTGTTTTAAGAAGAGCAGAATCACTGCCAATTTGTGATCAATCCGAAATTATAAAATCGGCCAGTAGGGAAAAGAAGTCAGCATCTACAAATTCAATACCGGGAACTTTTCAGGAATATTCCAATTGTGTGAAGCAGAGAACCTGGTGAGCTTAGTGATTGGTCTGGCTCCTACCCAGTCTCTTGTTGACGTGAAGGACAGACTGCCTCGCCTTGTGGCGCACACTTGCCTTCCAGACAAGACCTAAAATAAACCCGCCTGGTTCAGCTTGACTAATAATAACAGCTAGCCAGCATTTACTACGTGCTTACTGTGCCTAGCGCTTCAAATGTTATCCAATCCTTGTGCCAGCCCTGAGTGTGTATTACTAATAGCTTTCTAAGAGCACCCACCTATTAAAAGTTTACTGTGTGCCTGGCACTGTTTGAAGTATGCATGCTAAGTCAGCATCTTTTAAGATCAGTACCATTATTAATATTATAGTTAAGTTTACAGTCGAGGACACCAAGGCACCGAGAGGATTAAGTAATTTATCTAGCTGTTGAATACCTAGAACCAGGGGACTTGCGTCCAGAAGACACAGCATAGCAAGAGCCAGCCTAGCCTGCCAGGATATGAGTCCTAGCTGTGTGCCTGGGGTACTGGGTGCTCTTACCCACATTCCTTAACCTCTGTGGGCCTGCGTCCTCCTAGATGAAAGGTGGGTGATGATAGCAGTGCCCACCTTGTCTAATGGTTGAGAGACATACATGAATTAAGCACAAGGGTGCTGGGCATGTAATGAGTGGTTGTGTGTGTGTGTGTGTATCTTAGTGTCCGTTGAATAAAAATAAATGCAGTCTGGCTTTTCAGAGCCATGACACTGTGCTGTCTTTTCATTGCTCATATTCTTTTAATAGAGCTAGAAACCTTGGCTCCACTTCTACAACCAGCTAGCCCACATCCCCACCCACTCTACTCGCTATAGATCCAGCCAGATTAGAAAGGAGAGCTTAGCAGGAGGTGCCCAGACCTTGGCCACTGGTTGCAACTCTCTACCCGAGATGCTATGGTATCAGAGTTATGCTTTCTTGGTTGGTTGTGTCTCCGAAGAGAGAAATGCAGGTGCTTGGAATGTGATCTATGCCGGTGGACTCTGAGTTGCTCTGGAGAAGGTAGGCACTCTCCTCGCCACCCTCGTCTTTGTTCTCGATCAGTTCATCTCAATGTGTCAAATCATCTGACGTCTTTGGGGTAGAACCCAGATCCATAGGGCCCTGGCTCTGAAGAGTCAGTCAACTTTGCTTGGTCCAGACTGGGGGCCAGGAAGCTGCTTTTTTAAACCAACACCCTAGATCAGCGGTTCACAACCTGTGGGTCACAACCCCTTTGGGGGTCGAACGACCCTTTCACAGGGGTTGCCTAATTCCTAACAGTAGCAAAATGAGTTATGAGGTAGCAATGAAAATAATTTTGTGGTTGGTGGGGTCACCACAACATGAGGAACTGTATGAAAGGGTCGCGGCATTAGGAAGGTTGAGAACCAGTGCCTTAGATGGTTCATGCCAGTTGACCCTTGACCTCACATGGAGTAAAGGTACCCTCGTGTACTTGATGGTTCCCAAACATCAGTGTGCCTGCAAATCACTTGGCACCTAAGAGGCAGAGTGCAGTCCAAGCAAGACTTCAGCGCTGGTCCGCAGACCACTGCTTAGAGCGGAGGCCTCTGGTTATGTGTGGGAGACATCCTGGCTAGCTCGTGAAAGGGGGAAGAAAGATATCAAATGTGCTCAAAGCTAAAGAAGGTCTTATTTTTTTCATCCTTTTCCAGTGTGCAAACGATCTTCACAGTGAGCAGAAATTAAGAAAGAAAAAGCGTACTCGGCTATTTGTGCTGACTGGCCTCTATCATTTCATAAATGGAGTCCTGGGCCAGTACTCCTAGCAACACTATTTGATTTACTGATAAACTGAGATAAGGGTAATCAAACTTCATGCTTCAGGGCATAAGGTGATTGCCTGCTGCGGCGGTCAGGATGCAATTGGTCCCCTTATGGTTTGCACAGTTGACTCGATGCATTAGAGAGACTACTCGAGCTGCTCCTGGAAAAGGCGGCCAGGGGTTCCTGGCAGAGACCCCCATGGCCTGAGATCACATGGGAAATGATCTGTTTGGAGAGGAACAACCCTATCATCATTGACTTTACCATTTTTGTGTCCTATGAAGATTCAAGAGGCGCCATGGTGGTGTAGTGGTTACACGTTGGGAAGGTCAAAACCACCACTTGCCCTGTCTGAGAAAGGTGGGGCTTTCTATTCTGTTAGCGTTACAGTCTCAGAACCCCACAGGGCAGTTCTACCCTGTCCGATGGGCTCACTGTGAGACAGAGCTGACTTGATGGCAGTGAGTTTGGTTTTGTTTTATTAAGATTCAAAGGAGCCCTGGTGGCATCGTGGTGTGAGGTTTGGACTGCTACCTGCATGACTGGCAGTGTAAACCCACGGCGGGAGACAGATGAGGCTATCTACTCCCCTGAATACTTACAGCTTCGGACACTGCTCTGCCCTCCTTGAGTTGGAATCCACGAGTCTCTGTGCTCTGCAGGCTCTGGCCCACAGCACAAGGAAAAGGGATTATGAGCAAGAGACGAGATGGCCGTGGGTCAGGGTTACTTTATGGAGATTCAGCTATGGAATGCATGTATGTTTTAGGGCCCAGGGTAAGGCTGAGAGTATATTGTATTTGGAATGAGAAGATCTGAATGCCAGCCTGGATTAAGAATGTCAGTGGCCTAGATAAAGCGCTGGCCCCTCAGAGGCTCCGCCGTTTCATCTGTAGATGCCCTACCTTCTCCCACAATGAACGTGAGCATCTGGGAAGATAATGTGCATGAAAGTGCCTTGTAAAAACCGGATAAGTATTGCTCAGATAGAAGGCATTATGCTGATATGATGAGTTATGCTTTACGGAATTACTGTTTATTATAATCAACAATATATAAACTCATACCCTATGTGATGATATCATACGCATAATGACAGAGAACATTTATTGAGTTCTTAATCTATGACAAACACTGAAATGCTTGATCTGCATTCTTGGATAACCCTCACACCAGCCCTTAAAGGTAGACTCCTTTTTATTCC
The DNA here is from genome assembly GCF_000313985.2 of Echinops telfairi. Lineage (NCBI taxonomy): Eukaryota > Metazoa > Chordata > Mammalia > Afrosoricida > Tenrecidae > Echinops > Echinops telfairi. The sequence goes on from NW_022103905.1 coordinate 5,908,984, forward strand.
TGGTTTATAGATCAGGATACCAACGTGGAATAGATATCAGTTAGTTTCCTATTGCTGCTATTTTAGTGACCTAAAAGAGGGTACAAGAAGTTCTGGTGCCCTACTAGGCTATGCTTTGAGTTAATCTCAAGGTCAGTAGTTAGAAACCAGCCCCTGCTCTACAGGAGAAAGATGAAGCTTTCTACTCCCATAAAGAGGTATAGGCTCAGAAACGCACATGAGGCAACTCCTTCTGCCCTATAAGGTCACCGTGACTTGGTGGCAGTGAGTTTTGAGAAAACAATGCACATGTCTTGTCTTTCATTTCTGGAGGAGGTCAAAACCCATAAATTGATTGTCTGGGGTGAAATCCAGATGTCAGAAAGAGTATCCTCGTCCTGCAAGCCTCTAGCAGAGAACCCCACTCCTTGTCATTTCCCACCTCTGGAACCCAGCTGCATTTGCTGACGAGCAGGCAGTCCTTGCTCCGGTGATAAAATTAGTACTAAATTTTCAATCGCATGATTCAGATCTCTGCTTCCGTTGCCACACCTCCTTCTCTGACTTTTCTGCTGTCTCCTTTCATTTTCAATGACCTTGGTGATGACTTTGAGCCCACCTGGATAATCTAGATAAAATTCCTACTTTAAAGTTGTTCAATTCAACATGTTTACAAATTCACAGGTTCCAGGTGCAGACACATTTTTTTGAGTGGGTGCCCATTATTCTGACTACTTTAGTGCCTTATTAGGAACAGACAGCAACAAGGTCAGAAGTCACACTCAACCTGTCTGACTTCCTAGACCTTCATCCCAACCATTCACCACCTACGCAAACAATGAAGCCACTGCCCTGAGTCTGTTCTGACACAGCGCACCCTACAGGGCAGAAGAGAACTGCCCCGTGGGGTTCCCAAGGCTGTAAGTCGCCACCTAAGCAGGCTGGCACATTGTTTGCCCACAAAGTGACTGGCAGCTTTGAATGCAGACCTTTTGGCTAGTGAGCAAGTGCTTTAACTGCTGTGCCACCAGGGCTCCTTCCATGAATGGCACAAAAACAAAACCAAACACACTGCAATCAAGTCAATTCTGATTCATAATGACCCTATGAATGACCCTCACTCTAAACCTCCTCAAATCGTTCTCTAGAGGAAAAAATATGTGTATGTGTACACACTATATATATATATATATATATACACACACACACACCTATATATCCCATATGTGTGTATACACACCATATATATATATCTATAGTATACACACACACACACACACATATATAGCATGCATATATAATAGTCATCCATTTATTCTTCCGAGTATAAACATTATTCATCTAATTGACTACAGTTAGAATCTCAGAATCCAGTAGTCTTCATTCGGTGACTTTCAGGAACCCAAGGGTATCTGTCTTGTTGGACGATGCGAGTGTCTTTTAATGGCATTCCCAGTCCAGTCTAGGATGGCTGAAGACAGGTGGCAGGGAAACTGGGCCATCGTTCATTGGCTCCGACACTCTCCTGGTTAATTGGATGGGTACCTCAGATGAGACAGCGCTCCCCCATCCACTGATACTCAAGACCCATAGTCACCTTGCCAGCTTGGTGTCTACAGGGGCCAACCAGGATGTTTCTAACGAACTGTAGAAAGTTGTCAAGAATCATGCCTCAAACCCTCTTACCCACCATTTCTCTCTCCTTCTCTTCTTTTTGTCAGCCAGTTAGCTCATTTCAGAGGTTTGAGAAAAGATGAAGCACAAAAAGCTGGAAGTTTAGACATTTAGGCTTATCTTAACCATTATTGGGCAGTTACCACAGAGTTGGTCCTGAGTCAAGGAGACCCCAATATGTCGAAGTCGAACTATGTCCCATAGGGTTTTCAATGACGATGTTCCAAAAGAGCTCTTCCAGGCTTTCTTTCAAGCCACCTCTGAGTAGACTCCAACGGCCGACTCTTCCATGACCAGACAGGTAGGTGCATTAACCGTTATCGTCACTCAAGTACCTCCAGCTCAGTTATTGGCCAACAAAACATCGATGGTCACGGCACTTACCCAACAGGCCTCAGTTTCCCTCTTAGAACAAAGTGGATTCGGAATGGGCAGCAGAAAGACTCTAGAATGATCACCACACTTCTTTCTAGTGAAAGAGGATTCCTCAATGTTATATTTATCTCCCTACTTCAAATTACTACACAATATAATCGAATCTGGGAGTGATTTGATTGATTTTAAGTTTTTCATTAAGTAAAAGTTTAATTAACTTCATGAAGAGCTAGGTAGCCGTCTATATAAAGAGACCAACCTACAGACACCCCAACTTCTACATTTATTATTTCCCTTTTACATTTTACACTTGCTCTTTTCTTTCCTGATCACTTAAATAAACTTCATTGCCGCTAATATAATTTTAGGCTCTATTTTAAGAAACACATAGATAATATTTTCAGTTAGCAGTAATTGCACCTATTTCAGCTTTCAGGGTTGATATACTACCATTGGACAATTTCCCTATACTTTTCCGTTATAACCCTAAAATTCCATCCACCTTTGCGCATCCAGGATGTTAAGGCAAATGGATTTCTCCCTGGCTGGTTTGCGGTGGCTGCTGCAGTTGAGTGGCTAGGACTAAATACAGGAGAAAGAATGTCTTCGTTGATTGATTAGCAGCATCTAGGGAATAAGTGGGACCATGGTAGCGCCTATGCATTATACTTACCATCTTTGACAGCGTTTTCTTCAGAGGTACAACTCATCCACGTTGGACGGGGCCTTTGTACAGCTTGGTGTTTTCAGGCAGGTGTCATCTGGTGTGGTATCTCAGACAGCCACAAGACGAGAGTCTGAAAAAGTGGTTATGTGTTGGGATGCGGACCATGAGGCCTTCCCTTCAAACCCACCAGCTGCTCAGTGGGAGACAGATGAGCCTTTGCCCTCCCATAAAGGTTTACAGTATCAGAAATCCACAGGGGCCAGTTCCACCCTATGCTACAAGGGTCGCCAGGAGTCTGAATCAACCTGACGGCAGTGGGTTTGATTTTACCTGTGAGAAGGTTTAACCTGTGAGAAGGGAGACCCTAATTCCCAAAGGATAGGGAAACTTGAGAATGATCACTTGACCCAAGAAACTCCTTGCCATTTGCTTAATTCTTTTGCAAGTATTTTCACCATTGCAGACATTTTACACTAGACTCAAAAAAGGCGATGTTTGCTAATGCAGAGAATACCTTACCATGGGTGTGCAAGCGTAGATATTTTTTAAAACTACATCACCACCACCACCACCACCCACACACAAACATACATCCTGAGATTTACACACATGCACATATACAGAAGCCCATTGTCCTCCGACCTTATCAGCTTACTGGATTAGAGAAATCAGGCAAATCTTCCGTTTCCGTCAGTCTTTGTTTCTGTTTGTGTAAAGTGGAAAAGAATGCCACTTACCCTAAAAAAGAGCTGTGAAATCAATTAGGGGATAATGAGTGTAAATTGGCCAGGACGGTTCTTAGAAAACAGTGAAGTGCTCAGTGGGGTTGAGGTTGTCATCATTCGAATGCTTTGGGCTACACAGAACATAAAGCTGAGCTCCAAATTGCCTGAACAGTACAGTTTATTACGTCACATCATTAGAAGGCGTAAGAAGGGTGGTTCCAGGGGTGGTTTGTTTGTTTGGGGTAACAATAGCATCAAAAACTAAGTGCTTTCCATCTTTCTTCTCCTCGATTCTTAGCCTATCAAGTTTGCCCCAACTAGTTCTTTTGGATGGTCTCAAGAAGACTGGCACAGGCTAGATGGGAATCCAGCAGATCAAGAGACCAGTTCTTCTAAGAAAACGAACACACTTCCCCTCAGTTTCCGTGCACAGAGCTGCGTCACACGCTTACACTGAACCCTAAAGCAGCCTCTAGAGAGAGATGGGGTAGCTCCACGCTCCTCTGGCCGGCCACTGCGCATTGGCATCAACTCCACAGCAGTCATATGGTGTCTATTGCATAAGCACATTCATGAGTACTTTAAAACTATAGAACTTTGGTGCATGGCCAGTCATAGTTCTTTGGCATTACCAGACATGTTGCATATCTGGAACAGGATGTGCCTTCCATTAGGCAATTAAAAATATAAAAGAAAGGATATTAAGAGACAATGCTGCAGAAAGTCGTCAGAATATGTAAAATCGGTTTGTCTTTGCTAGGAGTTCATGTTTCTCTCTCTCTCTCTCTCTCTCTCTGTCTTTTAACTGTAGCTTGTCTTCAATGAGAAAGAAATAAGACACCCCTGGCCAGATTAGCCCTTTGAAACATCATAAGAAATACATGGCATAATTATAAAGGCACCTTTATTTCTCGGGGGGTAGAGACAGAAATATTAACTCTATTTTTCTCGTCTCTGTAATCTGTTTCATGATTACAAATTCACATTTCCTCATGGTCTCTACGTCAAAAACCATTAACCCTTGAAGCACTCACCTTAAAAGTTTCATGGGTTTCTGATACATATTAAAAATCTCACGTCCGTGAAGAAAAGTTACCTGCTCCTCCTCTTTCTTCTTTTTTTTCAATGTTTCTTGTCATTTAACAAAATATATTGTAGGCTACCTGAGGGGAACCTCTACCTGGCTCCATGGTTCCCTCACTGTAATGTTTAACCTCATTTCCTGGTACAGTAACACAATAAATCAGCCCTGCAGCACCAGGAATGTAGGCAAGGAGGTTTCTCCTTTCCTGCACTTGAACGCCTGATCGGCCTTTGGACTCAGATATAAAAATGAATCACCGAGATTCTCAATAGCTGAAATTTCTTTTTTTGGTGGTTTATGGTTGTATTTTTGTTCACCAATCTGAAGCTTGATCAAATAAAGCTCGTCTCCCTTCCAGGTAAACACTAGTGTGTTCTACTGTTCTGTGCACTCCCAGCCTGTACCGCTTGCCTTCCTGAGTCTCCTTGAGGATAGCCGGTGCTCCTTCAAAGTCAGATTCTGCGAGCCTAGCTTACCTCACTGGAAAGCCGAGATGATATGTTTGTCTCGTAGAGGGGGCCGGCTTTAAAGAAGAAATACATGCAGGAAAGCCATTGCTCTCGAGCCCATTCCGGTTCATCATGAGCCAGAGGGATAGAGGAGAACTCTGGCATTTCCCAGGCTGTAAATGTTTACAGGAGCAGACGGCCCTGCTTTCCCCCACCGAGAGGCTGGTGGGTTCAACCTGCGCAGCGAAGGCTGCCTGTCAATGTGTAAAATATATGAGGGGGGGTTTCAAAAAGTTCATGGAAAACTCCCATTATTTTTAGTTCAATTTTTCCATGAACTGGGTGAAGAGCTCAGCCTCCCAGAACATCCCTGGATGCCTATAGCAAAATGCATAACGAGATGAAAGATATGCAGCAACAGTTCTGCTGCGAGATGGGCTTTCTTGAGCACTCATGGAGAGAGATACCACCACTCTATGGGGACACGTTGTCCTGAAAATGCTGGGCAGCATTCTGGCAACTGACACCGAGTGGATCTGGGAATATACTGTTTATGTTGTATTTTCATATAATGAACTGTGACATGAATAATGGACCAAGTGCCCCCAGTGAGTTCACCCTGTTACTGTCGCTTGAACCCGGTTGTGGGATGACTTTATGGGGGGCATTCCCTCCACTCATCCTCTTACTCAACACTCACCAATGCAACAAATCGTGTTGGAGTGAATTCAAAGAGGCAAGTCCAGTGATCATCGCACCCCGCCCTGGCTTTGTGGGCATGTGACCTCTGCAATCAACTCGGCGCCCACACTCAGAATAAGCTGCCGTCGCCATCTTGGAATTTTAAATTGTTTAATCAAGCCCCCCAATGCCATTCTTTTACTGGTACCCATAAATCATGTAGCCAGTCCTGGTTGCACCTTTTCCACAATCGAACCTATTCTGTGTCTATCTAAGCACACAGACAGTTGGAAAGAGTCACAGAGTAACTACTGGGTTGTGTCTGAGATCCCATTGCCTCACACACAAAGGCCATTCGCTTGACATCTCTGGGTCTTGGTTTTCTCACTTGTAAACTAAGTCCTGGTCCCCACAGGGTGACTTCCGCTCCTGACCATGCTTTAAGAGCATATTGATTATAACTATGCTGGGCATACCTTCAACACTGGAAACCAGAACATGAACCAAGGGACAAGTATCAAAGCTAAAATTGTGACCTCCAAATTCATGGAAGGCTGTGGAGGACAGTGGGAGCCCAAAGGGCATCTGCAGAGTATCCAGTCTGATTAAGCCCTTGGCAGATCCCCTCTAGCCACTGGCAAAGGTCTGGAACAGCCTTACCCTGAAACATGGAGCATTGTAATCCTGACTATACTGGGTACTTACTTGGTTGACCTCCCTCTAGACCCAACCTGAATTTGCCATAGATGCAAGGATCTCTTGCTTGTTCCAGGACAAAAATTTCTTCCCTGATTTTTAACATATTGATGGTTGTCCTTTCTCTCTTACTCATTGTATTTTAAAATTTATATTACTATTGTTTTATCGTCACCGCTTCACGTAGTTTTGGTTCATTATTGCTTCTGTTGGGTTTACCAGTTTGTGAAGCCCAGAAGGAGTGGATGCATAGAGATAATAACTGAGGCAAGGGTTTGTAGAGAGGGTAGGGGTAGGAGTGTGGGGGAGACAGGGAGGGTGAGGGGATTTCAGGAGTAAACAATGAAGGCGGGAGGGGAGGGTAGCACTAGAACTGAATGTGATTTCACAACTCATTTGAAAGGCAATTTAATCATGGGGTGGGGAGAAAGTGTGCTAAAATTGATGGGGTTAATGATTGTACAATTCTTCTTGATACAAATGAATGGTTGAATTGTATGATATGTGGATTATGTGCCAATAAAACTGTAAAACAAGAAAAGGAAATGAGAATATGAGGCCGATGCTCCTGGGCTCTGCACCCTCCATTTCAAAATGAACGCAAACCCTTGCTTGAAAAGTTGAACTTTCTGCTCAGTGTGATTGAAACCTTTGACTTCTCCACTAGACCTGGGGGTGAGATCACTTGCCCTTTGGGAATTTTGCAGCTGAAACGAAACTTAATGGAGCACTAGGATTCTGTCACTCCTTTCATTTGGCTCTGGGCTTTTGCTCCTGTAGATTTTTTTCCTGCTAATTTCCCAGAAGAGACTCACACAGATGCATTTGCAGCCTATTAAACATGCGCCCCACCCCCACCCCCAACCCACCACCACCACGCACATATATACACCTGAATCCAAGACCTGAATACTCCCATGTACAAGCATTGGCATCCTTGAGAATTTTCTCTAATTTTCAAAGCCAGAACTTTGGTGTTTAGAAAGGTGAGCATGAAAATAAAATTAGGAGTCCCGGAGTGGCACAAAGGCTTAAGCACTGGGCTATGATGTGAAAACGTTCCAAAAGGTCACGACCTTGACCGCCCGAGGGTTCAGTTGTACTGTGCACACGTGGGGTCACGTGCGTCAGAATCAACTCCA
>NW_022103905.1:5917509-5919908 GCF_000313985.2 Echinops telfairi
TAGAAGCCTTGGAACCAAATGGGAGTTGACTTACACTTTTGCTCAGGAAATCTTTCTTCAATCCCCTGATGGTTGGCTGACTGATGTGTGTACATTTGATCAGCCGTGACTGGGCTGAGTTGGAAAGAACCACAGAGACAGTGCATCTAACTTCTTCCTGCTCCAGCCCTATAGGCAGGCAGACTTACAGAGTCATCCTTATCTGCTTTGCTATTTATTTTATGAGTAAGCAAAATGGCTCCGCGTGATCAAATTTGGAAATAGGTTGGATTCCAGCAGCCGTTTATCTTCAAAGTAAACTCTCAACAAGTCAGCTGTAGAAATCAGTTTATGAAAAGCATGCATTTCATGTTGAGCAACACATCCAAACGGAAGTTTACCTAAAGCTATATTGTCCCTTATGTGGACTGTGGTCATGTAGGCTGATGGCTCCAGCAAAGAGAAAGACAGGTGATAGAAAACATCCTCCTGTCCTAGCCTCGTATTATTGTTATGTCTTCCAGTCGATACTGACCCTGTAGAACAGCAGAAGGCTCCCTAGGCTCTAGTCTTTCCCGGGGCAGGCCACCCGGTCTTATCGCCCTGAAGAGGCTGCTGTGTTGAAACTCCTGGCCTTTTGGCTCTAGCTGGGCTCAGACGCACCCCCAATACTCAGAGGCTTTAAGGGGAAGTTTCATTTCCCTATCCACGTCTTCAGCCAAGGGAAAAGAGACCTCGTATTATTTTCCTCAGGCTGTCATCACAAAATGACCCCAATCGTGTCTTAAAAGGTGGCAGCAGATGAAGCTGTCTACTCCCATCAAGATTTACAGTCTCAGAAACCCAAAGAGGCAGATCTACTCTGTCCTGTAGGGTTGCCGTGAGTCGGAATTGGCAGTGCGCTTTGCCTTACGCTGTGTCTCGCGGTGCAGGAGGACAGCAGTGCAAACCTACGACTTGGCAGGCTTGATTGCTTCTGGAGGCTCTGAGAAAGAAATTCCCATATTTCTGCCTCCTGGCTTCTGGTAGCTGTTGGCAATCCCTGGCTTATAAACACATCGCTTCCCTGTCTGCTTCCATCTTCTCGAGACTTCTCTGTTTTTCCATGTCCTTTCCTTTCACTGTTCAACCAAAGGAACCTGGTGGCACTATGGTTACAGTGCTGGGCTTTAATCTAAAGGTCAACAGTTGGAACCGTCGAGAGCTGCGAAGCCGGAGAGAGATGTAGTAGTGGTCTGCCATTAAGATCCCCCAAACCAACTGATTGAGGGGTCGGCCCCATTACCAACTAAGTGGACAGCACCACCACCCTCCCCCCCAGAAGAGTTCACTTCAGAGGACAGCACTGGAGCTCCAGCTCAAGGAGAGGGACTGGTCTTGTCAGAGCACACAGGAGCCAATGAGGGGGAAAAGAAAAACAAACAAAAGTGAAGCACATCCTGGCTCACCAAGCCCTGAGGATAATGATCCTGCTCAGAACAGCAATGCACAGGGATGAGCACAGGGCTGGCCTCACCCTGGGACACAGCATTCCTCACTGACCCATAGCACCATTGGGGACAACACTAGAGACACACGGTGGGAATTGTGCCCGCCATGAGCTCACTACGCCAAAGCCAGCCTCTAGGGGTGTGCAGCAGAGCAGCCTGGGGAGCAGAGCAATGAAGTCCCCAGGGACAGAGGCGGTGCCAAGGCATGGCACCCCATCAGACTCGACTGGAAAGCACCCGAGAAGGACAACAAACAGACCCTCAACTATTTGTACGTTTTTTGGTGTGTGGTGTTGTTATTGTAGCTATTGTTTTGCTTTCTATTGTTGCTTCATTGTACTCAGTCTTGTGATGGTACATAGCATGTCTACCTGGAAGGGAGAGGCGGAATAAACAAGCCAGAAGAGAGAACAATGGGATGACAGATCAGGGACCATGGGAGAAGGGGAGGAGGCGGAAAGGAAGTGGGTGTTAACAAACTCAGGGACAATGGAACAACAAGTGATCCAAAATCAGTGGCAAGGAGGGTGTAAGAGGCCTGGCAGGGTTGGATCAAGGGCAGTGTAACCGAGAAGAATTCCAAAAATCCAAATGAAGGCTGAACATGATAGTGGGGCAAGAGGAAAGTACAAAGCAATAGAGGAAAGGACTAGGAGGCAAGGGGTAGTCATAGAGATCTAAATAAAGGCATATACAGATGTAAATATATTTATATATGATGAGGGCGAAACAGATCTATGTACATACATTTATAGGTTGATTATTAAGAAAACAGATGGACAGTGGGCCCCTTCTTAAGTACTCCCTTAACACAAGAACACTTTGTTCTAACAATTCGGCAGTCTGAGATGCTCACCTTCCTGGCAGGATCGCTGAAGACAATGGGTGCACAAGCAAATGTAGTAAAGAAAGCTGATGGTGCCCTGCTAC
>NW_022103905.1:5920927-5956762 GCF_000313985.2 Echinops telfairi
GCTTCTTCTCCATGGATTACAACCATGGAAACCCTATGGTGCGGTTCAACTCTGCTCTATAGGATCGCTGTGAGTTGCAATCAGCTCCCTCCACTACAATGGGCATGGCTTTTGTTTGGTGTTCAACCTGGTACAGACATTAATGCCAAGTGTCAACAACCGGATGAAACTGCTTTGTGCTTTAGATATACACGTCCACAATGACTTCGGTTTTCCATTTGCTTTTCCTGGTGGGCATTTGGCCACTGAGGAGTCTAAGCACATTCACGTCTCTCCTTTGTGACTGTCATTCTTCATTGTTGATGCAAAAAGGCAGTTGCTTTATCACCCGCAGCAGGAGAATAACAGTGATTTTGATTTCGCTTAGATCGTTGTGAGAATCAGATTAAAGTTCACTCTAAAAATAGACATTGTTGTCACTGATTTTATTTTAGCACTTTATATTTTGGAAGCTTAAGAGGAAACAGGTTGGAATAAGAGAGAAGAAAAGCCAAACTTATAATATGATAGTTTAACTGAAATATACAAATTACCTCCATTTTTTTCTCCTACTGAGTCCCTAGAGTATACGTATGACATATAAAATGATAAGAGTTTATTCTCTACAAGTTCCCATCTGAAAGCTAAAATTAGCTATATATTTGAAGAAGCATATGCCACTGTTAGCAGAATCCAAGTATTAGCATTCACTCTGTTGACATAAGGGCAATAACTAAATTCACCTACAAAATTCCAGGTTTACTTAGGAAGAAATGTGACTTCTTTAATGGAGGATCTCTTCAACTTTGCTATTTTAAATATGAAGACAAAAACGAAAAAACACAAAGGATTTTTAAAGAAGGAAAAAACACCATTAATAACTCTTTTCTTTCTATCTATTCCTTTATATCCTTTGTCTGTCTATACAGTTGTTTTTATAAACTGGCGATCAGTGAACATAAAGTTTTATATTCTACTTAGTATTACATTATAAGGTAAGAGTTACTCGTCTTCATTGTTATCATTTTAATGAGTATGTAATATCCCACAAGGATGGTCTCATATATTCATTCCAACAACTTCTCTAGGTTTGCTTCCTTTAAAAATTGTTTCGCCATCATTCTTAAGGGCTATATCATGAACCATACTCTAGTAAGCTTCCTTTTCTCTTCTAGTTTAGATGATTTACTTAAGATAAATGATCAAAAGTATGAAATTACGAGATCAAGGAATAGTTTCATTGGTATGTATGGATGTGAGTATGTGTGCTATATACATTTCCAGATTGTTTTCTGACGTGCTTGAATGGATTTACCTTACTAGGAGCAATATACTGGTGCCATCACAACTAACTTTACTAGTGTTAAATATCTATTCATTCTATTAAAAGTAAAAACATCCATTGAAGCAGTACAAAGTTGTATCTCTTTGGTATCTTTTTTTCGGTTTCTTGCAAGCAGCCTGACTTTCTAAGAGACCAGGACAAGACACTTATGGACAAGCATGGCATTGCTTGACACATGGAAAGACAATCTGAAGACTGCTACTGGGGAATTGTTAGCGCATCTCCATTCTCACCAAAAGCTCCCTGTGTCTCGGCAATAGACTCAGCTCTGACAGGTCATTTCAGGCTCCCGTTGCACTAGGAGAAGTGAGCAGAGGAAGGAACATTTCAGTATGCGGGCAGTATTTTAAAGGATCTATGAAATAATTACCACCCACACAGAACATGTCAGTTCTTACGTTGCATGACAAACCATCCCAAAATCGAACATTTAAGACAATAGCCATCATTATGTAGGACATGTATCTGCAGGTTGAGCCCAGCTCCCCACGAAGACTCATCTCTGAACCACACTGTACCAACGAGGGTGCCTTCACAGGAGCTGGGGGAAGCACATCTAAGCTGCTGCATTCACCTGGTGGGCTCCCTTGGACCAGTAGCGAGCTCAGCTAGGGCTCAAAGCCCAGGGCTTGCTTCCTCTCTACCTTGTCCTCTTCCTGAAAGCCTTTCCACAGGAAGCTCCAGCTTCCTCATTCTACGGTGGCTGAGTTCCAAGAATATGCCCTAAGACATAGGAAGTAGAAGCTACCAGTTTATTAAAACTTCAGCCCAGAAACCAGAATAACATTATATCCATTATGCTTATGACACAAGCAGTCGTTGCCCAGTTTCAAGAAGATAATATGTACACCGCTGCTAAGTGAAAGGAGTATTAAAAAAAATCACGGACCATGTTTTTAAACTAGCATATCGTACTGGTCTTCCCCCTCCCCCACTTTCCAGAGTACTGAGAATTTATAGAATTTTCCATATGACCCAATCCATTATTCCCCCAAACAAAGAAGTCACACCAGTATTTCTTGAACTAATTATTCCACTACTGGGAATCTCACAGTCTTCCTTCCTCTACTCAGACCACCCCAGGAAGCCAGCTCTCAGTGTTTTTAATTATCTGTGCCATTGTTCTTTTTATTGAGGTAAAGACTAGAGGTTTGACTTGAGTGAATGATGCATCTCAAAATAATAATATTCTTAAGTATATCTGATAGATTTCTACTAGGAAAATGTTCAACTTCTAATGTGCTGACTGCCTTACTTATGAGAATCCTTCTTGATTGCCGAGTGGTTGATTCAGGTGTGTCAGGAAAAGAGAAATCATTTCAACAGCAGTTTCCTTGTTCAGTCTTCCAAAGACTAACAAGAGAGAAGTCATAACACAGGAAAAGGTAGTGAGTCATCAGAGGTGGTCGTCAGAAATGGCTAGAACACATGACAGCTGTGGACATAGGAGAGAAATAAAGCAGAGAGATGCTCATAATAATTTTCATAGCAATAACCATAATTACAGTGAACACTTATTGTACTCATTATTTGCTTGGCATTGTTTAAAAGGTCTGTGATACACTGAAGTCTGTAACCCTCAAAGTAACCCATTTAGATAGATCCAATCATTACCCCCTTTATACAGATGCAAGGTGCAGTAATTTTCTGAGTTCACGGTAGCTAATGAGTAGTGGAGCCAGAAAATTCTTAAAGAAAAGCCCGTTTCCTCCTTGAGTTATGCCACAATTCCAAATTCACTGCCTTCAAGTGGAGGCCGACCCTATAGGACAGGGTAGAACTGCCCCCGTGAGTCTCAGAGACTGAAGCTCTCTACAGGAGTAGAAAGCCCCATCATTCTCCCTCAGTGGGTTGTACAAGGATGTTTATTGCAGGTGTGTAGAGAACATGTCCACCATCGCGTGACTCCTTCCTCAGGTTTCTTGCACCGATGCTTCTTCTGCCATCTCATTGGGGTCTGCTGGGGTGGGACGCATAACTTCATCTAGTGCTATTCTTTCATTTGCCACTGAAGTAAGAAGGCTGAGGGTGGAGTGTAGACAAGACTTCTAGGTGTGGGACCTTCCCGTCTCCCAAAAACAGCAGTAAAATGAGGCTAGCAAACGTAGCAGCATGTTTATTCAGCCAATTACGAATGCTTGCTTGACCTTTCCCACTTGCCATCTTCCTGGTGTGGTGTTGGAGACCCCAGACCCTGGAGTCCACCTGACTAACTCCACCATTGAGTTTTATGACCAAAGACACATTGCCTCTTCACTTGCTCATCTGTGAGACTGGAAAACTTGTGACAGCTTCCCGCAGGGGGTGGGCACAATGTCTAGTGCCTTCAACATGGCTTCCATTCAGTCCTGTGTGGTGGGATCTCCTCATTTCTCACTGTCCAGTCTCCAGCATGTTCCTATCCCATACTATTACCGGTGTGCTGGGAAAATGCTTTCTTAGGAAATGAATAGTTCGTGAATTGGTCTGTGAACTTATTTCCATGAACGGGTCCTAAGTCTGGCCTTCCCAGAACTCACAGTCTCGTCAGAAAGTCAAGTAGCTGGGCGGTGTTCCCCACGATGGCAAATCCCTGATAGAAAGGGGTGGAGTGTTTGGGAATGCAGATCAGGGAAAGGCATCGCATGGGCGATGGCATCTGCCTTGGGTCCTAAGGGCTGTTTAGGAATGTGCCTTAGGAACTTGTTGGCCAGAGTTTTTGAGGAAGACATTGAAGACAGAGCACAGAGCAGAAGAGATGAGCTGGAGTCCTTTGGGCCTGGTGACTGGAGAAAAAGCGCTAACTGCGGAAACAGGAATGCTCCTATGGACTTGAGCAAAGGAATAAACCGTGTCAGTACACCGTGCTGATGCAAAGCTGTGACTAAAATAAGCGCCGATAATAATACTACTTCTTCACGCTTGTATAGCACGTTTACAATTCACGCAGTATTTTTGCTCGCATTTTCTCACTTGTCCCTTTTAAAAACCATAGGGAGGTAGTCAGAAACTGTGCCCCCTCTTTCCTCACCTCAGAAGCAAGGTGACAAGCCATGCTGGGAGTCTGGAAGGCTGTAAAAGATCACACACGCAGGGGTGCCCTTCTGGTGGAGGACCCTGCCCCCGCCTTCAGAGTGGCCTCTATGACTTCTCTCTCATTTTGGAGCGGGGGCAGGTTATACGCTACAGCCATTATAAACTATGTAGCCAACACAATGCGGCAGACCCTAGGGTGCAGGTGTTGGCCCAGTGTGCTCCAGGTGGAGTTGAGGGTTGTATCTGTGTTCATTGTCGCCTCTGCGTATTAGGTTGACATCAACCCGAGGTCTCTGTATGACTTTCAATGTGGACAACATGAGAAATGCTGGTCTCCCACCCGTCCACCCTGGGCAGCTCAGTAGAGACAGGACTACTTTGAAAGAGCCCTAGAGCAGTGGATCTCAACCTTCCAAATGCTACGACCCTTCAGTACAGTTCCTCATGTGGTCATGACCCCCAACTATAACAGTATTTTCATTGCTACTTCTTCACTGCAATTTTGCTACTGTTATGATTCAGGCGACCCCTAGGAAAGGGTCGTTCGATCCCCAAAGGGGTCGCGACCCACAGGTTGAGAATCCTCGAGGTTCTGTCTTTTATTCTTGGGCCTGCTCAAGCTCCTTGCTCATGACCTTGTTCCTAGATCCTTTACAGGAAAGTTCCTTTCCTTTCAACAACAACACAAAAACCCACACCTGGTTATCTGGTATCAGAGAGCTGCACGTGTGCCACAAGAGCAAGTGGTGAAAATGAAAGCGTCCCTGACACCCCCTCTCATCTTTGTACCAATGCCCATTCTTTTGCATGTCTTTTTAAAATTTCATTTTATTTTTAATCATTTTATTTGGGGGTTCATACAGCTCCTTTCTCAATCCATCCATCCATTGTGTCCAGCACACGTGTACATTTGTTGCCATCATCATTCTCAAAACATTTGCTTTCTACTGGAGCCCTTGGTATTAGCTCCTCATTTTCCCCTCTCCCTCCCCCATCCTTATGAACCCTTGATAATTTATAAATTATTATTATATTTTCTTGTCTTACACTGACCGATGTCTCACTTCACCCACTTTTCTGTTGTCCATCCCCCTGGGAGGGTATCATATGTAGATCCTTGTGATCGGTTCTCCCTTTCTCCCCCCACCCTCCCTTTCTCCCCTTACCTTCCTGATATCACTACTCTCAATATTGGCCCTGAGGGGTTTAGCTGTCCTGTTTGCATGTCTGTGACAGTATTTTCCTTGATTCCTACTTTCTCAGTGTATTTTCTATGAATAGTATAGAATCTTCTAAAAAATTACTCACTGCAATAAGGTCAATTCTGACTTATAGTGACCCTTTAAGGACAGGGTCAAACTGCCTCTGTTGGTTTCCCAACTATAACTCTTTCCGAGAATGGAAGCCTTATTTTTCTCCTACCGAGCCCAGGGGGTTTCACAATGCTGGCCTTGTGACTAACAGATGACACGAACAGGTGCATAAGCAAATGTAATGAAGAAAGCTGATGGTGCCTGGCTATCAAAAGGTATAGCATCTGGGGTCTTAAAGGCTTGAAGGGAAACAAGAGGCCATCTAGCTTAGAAGCAACAAAGCCCACATGGAAGAAGCACACCAGCCTGTGCGATCACAAGGTGTTGAAGGGATCAGTTATCAGGCATCAGAACAAAAAATCTTACCATAGTGAATGAGGGGGGTAGTGCAGAGTTGAGACCCAAAGCCCATTTGTAGGCCAATGGAGATCACCTTGCAGAGGGGTCTCAGGGAGGAGACGAGCCAGTCAGGCAGGGTGTGATGTAGCAACGATGAAAAATGCAACTTTCAAAAATGAGGACCTAATGCTAGGGGCTTAAGTGGAGAGCAAATGTTTTGAGAATGATGAGGGCAATGAATGTACAAATGCACTTTACACAATTGATGTATGTATGGATTGTGATAAGAGTTGTATGAGCCCCTAATAAAACGATTAAAAAAACAACAACAGATGGACACGTAACCACTACACCTTAAGCCTCACAAAGTAAGACATTGCTCAGTGTGGAAAATGGGCCAGAGAATGTCATTGAGTTATGCACGCCCAGCCCATCCTCATGGTTACAAAAATCAATGGGAGCCCAAGGCTTCCTTGTGGTCACATCTGCAGTGAGAGAATGCGATCGACCCACATTGCAGCATAATCTGATGTGCTGGTATGTACCCGTGTTCATTACCCCTGGCACTGGGGAATTCACAGTATGAAGTTGACCAATGGTGGGAAAATACTTGTTGGGGATTTCTTCCCCTCCCTTTGCATGCTAAGATACAAGATTGTACACAATTTGTTCCACAACACAACAACAAACTTTGGAAATCCTAGGCACCAACTACTCTCCTTGGAATCTTCTTATAAAACCGACAGTTCCTGTACTTAAAGGATTCATCGTGACGTGGGGTGGAGAGGGGGGTGAGGGAGAAAGAATATAGGGAAACCCAATAGTGTGCTATGTGTATAGCAACAGGTGAGCCCTGATTTTGGTGAAGGGGAAGTGTGTGTGGGGCGGGGGTGGATAGAAAAAGGGAAACCAGGTCCCATTGGGCATGGTTTCTGATTAGCAGTGATAACAGAGGAGGAACAGGAGAGTGATGGGCATCGTAGGGGGGCGTGGGGGCGGGTGGAAGCAACCCTTGCAGAGACAGAGAAGCAGAAGAAGGCAGTTCCTTGCTGAGCTCTCGATGGGACGAGACAGCCAGACTTACAGTGTTAGGACACTAGCTACCCTAGTGTTGTCCCCTGAGCCCTCTCGGGCCCCAGCTTTGGGAGACCACTGCTGGGTTTCACTGCAGAATGGAGATTTGATTTCTGTCTGGGCACATCTGTTTTGAGCCACGCAGAGACTCCTCAACAGTGTAGTAGACTCGGTTGTGGATGACGTGGAAGGTTCTTCCAGACAATCCAGTCTCGAACCCTTCTTGAGTTCATGAAGTAGGCGCACTCACTGACTAATTCAGCAAACATTTACTAAGCAGACGCGAGGTGCTGAACACCGTGGTGGGTGCTCAAGGTATGGAAAGAACCAGAAAGAGAGGCCGACCTTCCTTGCGAAGCTGACATAAAGTGTAATGGAGAGCGTGCCTGCCCTGAACTGTGAACCCGAATGGGCAAGGCACAAAAAAGCACGTTTTGCATTGAAAATCATAAGACACCAGAAAAATTTGAAGTTCCAGTATTAAGCTTGTCTTGGGGAGAATATCCCTGAGAGGCGAGGGGCTCTGATTTCTTGCCCACAACATAGAAGAATTATATAAAATATATCCATCAGCTCTGAGAACAGTTGAAACCAGAGAGGGACTAAGAGGTTTAGAGATCTTGGGTGTATGTGACTCGGGTTTCCCATGAACGTATCATACAATCTGAAGAAGCCCGTGGCAGTGATTTCGTGGAACTGCCTACAAAGGGCCGGACCACCTTGTCCCGTGGTTAGGGGGAGCCAGAGGTGGTATTTATGGTGATGTTTTTCTCTTCAGGCCACACGGTAGTGGAGAGAAAACCTAACCCTTGCCTGCTTCATCTGGGACACTCTAAGAATGCCAAGTCCTCATTCATAAATGCCGGTAGAGACTCATTCAGTCTTCAGCACATCACTCGGATTTTACTGTAAGATCTATTTGTGGTTTGGCGTTGCAGCTCAGAGGCTGTGAGCACAATGCTCTTCTGTCTTGGGGTTCAGAGGAGCACACGCACTGGGTCTCCTAGGCAACGCCAATGCTGTACCAAAAAGTTTGCGCTGAGAATCGTTTTGCTTTTGGAAGGAGCCTCCTGCTCTCCAGGCACAAACTGGGCATCTTAAAATGGAACACCTTGAAGATGCTTTAGGGAAGGGTCCCAGAGGCTAATTCCCACTTCTCCCTTTACAGACGAGGAAGAGGAAGCTGGAGGAGGTGGGCTGAATTTGTCATGGTTGCTGAACTCTGTAGTTGGCTTTTTTTTTTTTTAATGCTCTGTTATTTCCAGGTGCATTTGGTGTCCAGGGCAAGATTAACATCCCCTGAGGTGATTCACAGGGTAGGAAAGAAAATTAGAGATAAAGGTAATATAATGTTGGAAGCATAATGATCTCTAGCCACGGTGTTAGAACCTCGCAGCATTTATCTCCAAGGTGAGTCTTTGATTCCAAGTAAGCTTCCGGGTCCCCCCACAGTCTAACAGCAATTACCATCATAATGGTAGCAATTATGTATAGGTGCTTCTACACCTTCAGATAACACGTTCAATCCTCATGGCAACTTTATGAGGGAACTGTAATTTTTATTCCCAACGTACATCCCTGAGGGACACAACAGTTGAGTTGTTTGCCCAAGGTCAAACACCTGGTTAAGTGGCAAAATTGGCCCTCCAACTTAGGCCACCTGGGACCAGAGCGTATGTTCCTAACCACTGTGTTTGACTGCTCATGGCCTCAGCCCTGTCCCATCTGCGATAAGAAAGAAGGCAGAAGGGGTGAGACTTTTCTCACACCCTCTTCAAGAAGCATCAGCACTGTGGCGGCCACACACGACGTCCTGAGACATAACAATTGTGAGAGGGCAGTGTTCCGTTCTGATCCACACAGTGTGGCTCTGTCAGAGCAGACTCACTAACATCTCACAACAGCCAACCACCACTCTAGGTCTTAGCTGACTGAATTTAGTCAACATCAAACATCGCGAGCCTAAGATTTTGCACAAAGTCACCTACACTCCTGTTGGCCTCTGTGGACACAAATCTCAAAAGCTCATGGTGGATCGGGTCTGGGGCCCACACCTTTCTGGCAGGTGACTCCCAGGTGCTGCCATCCAGCCTCAGGCTGAGACCTCCCAGAATTTTTACTAGCCGTAAAACTCAGTATTGCCTTTTATTTTCCTCCTTTCTGGTTACAGCTTCATTTTTCAATCCTGACTGGCTGGGTCACACCTAACTCCCCAGGGGCTTCCTTGTCATCAGTAGGACAAAATACAGTTTAAGAAATGTCTTCACTTTGAAATAGCTCTGCATCCACAGGAAGTTGCAGGAACCGTACAGGGTCCTGTGCACTTTGACCCTTCCCCCAGGAAGTACAATTTTAAAAACGAAGTCAGAACCACATGTCCTTATGGATGGATCAGTACCAGGCACGGCGGTGCTTCGGGTCCTTCTGAACCCTCGGTAATCCTGCCTTGGCTCCCCGAGTTTACCACGGACGAGCAACTGTGTGTGGTCAAGGTTTGCAAATGAAAGCTCTCTGAGACCATCCTTGGGGGCCAGGACGTCTTTTGGTTCTTATTATTTCATTGATATTTGGCGACAATATAGACAGCAGAACCCAGTCCGACCCCACTGTTTCTAGCCTCCGGGGCAGTAGTGATGTGCACCTGCCCCACGTGGAGTGGGACTCCTGTGCCTTCTGATCGGTGTGCACGTCCCTGTGTTTCACCCCCGTGCCCCCACCCCAACCCTCTAATCTGCACTTTCACAATCGCTGTCCTTTCTTTGGGTTGATGTATGAGTTTTGTTTTTGCACCAGTTACAGGGTACCCATCTCTACTCTTTGGTCTAGACTGTTACTCTGTCTAAAGGTGACTGTAGGGGACAGTTTCCATTCAGAGTTTGAAGAGTTAACTGAAGACGGAGTCTTGTTTACTCCTTCAGCCTCCATAGGGCTAGATTCCTAAAGAATGTCAACCTTTGTTCCACATTTCTGCCTGGCTCGTCAGGATGCGTCTGCTTTGTTCCTGATCCGAACACCCGTGGGGGAACCAGTTGTCATCTAGTTCTTCAAGCCTTGGGATAGACTAGGTAATGGTTCATGTCGACAGTCCTGTAGTCTAGCATCTTCTCTGATCCTTAGGGTCTTCTTGTTGTTGTTGTTGTTGTTATTGTTGTTCTGGCTAAATAAAGACCAAACATTTTATCATAGATGGCTGCGTGTAAGATTTGAAGACCCCCAGACACTAACATGAAACTTTAAGATCCGTAGTATTCCAATTGACTGCATCGGTCCATGAGACAAGTGCAGGCCCAGGAATTCTTGGCTTCCAAAAACGCTTTAAAGGCCATTTTCCTTTCTCAGTGTTGTTTTAGCTGCGTGTAAATCTGTCAACAGCTTTGTAAAAGGATGACATCACCTGGGATTCTCTGATGAGGTAGTTTGCAGAATATAAAGCATGAAGACATGAGCTCCATAATGCAGAGCAAATTCCCATGGTTCCTGGCACCGATGATACACTCAGATCACTGAGCTGTGCCGTGAGATCTGGGTTCTACACTGACTTACCATTCTTGGATGAGAGGTCTCTGGATGTCTGCTTTTGATCTCCCATTTGGCAGGCAGGAATAGTATCAGCAACTCATCCTCCGTCCTTCCTTGCCTAAGGATCCTTTGACTTTGGGGGGACGGTTGTGTGTTTCTTTTTCATTGGTCCTTGTAAATCTAAAGCAGCCACCAATGGCGGTTATCAGAAGCTGCATGGAACATGTCAGTAGAATCCGAACAAACACACTACTCCGGTCACCCCAGCCCAGAGGACAGAACCAGGCACGAGCCCAGGCGCTATTATCCCAAAGAGAATGTCACACACGGACCATATGGCAGCCCTGACAGGTCATCTGGTAGAAGCACACGATTTTCCCATGACAGACGGAGCCCTTTGCCACCTCACCCCATCCCTTGGACCCTTGAACTCTTCCTTGGTCTGGAATGGCTCCACTTCCTGTGGGGCCCGATGGGAGCAGCCTGGCCTGGCTGGGACTATCTGTGTGCCTAGTGTGGAAGCAATAAACAGAGGAAAAGGCTTTTCATTGCTTTTGCCACTCGTTCGTTCGTTAACCTTGGCAGCCCTCCATTCAGTCTTCTCGGAAAAGAGGAGAGACTGTTGCAGGCACCCCCACCAGTACCACCTGCTACGATCTAGCTTATTTCTTTCTCCATTGTGCCAGGGTCCTACGTTTAGTGCTTCCACCAAGCCAGCTCTCATCTGGAGCTCAAGACTGGGTTGCGTTTTGTCCTCCTGGAGAGCAGACTCTGCTGCGATATGGTGCCCACTCTCTCCTTGGTTCGTTTCAGAGAGCTTCAGGGGAAGTGAGCCTCGCTCCCTCGTCCCGCGGAATGTGAGCATGTGAGCCAATTTGAGGCGGAGGACAGGTAAAAACTCGCAGGGAAGGTTTCGCTAGCGCGTGTTCTCGGGAGTCGTGGTTGTGATCAGAGGTCAGATTCTAGAGTCCCTGCTCAGCTGGGCTGGGGATTTGGCAGAGCCTGCTTCTGCCCCTTCCTGCCCCATTCCTTTTAAGTTAAGTCTTAATTCTTTTTATTTGAATTATTAATATTTTACCAGAAACATTAGTGATTCAGATATACAGTTCTGGTATGCTTTTTCCTAAGAAAAGCCAGGCTTAAAAGTGGAAACCTCGTATGAAGGCTGCTGCAATTTGCAGAAAGCTCCTTTAAATAGCCAGCTCTCCTGATATGCTTAAAATAAACAACTTTTAGGAAGACATTGATTATAAAAGCCAAGCATTAATAAAGCAAACAGTAGGTTTCCACATCCGCACCCTGCCCTATTCTCCATCCCATGGCAACTCCTGCCCCTTCCCTTTCTCTTCTACTGCCAAGAAATGACCCGAGAGCTGTATTACTGATTTCTGGCTTGTGTTACACTCTAGCACTGCTGGCGTTACAACCGGAGGAAAAGCCCTCAGCCAAAGAAAATAATTTCTCATTGCCGAATCTCAGGCATCAGCCAGCCATTGGATAAGCTGAGTTGTTTGTTTGTTTGTTTGTTTTCCCCCCCTCTTGGGGTAGTAACAAGGCCAAATAGGGTTTCTTCTATGCCAGTTCCATATACCCTGCTTGTCAATCTCAAGTAGAGTTTGGCTTTTCATCTCTTTGTTTGTGAAAAGCTGTAAAATGAGTTTGCATTTCAGTGGGGGAGGGGGGGCTGACAACAATCAAGTGTTCCTTTAAGCTTCTGCTACCCATCTCCCCTGGATCAAAGAGCAGTCTGTTGATGGTGGGTAGGTGTGAAAAGAGACATCTGTTACCAAAAAAAAAAGCTTAGGTCTTGCAGCACCTGGGGGCACTGAGGACGCCCACCAAGGCTGAGGGAGAGAGTGCAGACCCATAGGTACTGGAGGAGGTAGAAGGCAAGTGCCCATTGCCATGTGGCCCAAGGGCCATGACCGTCTCAGCCAGCACTTCCTCCCTTATTAGTTCTTCATCCATTCTTTAAAGAGTTCCTGAAGCACTCCTACGTGGTCCGTCCCTGGGCCTTGTTTGGGGGAGAAAGAGGATGGATGAGATGTAGTTTGTTCTGTAAGCAGCCCAGTCTCAGAGAAAACATGCAGAGACCAAAATGATGTCACTGTGTGAAGTGTGAAGGTCTGTACTGGAAGAATGCCCGCCCTGTCAGGGAGGGTCAGAACTACAGAACTACAGGCTGGGGGGATGGGTGTGGGGTGGAAGGAAGAGGACAGTAAATGGAGAAAGGGAAATTGTGAGCATAGAAGTAGGGCCTTTCCAGGAAGAATATATTAGACAGAAAAACAGAGTGTGCAGAGACACTGGAATGTTATTAAGGTGGGAACGTATCAATAGGTACAACAGAATTAGACTGTAGGGGCTTGAAAATCTTGGAAATGAATTCAGATTGAATCATATAGGCCATCAGAAGCTATTGAATGATTTTTAGGGAGAGAACTAACCTGACACAATTTGTCTTTGGAAAGATCATTCTGGTAGCTTTGTGGCGAATGGACCATTACTCTAGAACAGAACTCAGTTAAGAGTTGATTCCGGGATGGTGAGGACGGATCAATAGGATGTACTGACAGATTAGAAAGAGTATATGAGAAAGGACGAAATCTAGGATGACTATCAGATTTAAAGGCCAAGTGACCAAATATGCCCTCAACTATGAATAAAAATAATAACTATTATGGTTGTTAAAAATGATTAGATTCTTACCATGTGCAAGGGGCTTTAGCCAAGTGCTTTATAGAGATTGCTTCATTTTATCACCATTCTGGTAACTAGTACTATTATCAACCTCGAAGACTTGAGACTTCGAGAAGTTGAATAATGTGTCCACAGTTCCATGACCAGTAAATAGCAGCACCTAGGTATTACCGTTGGGTGTAAAGTAAAGCATCTCAGAGATAGGAACAAAGACTCCCATGTCCATCTAGAGAAAACAATCAAGAGTGGAGTGTGTCAGAGATCTCTGCATGGAGACGTGGACCGAGACAGCAGCACACAATGCAGCCCACAGATCATTCCAAGTCCAGGTCCACTGCACCACTGGATGAATAAAAGTGAGCCATCTTCAGGCAAGAGGCTGGCTTGTAGAGTGGGGTTCCCTTTGGGAATCTATCGGTGCTCCAGGAGCACGATAAGCCTTGCCTGAGCAGGCTGCATCACTGAGAAGTTGAAGGCCAGAGAAAGGTGTACCTACTGGCAGGCTGAGAAGAAGTCCTACGAATGAAAGAACTGTATCCATGATATTACTGATCTTGACTTGTAGCCTGTGAACTTCCCTCCTAAACTCCCCTAATTGTGAGTACTGTCTATGGGTTCCATGTGGCCACAGAAGTGGCCGGCTAAACATAGCAGCGAAGTTGAGGGTTGTGGAAGGGAGCGTTGCTGTCAGAGTAGGATAAAGAAGGCTGGAGGATGGAGGCATGCCTGACCTCTGTTTCATCTAAATTAGCCTTGGGCGGGTGTGGAGTCGGTTTCCCCGTTCCCGCTGTGTATCTGGAGATCAGACATAACACACATGCCCCTTCCCCAATGAACTCCACTTCTTCCCATTCAGGGAACATCTACTTCTGCTCCCCCTCCCTCTCCTGCAAGAGAGGCATTCAGGTGACACGTCTGAACAAGTATTTCCTCCTTTACTTTCAGGAAAGAGGGCTGAATGACCTCTGACTTTGAGATCCGTGTTCCCTCTGGCTGCTCAGTGGAGAGGAAGAACCATTTGGGGCTCTTCTATGAATGGAAATTGATAATTAACCACTGTGAATGTTGTCCCCGCCACTTGATTCAGCCTTCACCCAGCTGATGTCCTGCTGACACAACAGAATCAGAAAGGTTCATTCATGTGACCTGTGAAGGACAGGGGAGAGCCACTCCGACCACGTCCCTGATACAGTCTTACATATTTTGTTTGCATGCTCTCACTCAGTCGTTTGAAGGGAATTAAAACAGCCATAAGAGCCCTGTAAGTGATTTCACTCCCCTGCACTACCCCAAAAGACCTCATCAGTCAAGAGGCATTGGTGACCCTGAGAGCAAGGAACTATTCCCGGTGCTCAGAAAGGGCAGAATGCCTGGCTCCAGTTTGGGAATCTATATGTATCCAGTGATCATTTATCATCCCTTCTTACTTGCTTGTGGAAGATAGGAAAATGTCTTTATGCTCCAAAGATAATATCATCAGCCTAGCTATCATATCACTTCTCATTAAATATGGACACTGATTACAGATTAAAATCCCAAGCCTAACAGAAAACACACCCCTTAGAATCTGGACACGTCAATGGTGTATAACCCTAAACCTTTATTTTCTAATGACCTTCAATTACAAGTCTCTGAGTCTTGGTAGACTCCCAGGAATAGCCATTACCTGGCTTCTCCATCAATCTATCAATCTAAAACCCACAACTCCCTTTCCACCTGGTCGTGTGAGGCTCTCAGGCAGTACACTTAATTCTTCACACCGGGAGCCCTCATTCTCAATGACTGTAGGGGGAATGGGACTCCCTGGGTTCCACGGACCACCGGGTGAATGGTGCCTCCCACATGGCAGCTCTAGTTTCCCCCATGCTGCTCTCCTTGAAACTATCAATGCTGAAGAGTTGAACCTAGGGTTCCCATCCTACCTGGGCTCGCTGTTTTCTGTCGCTATTATTTATTCAAAGTATTTTCCAGATCTAAATTACACTGCAATCCAAAAACGCTAATTTTGCCCTGAACTATTCAGCAGGGTGTATGTTGATCCAAGACACAGGACTAGTTCTTCTGTTCATTCATTCATTTGCAGTTAATTCACAGTTGTGCTAAGTATTGATAATTAAAATGTGTTTGCCCCAAGGAAATGAATAAAGACTTCCCACGGCTCTGAAAAAGTGGGAGAACTAAATTTGAGCGAGAGCCCATGGTGGCCCAGGAATACTCTCCTTAAGTTCCTAACTAACTGAAAGACTGGCTTTTTGAACCCACCATGGGAGACAGTCTGATTCTGTAAAGATTTACGGCATTGGAAGCTCTTTGGGGTAGTATTATTTTGTCCTGTGTGATTGCTGCGAAATCAGCGTAGACTCAAGGGCAGTGGATTTGGTTTTTAGACTGAACTAGGTCAAAGACGGGAGGCATTAGAGGCAACGTATACAGAGAAACCAGGAGCAAAGAAAGCCTTGCTTCTAGTAAGTAGCATGGCAAACCTTGGAGCCAGGAACAGTGACAAGGTGGGGACACAATCACAAGGACAAGGAACGAGGGATTCAAGAAGAGACCAGAAAGCAAGACCTCAGAACCTGAAAAGTGTAAAGGCCGTCATAAGAATGTGGGCTGCATCACACGCACAACAGCAGGGAGTTTGGGAAAGGGTTGGAGCTTTAGATTATAAAAAGACAGTGCCTGTTGCTCTGTGAAAAATGAGTGGGAGACAACCAAGGGGGTATTCAGGAAGATGGGTAAAGGGGTAGGAGAATGAAGACAAGGAGCACTTCAAATAAGAAAACATTTCAAATGTTCCTAAGAGCTTCTGGTTCCGAAATATTCACTGGAGGACTAGGAGGCACCAGCACCACTCTGAGAACCCGGAATAGATGGAGTATCGGACTTTGACCATCTCTGCTTCGAAACCGAGCATCCGCAGAAGAGAGCCTTCAAAGGAATGTTAGCTTCTGATATTCTTTGAGCTGGAGAACCCTTAGCTTACTAGATCCTGGATCCTTATCCTTTGCAGTAACGTAGCTGTCTGGGCTGCAAAGACTAGATGATGATTCCTCTCGGGTTTATTCATTTCAAATGTGGTCCCGATGCGATGACCCCACAAAGAACGCACTGCAGCAGCTTCACTCATAGTTGCTCTTGCCCAGTGAACCCCTTCCCGTATCACCTCTTGTTCAGGAGCGCCGGCAACACAGATCTCTTAGGTTTTTGTTTGTTTGCTTTTGCCTAAGACTTCCTTGTTCCCCCTTTCCTTTGGAAGACTATTTCACTGGCGGTGTAATTCTAGGCTGGTAAGTTATTATGTTTATATTCTCTAGCATTTCCAAAATTCCATTTTATAGTCTTGTTTTTAATGTTCTTCTTGATAAGTCTACTCTTGTATTATGGTTGATCCTTTGAATGCGCTTTCTTCTCTGCTTTGAACCTTTTAAAATCTGTCTACGTTTTCAGCATTTGACTATCATCTACGTATCTGAGTTCAGTTTTCTTTGGATTTAGATATTTATGAGTTTTTGGAATGTGTGCCTTATGGTCTTTTGTCAGTTGTGAAAAAAGAAAAAGAAGGCATCACCTTATCAGATATTGCTTCTGCCCTCTCTCTTTTGACTCTCAAGGACTCCAATTACATCCATGTTAGACCTTTTCATCAGGTCTCTGTGTTTCTCATGATCTCTTTTAAACTATGCTGTTCTTCAAATGTAGTCTGTTTTCCAACCTTTTTGCTGCGTGTTTCATTTGATAGCTTATAATAATGAAGCACTGAATCTTGTAGTTCTACAGTCTTCTCTTCCATTGTGTTCAATTTGGCACTAAACACAATTATTAAGAAGTTTCAGTTACTGATCTTTCTACTTGCAGTACTTGCATTTGATACTGTTTTAGTAGATTGCAGTTGGCTGGTGAAATAGTCAAATGTTGTTCTATTTTCTTGGGCATGATAAACAATTGGGAACCTGTTTCTACTATCTCTGGATTTTTTGTTGTTGATGTTTTTGTTTTGTTTTGTTTTGTTTTGGGGGGGCGGAATGTAAAGTATTTTCTAATTTAATGCAGAATGCTTTATGCAAAAAAGTATTGGCTCTGGATGATAAGACCTTTCTGCAAAGGAGATTTACCTTATTATTTTTCGTTATTAAAAAAATATTTATTTAATTAAAAGATCATTTTATTGGGGGCTCTTACAGCTCTTATAACAACCCATAGAATCAATTGTATCGAGCATATTTGTACACATGTTGCTATCATGATTTTCTAAACATTTACTTTCTGTTGGGCTCTTGGATCAACTTCTCTGTAATCAGCTGACGTGAGAAAGTGTGATAACCCTCCAATGGGGAAGTGCGCTTATGAGGGGCCAGGTGGGAGTCTTTGTAGGGACCAACCAACATCAGAATCCCCTGCTCTTTTAGGAGTTCAGATGTCCAAATTTGAATCTCCGAATATTTACTAGGATGCTTCCTCTTTGGTTGGTCTTCAAATTGAGATGGTGAAATCTTGTTTTTGAATTTATGTGGTTTAAAGCTGGAAAACGCTTCAAGAGAGCATCAAATGTTAAATGAGGGGCTTTTTATTTACACCTGTATTCTCTCCAGGACCTTGCCATTCAAGTTTTAAATCCTTTAATTAGCTTTCTTTATAGCATTGAGGCCTCAATAGCAAGAATTTAGAGAAATCCATATATAATATTGAAAATGACCAAATATACTTACTCAAGTAACATCTCTCCAACTCAAAGTAACTTCAAGCAGGCAAGCCCCTTACTAAAAATTGACACATGAAGGTAGTGCCATTCCCCTTTCCTGTGGGCATTTGCTAGTATGAAGTCCTACCTAATCTTCGACTATCACTGTAGCGAACGTCATGGCATTTAAAGATTCTAGGTGTATGTACTGTAATTTTTATGTTAGACTACTTAAGCTGTTAGCCAATAGTTATATGAAGATTAACATTCCTCCCTCCCAGCTTTTAAGATGGAACAGTGATATAGTCATGTGGTACTCATTAATATATACTAAAGTTTGATGGTGGGCCATGTGCTGGAGTAGAATGCTCAATTATCTCATTGAATCCTTAGCAGCGCTTCGGACATATTAATGACCGTTATTTCTGTTTTACAGTTGAAGATTCTAAGGCATGAAGAGGTTAAGTTGAGTTAAATAAGGTCCCAGAGCCAATAAATAAATGACATGAGCAAGTTTGAACTCATATTTTTATTACC
The DNA here is from genome assembly GCF_000313985.2 of Echinops telfairi. Lineage (NCBI taxonomy): Eukaryota > Metazoa > Chordata > Mammalia > Afrosoricida > Tenrecidae > Echinops > Echinops telfairi. Next base: position 5,939,427 of record NW_022103905.1, read on the forward strand.
TCAGGGTTGAGGGTTTTACCAAAAGTTGGTTCTGTTTCTTGCCTTGCCCTTATTCAGCATACCTCCTCTCATGATTTAACTGAACTCTACCCTCCTGAAGTCCTTCCTTAAATAAAATAAGAGCAATGTAGTCTGAGGGGTTGGCCCATAAATAAATCCCCTCCTAGTACATTTCTCTCAGGCCTTTCCAGATTCTTCCTGCCCCCTTTCATCCTGATTTTGATATAAGCATAACATTCAGTATGTTTATTTATAAATTCTATGGCAAGACCTGAAAGTAGGGTTTTTTATTTTTTAATTCTTCGTAATATGGCTTTGTGCAGGAACAGGAAGCAGTTAGTGGTGTTACTTTATTTTTGGAAGGTTAGACGGGGGGTGACGAGAAATTGCTTTCTGTGTGTCGGATGCATGAGTTATAGGAAATGATAGCTCGCCAGTGAGTCAGCAGAGATTCTGTCCTCGGCCTCGATGCCAGGTCACGGCTGTGAGAGATGCTCTTGCTGGCAAGGGGCCCCCAGCATTTCTCTCTGGAGCAACACAGCTCCGCCTACCTGGTGAGGAGCGCGAAGTCACCTATCCTGGGGAAGAATCGCAGAGCTATCTTTCATTGGTCTTGTTTGTGTGTTTACCAGGTACCCAGTAGAAAAATCCGTGACTTTCATAGAGAAGATGAAGTTTAGGGTTGATGGCCTAGCAGAATGGAATGCTCAAAGGCAAATTCCATATTTTTATAAGGCTCCAGCTTCTCAGGCTCTCTATAAATGGCAACACTGTGGGGAAGGAAGATGGGAAGATAGTGCTTCAGGGAAAACGGTCAAAAGACTAAATAAGTGGTCACTCTGTTACAAGAGTTAAACATTCAAGAGGGCTTCAAAGAGTTCGTGGAAAAATAGAGTGAAAACATAATACAATTTCTCCACAAACTTCTTGAAGCCCCCTTTTTTTGCCATCTGGCAAACACTAGAATGAAAATCTTGAATTACTGGTGATTGTTTTACAATGCGCTCAACAGTTAAATATATCCTAAGAATTGACCCTTACTGTTTTAAAATGACTATTCATTTGTCAAGAAGCAAATGATTTGCCCCATAACATTTTTATATTTTAGAATCTCTTCTACGTGGACTCTTAAGCCACACTGCCCACTCTTAGGCTTCTCCCGTAAGAAGTTGTTGAGAACTACTTTCATTCAGGATCCACTGTGTGCCAAGCACTCATCCACCAGAGAAGATAGTGTTGTCCATATTTGAAAGATGGAAAACAACAACTCATGCTTCGACAGCTTGTTGGGAGCCTGTCCTCAACAGGCAATCAGGTCAGCCTTGGTGGAACGACAGTCAAATTCAAATTAGACTAACACCAGACTCTACATTCTCAACTCGGGTGCACCATGACGCTGTTCCACTTCCCTCTCTCATGTTTTCCGGAGGGCGTTTTATATTGACTTCAATCAGTGAGATGGTTTGGTTGAAATAGGACCCTCTCCTTGCAAAAGTAGGATTCAAAATGTCACCTGTGCTTGGCCTCCGCTTTGGTCATAAAGAACAATAACTGGAGCATCACAGAGCATGCATGTGTGTTCATGTGACTGCGTGACATGAAATAGACTCAGATGTACAGGAAGACCACAGTTGGACAGCTGGATTGCCTTCCACTTTAAGTGGGTTCTCAAGCTTTCTTCTCAAGCTCTTAAGGTGATGAGAGTGGGGACGGAGCTGAGTGTTTCACTGTTCAGACACCTAGCTAGCAGTGGCATCTGGAATGTGGAAGGAGTGGTATCCGTGGCAAATTTGAGTCATCATAGTTTCACAAAGGTATCAATCCTGTTGGCTCACCAGGGAATTAATGTATTATTCTAATAGATTATCCACACTTAAAAATCCTTAAAATGACCGGGAGGGTGGAGGGAAGGTGGGGTGGAAAGCAGGAACCAATTACAAGGATCTACATATAACCTCCTCCCTGGGGGACGGACAACAGAAAAGTGGGTGAAGGGAGGCGTCAGACAGTGTAAGATATGACAAAATAATAATAATTTATAAATTATCAAGGGCACATGAGAGAGAGGGGAGTGGGGAGGGAGGGGGAAAATGAGGAGCTGATACCAAGGGCTCCAGTAGAAAGCAAATGTTTTGAGAATGATGATGGCAACAAATGTACAAATGTGCTTGACATACAATGGATGGATGGATAGACTGTGATAAGAGTTGTATGAGCCCCCAATAAAGTGATTTCTTTTTTAAAAAGAAAATAAATTCTTTAAATGATTGCAACTTCATGACTGTGCAGGTACTGCTACTTAAAAAATATTTCTGTAGCTTTTTTGAGATGTAGTTGATATAATAAAAGTACACATACCATATATACTCGCGTACAAGCTGAGTTTCTCGGCACATTTTTAATGCAGTTTTTGTGGTAAAATTTGGTGCCTGGGCTGATATTCGGGCTGGATTATATTTGAGTATATACAGTACTTCAGTGCTCTAGTTGATCAAATGTAACCTATGTATGCAGCTGTGAAACCATCACCTCCATGGAATACTGAACGTATCACCCTCCCTTCAAATATTTTGTGATGTTACCTTCTTGAAGAAAAACAAGCCATTGCATTGATTTGGCTAATTTGATGCAAAGGGCCTGCCATGGGGACCCAGATGTTGTGGGTCTGGGCTCTACGCTAACTTCCATCCATTGCTACCCTGTTTCCCCAAAAATAAGACAGTGTCTTATATTAATTTTTGTTCCCAAAGATGCGCTAGGTCTTGTTTTCAGGGGATGTCTTATTTTTCCATGAAGGAGAATACAGTGCACATTTATTGTTTTATTAAAAGAGACCTCACACTTCCTGTCTGCTCCGGCTGTGCTGTGGCCAACAGGGAGCTGTGCGGCGCCTACCGCTGTGGTCCAGAGTCCAGAGTTACGGTAGCTTCAGGGGGCCTTATTTTGGGGGAGGTCTTATTTGGGGGGGGGGGCCTTATATTTCAGTCAGAGGCAAAACTGTAAGTGGGTCTTATTTTGGGGGAATGTCTTACTTTCAGGGAAACAGGGTATCTAGTTCCTTCTAACTCGCTGTGATCCTATAAGACAGAGTAGCACCGCTCCGGGGCATTTCCGAGGGTGTCACTCTGTACGGGAGCAGACGGTCTTGCCTTTTTCCTGTGGCACAGCGGATGCGTTTCAACCACCAAGCTTCAGGTTCTCAGCCCGCTGCCTATTCCATTCTGCCACCCCAGGTTCTTTTTGCCATGAAATTCAGCGAGTCCCTTAATTTTTCTGCTCCTAATTTTCTCTTCTGAAAAAATGAGGCAGTTGAACTCGATGATCCCTAAGGCCCCTTACAGCCCAGACATTCAATCAAGCTGAGAAGCCGGGCCTACTTAGGGTATTAGTTTGTGTCCAAATGGTGTTATGTGATGATTTCGACTTCCCCGGTGGCCGGTGTCAGCTGTACTGCTTCTTCCCTGCCCCACTTTGGTTGATTGGGTCTCCTAAAATCACTTCATTTCTTTTCATTCCCTTTCACCTTGGCTGAAGGTCATTCAAGCCAATGAGGGCTTCCATGTTGGCCTTTCGAAATATCGGGCAGTTAGGACTCTCCTAAGGCGCTGAAGGCAAAAGCTTGGACTGAGCTGTGGATTTAGCAGTAGCTTCAGCAATGAACTGATAAGGGGCATGGGCATCCACCTTCTAGGTACTTGTGAGAGAGCTTAATTATTTTGTGATCAAGGAGAGAGAGAGATAAGTGGGATTGGGGACATTTTCAAGATGGGGGGCGGAGGGGGAGGGTGAAGATTGGAGTTTAACGAATATTCAAACCCCAAACTTTGCCTACCGTCTTGCCACGGCAGCAGCCTTCCTGTTAGGGGTTCTGGTGATTTTGCTGTGGTGACATGCGTAGTTACCTCACAGCCGCTTGCAAATTTGCCTAAAAATGCAATATGCTCACCAGATGCTCCCCCTCAGGCCTGGAGCGCTGCCATCTTGGGTTTTCAAAGCTACCTCATCCACCACTGCCAGTATTCCTGGTGGGAGGGGGTGCTGGAGGGAGCTGGTGGTGAAAATTGAGCTGATTATAAATGTGGACAGAGCTTGCTCACAGCATTTGACTCTTTCCCCGCGGTTCCTGTTTTCCAGGTAGCTCCCTGGGATTTCTGAGGCGGGGCTGCTCAGAGTTCACCTTGGCCCACCATGAAGTTCCCCTTACTCTGTGCCTACATGCTATTGCTTATGATTTCCCAGCGGAGGACCCTCAGCTTCCCGGAGGACATTGAACCCCTGAACACCATCATCTCTCACTGTGAGTAACCCAGAGAACAGGCTTTTTCTCCAAGAAGGGAGCTTACTTGGTTTGGCTCTCTAGACCGATTCATTGAGGCTTTGTTGTTGTTGTTGGAGGGTGAATGGGGTTGTGTGGCTTCACACCACGTCAGTTCGCACCACATCAGTTCACACCACATCATCTCCCAGTGGATGGAGAACGCGGGAGAGTTTTGTTAGGGACTTTCTTTTCTCAAGCAACCTAAATATAGGTGGCGTATCTCCAGTTAAAAGACAAAGCCCATTTGCTGACATTCACCATATTTTATTCATCTATATTCAAGACCTTAAGAGAGAAATTTAGTTAAAACCCGTCTACAACTAGTATATACAGCTAATCAATGCCGTATATTGATTCTTCAGCTCCATAATCCTGACTGATGGGGTAGCCCATTTTTACTTGCAGATTCAAGGCAATATCCGGTTTTCCGGGGGCGCCCTTCAGGCAATGAATCGCAGCACAGGCTGGACTTTCAGCTGATGTTGAAAATTCAAGACACACTTTATATTGCTGGCAGGTAATTTCCCTCTCGTTGGTTTATTAGATTAAAATTCTTTTCTCTTCTGGGGCTTGCATTAATGTGTCTAGTTCATGAAAAACTAATATGTGATTGTGATCAAAAATTGCAAGTAGCCAAAAATATCCAGCGAAGAGAATCAGTGTTGTGTACCAGGAACAAAATACAGAGCTGATGCCTTCCACGGGGCTATTTTATTACTGCCATCAAGAAATCATGCACCCTGCGTGTTCCTTTTTCTAGAGCGCAGGGGGGCCCGCAATCTTACCTGTTCCTTTTTTCCCTGCAAATTTTTCAAGCAAATATTTGCAATATGAGGATGCTAATCCCAAGTAGCAGTTTGACCTATGCTGGAGAGAAAAGCTTTTCATGCTCCCTAACTACAGACATGACTAGCTAATGAGAAAGCACCCTTTGTTGACTTTGAGGCAAAGAGAAATCTAGATCCCCAAACCACATTAACGGCAGATTTGTAAAAAGAAAATAGGTAGCAGGTTAGTATTGTTATGTACTAGCATGATGTGACTTAGTGCTTTTTTTCCACCAGGGATCAAGTTTATACCGTGAACTTAAATGAAATCCCCAAAGCAGAGGTCATACCAAGAAAGGTGAGCAGCGGTAGCTGTCCAATTGATTATAGCCCTGGCCCCCTTCCCTCCAAAACTGTCCCCAGTTCAACATTGACCTTCGATGGTTGTTTGGTTCATACAGAAACTGACGTGGCGATCCAAGCAGCAGGACCGAGAGAACTGTGCTATGAAAGGCAAGCATAAGGTAAGTGGGATTTGTCGCCCTCCGGGTTTGATCTCAGAGACTGACGTGGACTGGCCAACGTGAAGATGCTCATTATTTTCTTTTAGGACGAATGCCACAACTTTATCAAAGTGTTTGTTCCGAGGAACGATGAGATGGTTTTTGTCTGTGGGACCAATGCGTTTAACCCCATGTGTCGATACTACAAGGTAAGTAGGTCTTATAGGATGTGCGTTTTTATTTTGGTTTATGTCAACGTGACTTCCTTTGCTGTATGCTATTAGAGTGAAAACCTTTCTGCCCTAACCCAGTAATTGGTTATCTAGTTTATGGAAGGATAAAGACAGCATTTTATGTTTAGAATTTCAGCCCAAATAAGGTTTGCCTTCAAGCGGGTGCATTGAACAGATATGACACCAGCTGTTTATTTTTCTTTTGTAGTTGAATACCTTAGAGTACGATGGGGAAGAAATCAGTGGCCTGGCACGATGCCCGTTTGATCCCAGACAAACCAACATTGCCCTCTTTGTCGGTAAGATCCTTAAGTGTAATGAAAGGAAATGATTAATGGCATTGAAGGAGCAAAAGGAATTGAAAGGGGAGAAAACCACAGCTCAGAACTTGTATAACCACCTGGATCTAGGTGTTTCAAAGACTAAGATCCATGAACACATTTCCAGAAAGGAAAAATGAAAAATGAGCAAGTTTCCGTTTAAAATAAAAGGGTGCTGGCAGTGTGTTATGTGCTAACCCAGTGACCCTGCACACACGGCTTAACTTTTTGATGCGTAAGCCAACCTGTAGAATTAGGTGACTTGGAGAATTAGGTAACAGCACGGGCCAACCTGTCACAGGTGGGTTGTAAGCATCAGGTTGAGGTTTGTTTGTGTAGGCGTGGAAAAATCGCAGCTGAAAGCATTCCAACAGGTGTAACCTGCTATCTAATTGTGGCTGTTTTCATCAAAATCCTATCTTTGGTTTTAGACGGGAAGCTGTATTCCGCCACAGTGGCTGACTTCTTGGCTAGTGATGCTGTGATTTATCGAAGCTTGGGTGATGGCTCTGCTCTTCGCACAATTAAATATGATTCCAAATGGATAAAAGGTACCTTTGAAGAGCAGCGGTCTAGGAGGGCCAAGGACAATGGGCATGGCGCGGGTGGGAACAGAAGTCAAAGGCATCAGGGGATTCGGTGCATGACTTTATATTGTTAATGGGTTTTTTTAAGTCCAAGTACACTGTTTTGAGGCCAATATTCATGTCAAAGGATATGTCCATCCCAGATTGATTATGAGTGACCAAAAAATAAATTTAAAAGAATAGAAATTATTGTTGGTGCACCTAATTGTCTAGCTCTACATGCGTGTCATACCACCTGCTCCCGCGCCTCTCCCTAACGTGGAGAGTTAACAGCCAGGGTGGATCACCCTGTTATCTGCTGAGTCATTTTGCTCTTTAGAGTTTAGAAATCGAGATTGTTTTCATTCGTAGTGAAAGGGGTTTTCTTCTCTAGTTAAATAGGTTAATGACTAAATCTGTTGAAACAAGGACCTCTGTGGTCGTTCAGTTCCCTGTCGGCCCTTTTCCACTCCATTAGCTGACATTCAAGACTCCTGGGCTCTCCGAAGCTTAAACACACCCATATTGGTACTTCGCACAGCCATTGGCCTATCGGCATTCTCGTTGGCTTGGAGGGAACTAGGGGCCATCTGTCAGTCACAGCTAGTTGCCGGGGGTCTAATGCTAATTAAATTATCCTTGAAGAATCAGCTTGTTTTCCTTTTTTTTTTTTCTTTCAGAGCCACACTTCCTTCATGCCATTGAGTATGGAAACTTTGTCTATTTCTTCTTTCAAGAAATTGCTGTAGAACATAATTATTTGGACAAGGCACGTATACGCACTGGACTTGTTTCGCGTGATTCCGTATGACTTGTTCAAGTTAGGGCTGCCCCTTTGACCTACTCTCCAATACTCAGCATGATGCATGTAGAGTCACGTGCCGCGAGATGGTTCAGGAGCTCATCCTAAGAAGATCCATACAATGATGGCCATTGAGTTGATTGCCACCCATGACAATCTCCTGCCTATGAGAACCGAACTGGGCTTGGTAGGGTACTCCAGGGCTGTGGTCTTTCAGAAGAAGGTCACCAGGCCTCTCTTCCAAGGCACTCGGGATCAATCAATCCCCCACCTTGTTAGTTAGCAGCAAGGATGGTAACCATTGGCACCATGCAGGGGCTTGTTCAGGAGGATGTGTGCTGGAAAAGACTTCCACACAGCAGCGAGCGGAACAACAGCAGGCTGGGGCAAAACGAAGAACCTATTTGACTCACTCCAAAGCGGGTTCTTTCTAGACACCCTGGATACTTCTTTAAGGTTTTAGGACAGCAGTTCTCAACCTGTGGGTCAGGACCCCTTTGGGGGTCGAGCGACCCTTTCACAGAGATTGCCCGATTCATAGCAAAATGACAGTGATGAAGTAGCAACAAAAATAATGTTATGGTTGGGGGATCCACCATAACATGAGGAGCTGGATTAAAGAGTCGTGGCATTAGGAAGGTTGAGAACCACTGCTTTAGAAAGTCATTTAATAATTTATTTTCTTTCTGTGTCCAGAGGCAGGCTGGAAAGTGGAGGTCCCTGTTCCGTTTAAGTTGTTTCAGTCAGAGACCCTGTGGTTTTAAAGTGGTGCCACCTTTTCTGTGCCCAGCTGCAGGGGGGCACGCATCATTTGCAGAAGGGGCGACAGCAGCGTGGGAGGCAATAGGTAGGAGCGGTTTCCATACAGCAAGGCAGTGAGAGAGCGTGCATCTGCCGGCACTCACTTGGCAGAACAGGCGCATGGTGCTCTTTTCTCATAGGTAAATCTCATTTGCCTTCCTCCCATCCAGATCCCACTAGAGAAGACTGCGAGACCCCTTTGAACTAGATTTATCATTAGCATCTTCTGTCCCTTCAATAGCAGACTCTCTTTTCCATTTCACCTCCCTGCTCACACCCCTGTTGCTTTTGCCTTTGTCCCCTGGGCAGACTCTCTATTCCCGTGTGGCCCGTATATGTAAGAACGACATGGGCGGCTCCCAGCGGGTCCTGGAAAAACACTGGACTTCATTTCTAAAGGCTCGGCTGAACTGTTCTGTCACCGGAGAGTCGATTTTCTACTTTGATGTGCTGCAGTCGATTACGAACATTATAGAAATCAATGGCGTTCTCGCTGTGGTCGGGGTGTTCACCACACAACTCAACAGGTGAGAACAGACGCGCAGCACTTCAAAGCCCGTCTGTGCTTGCTTTCAGGAACCAAGAGCGGGTCCAACGTCAAGTCTCGTGCCTGACGGTTGTCTCCTTTATCAGCATTCCAGGTTCTGCTGTCTGCGTGTTTAGCATGGATGACATTGAAAAGGCATTCAAAGGGAGGTTTAAAGAGCAGAAATCGCCTGATTCTCTTTGGGCAGCCGTCCATGAAAGCAGAGTCCCGAAGCCAAGGTAAAGGGCAAAGATGGAAGGTTTGAGTTCAGTAGAACCCGCTGATCGGAAGCATCCATTCTCAGAGAGCTACTGGGTCAACCCCTTCCCCCTGCCCGCCCCCAGGCCAAGAAGGGGCCCCTCCACGGCATCTCAGGCAGCGAGTTAATAAAGGTAGCCCGGGACCTGCAGCACGGGCGAGTGTCCGTGGGTAGGATCAATTCAGAGAAAGAGCCTTTTCCCCCTCTCCTTTGTCTCGCGACCTCTTCTTTGAGACTGTCTCCTGACTTGTTGCCCAGGTAAAATGTCCAGCACAACAAAAGCAATCTGAAACCTCCAGTGTTCTCCTTTTAGGCCTGGCTCTTGTGCCAAGCATGGCCCTGCAGAAAACTATGAAACCTCCATCGATTTCCCTGACGACACCTTGACGTTCATCAAGTCGCACTCGCTGATGGACTTGGCCGTTCCATCCATTGCCAACGAGCCCTGTTTCACCAAGACACGGGTCAGGTAGGCTGGTGCAGACCACAGTGGTGCCCCACACTCAATGGACCCTGCTCTTCCTGTTGGCCTCTCGCAGTGACTTGTCGCTGGTCTTCTCACAGGTATCGACTGACCGCCATTGCCATCGATCATTCCGCCGGACCCTACCAGAACTACACCATCATCTTTGTTGGCTCTGAAGCTGGCAGTGTTCTTAAAATTTTAGCAAAGACCAGCTCCTTCTCTTTGAATGACAGCGTATTACTGGAAGAGATTGAAGCTTTCAACCATGCCAAGTAGGTAGTCCTTTAGGGGGATGCTTCTCAATGCTGCTCCAACATTGCCCATGTGGATTGCATCCAGTCCTTTCCTTTCCGCCCACTGAGTCAGCAGTGGTTTGGCGCATTAGTATTGCTTTGTGTGTGTGTGTGTGTGTGTCTGTGTGTTACCCCCCTCACGGGCATACATCCTGGCTTTGCTGTTTTCCCGAGTCCAGTAGGGCAAGGAGGGCAAACAGTTGATGAGTCTAAAATGAATTCAAGCCCTGGTTTTCACCTGTGAAAAATGAGAACATTGGAGAAGCACCCCCCAACCTTGTAGCTATATTGGGGGATGCTACGTTGGTTCTAAGTGTGTGTTTGCATGCACACGCAGAGAATCCATTTCTAGTTAAAAAAATGTTCTACTCACTAATAAAAGATTACTCAGGCCATTAAAACAAACAAGACACGGGTGAGAGAAACGAGACAAAGGTGACCACTGAGAGAGGCAGAAACGTCTTCCATGGGGAGCTCTTGGCGCCTTGAGGTCTTCCTCATCCTCGGCAGTCTGACTTGGCCTTCACAGTGCATTTCCCTTAGAGCATCACGGACGCCCCTGGTAAGACGGACTCTTTCATTCTAGCCTTGCCTTGCCTTTTGACCACATTTGCAAGTAAACATTTTTACACCCAGCCTTTTTGATGACTTGGGACACATACCACCTCGCATTTTAACTTAAACTTCACAGACGCGCTGAGCTGTTTGGTCTTGTAGATGCACTAGAGAACAGGAAAGCTATCTTAAGAAACACACATTAAGGAACCTTTGCTCTGCCTGGAGTTTAACCAACCATGCAGAGAAGTAGAAGGGAAAGCCACTTAGTGCTTAATTCCCAAACTATGTGCTTGCCTTGGTTTACTACCAGGGGTATTCCTCCAGCCTCTCCAGCTCCCAGTACCCCTGGCAACCAGGTCAACATTCCCTTATTTTAGTTCATGTAGCTTTTGACTTCCTGATAGCTTCGCATTACCTGTGTGTGTCCCACAAAACAGGTGCAATGCTGAGAATCAGGAGGACCGAAAAGTCATCTCCCTCCAGTTGGACCTAGAGCGCCACGTCTTATACGTGGCATTCTCTAGCTGCGTGATTCGGATTCCCCTCAGTCGCTGTGAGCTCTATAGATCCTGTAAAAAGTAAGCTGGCATTTCCCGACTTACCCTGGATCTGGCGGCATCAAAACCCATGATGATGCTAATCCACGTTACACTCTGCTTGGTTGCGTTACAGGTCTTGCCTTGCAGCCCGTGACCCATACTGTGGCTGGTTAAGCGAGGGAGCCTGTGGTAGAGTGACCCCGGGGATGCCGTAAGTATCCGGAGTCACCGTCAGTGGGAGGAGCTCTCTGAGGCGGTAAAGCTAGGAATTTGAGAAAAGTTCCAATAACACTACCCTCCCACCCCACCTGCCCTTATTTTTGTTGGTGGTGTTGGTCTGGGAGAAAAACCAAACACACCTGTAGACATGAAAGGGGAAAAGAGATTGTAAACAGCATCCCTGAGGGAAATGGATTGGGGGTGGGGGGCGGGAAGAGACAAAAACAATGCGGTTCTACCCTCTTAGATATGCTACTTACCAGACTTGACACAGACTGATTGTAGCATGCTATGTCGAAATGTCCCCTCCTCCCTCCACCCATCCTGGCTAATCCGGCTGTGTTCTTGGGTTTCGCTTTGGTTGCCCTGTGTGTGCCTATAAAGGTGGCTGACCAAGCCCTTCTCTGCTTTCCATAACCGCAGCGCGGACCGATATGAGCAAGACGTTGAACATGGCAACACGACTCACCTGGGGGACTGCCATGGTAAGATGGGGTCTTTCATTCCGGCCTGGTACTTCTTTTTGACCACATTTGCACGTAAACATTTTATTTTTTTTAATTTACAATCAGCCTTTTTAATGACTCGGGGCACATACCACCCTAGCATTTTAACTTAAACTTCGCAAAAGCTGAGCCGTTTGGGCATGGGGGTGCGCTAAAGAAATTTCTTTGATTTTCTTCACCATTTTCAATTTTGTAGGAAGTACCAGGGAATGGTAGTCTTCACCAGTTGGTGAATCTCTTGTGTTTATAGTCCTTCCTTTTCTTTTGCTCTGTTTCTTTTTCGAACTATTTGGAGCTCATACATCTGCTTTCTTTTGTTTACTTTTTACTGATTCCTTGTTCCTTTAATTCTTGTAGAAATTTTGCCTACTTCAACTACACCAGATTACAAAATATTTGGAGGTCCAACATCTGGTTAGTTTTGTTTAAGCTTTTTGAATTAACAACCTTTTCTTTCCTTCAGTTTGGCATATTCAGCCCCTCCCTCCCTCCTTTTGCGCAGTTTGGCAGCCCTCCATTCTTCTGCTTGGACTCATCATCCCACCGATGGCACCCACAGACGTTTACTTCCTTAGCACCTCACCCTCCTGTAGCATGTTAACATCATCGACCAAGACACCTTCTTTAAGGGGGCTAAAAAAAAAAAAAAGTCAAACGACTTCACATATACTGCATTCCAGCTGCACGCACGTCCACCCACGCTTTCTTCTCTCTCACCTCCTGCCTCGTGTCTGTTCCGTGCTCATCTGTATCGAACGGATGGCGGGCCCTCGTGATAGCCCCTCTTCTCTCCTCACCTGCCTTACGACCCTGTGAACAAATACACATTCCTGGGGAATGTGTATTTATATGTCTTAGCACTTTTTATTTTTGAATGGTTTGTGGTGATCGTGGGGGAATCTCTGTATGCCGTGTGGTGATATCGGTGGCGTGGGCGGGGGAAAAAAAAAACAAGAAAAGAAAGGAAAGGTGTTCCATGGAAATGAAGTGGGTCTCTGATGATTGACGCGGCTCAGTGAGCGCTCCATGCCTCCTCCTGTACCTGTCGTGCAGCTGTCACCTCTGACCATTGCGCCAGTCTGATCGGAAAGCATAGGGTTGTAGCTGGAAAGTACATGGTTACATTTTGAGGGGTACGCTACTGCATTGAAATGTGTGATAAAGATGTTAAAAATTAAACCACTCTGCTCCTATTGCCACTTCCAAACTTCTAAAACTCACCATTAGTTTTATTTCTGGGGTGTTGGGTGAGGGGAGGACGGTGCGGAGGAAACAGCCTATTTCGCTTACAAATGCCATGTAATTTTTATCATTTGCTGCTACCCCTTTGAAAGAAAGTGCCCAGGCGTTGTAGACGGCCCCCAAAAAGTTTGTCCTTGCTTCAGTGCCTCTTTAGATATGGTAGCCCTTCAGGGGAGAGGGTAATGCAGCAATGAGTGAGAAGTGAATGGTAAATGAAGCAGGGCAGGGTTTGGGGCTATCAGGTCCAAATTCAAGTTCTTACAGGCATGAAATCAGGTATTTTCTGAGGATGTTACAACACCTCTCCTCCAGTGACAGATGTACGTTCTAATTACCTATGAAAACAGCACCTCCAAAAATATACCCCAAAAGAAACAAATGATGTCTCAGAGACGGAAGAGAAAACCGCCACTCTTATGGGCTGGGACCGTTATTTGCTTTAGCCATAGGAGATCCAGTAGGAATCTACTAAGTCTGTTTGTTTTCTTGATCTTCAAATCGACTTAATCTGTTTTTCTTCTTGATTTTTGTTCTTCCTTTGAAAGAAAGGGATTCGGTGTAGTCTGAACTCAGGTGTGTTTTTGTAAAACCCTAGATTTGTTTTAAACGTTACTTGAAAAAAAACATGCCACAGACCACTCAGAAAACTCTGCCGGCACTATTCGTGTTAATAAAAATCTGTTTGCCACCACAGACATGGAGGTATCTTCGTCTACTCTTACTACAATGGCAAGTATCTCAGAAATCACACCTAAAGTGATTGATTCCTGGAATCCTAAACTGACGAGCTCCCGGAAATTTGTAGTTCAAGATGACCCCAATACTTCTGATTTTACTGATCCTTTATCAGGTATCCCAAAGGGTAAGGCTTCACCAGGGATCTCATCGCCAACTGAGTGGAAACCTGATTCGAAATTTCTCTGAGAACTCTTTGGACTTAAGGGTCCCTAGACGTCAATCTCAATGGAGGTGCTGGTGGTGGGCCCTCCGCTTCTACTGGCCATGCTGAAGAGGTGGCGAGGCCACTAAACACCAGAAGGCCCCTCACCCCCACCCCTTTCAGCAGCATCCCAAACCAAAAGCCAGCCCTTGTTGGTACTCCCAGATGAGGGCTTGACATCAGGTGGCCTGCCCGGGAGTCGATCCTGTTTTGCTTCAGTTCGAAGTGAAAGATGAAAAGCGATGTGAGGTGGCCAGTCACTTGGATGCCACAGCAATAAATCACAGCGGAGTGTGTTATGTGCTCAGAACTCTTCTTTCCACCAGGAAAACAGCTGCCTGTGGGGTTAACTTCTTAGAGATGTTACTCCAGAGGGGGGGTAACCAAAAACACAAGAAAAAAAAATCAAATCCTCTATTTTCTATTGCTTATTTAATGTGCTATCAGGTTTCCAATCAGTTTTTATGGAGTACATTGTCATTTCTGATTTACCTTTGTTGATTTTGATTTTATATGATTTTGTTGTAAATCATTTTATAATCCTTCTCCTTTCTGCTTTGATTTCTGTCGTAACCGTTTATGTCTACGCAATGCTGTCTTCTCACAATGCCACTGAAACCCATAACCCCAGACATGGATACAAACTGCTCATATTTAAAGGTCTTAGTACTAACCTAAAGCCAACAGGCTCTTCAAAGTCCTCTGACTCCCCTTGCTCTGGGATAGCTGTATAGACTGCATGTACCAGACTTGGATACCTCTTAAACTAACATTTCTTTGATACATTGTTAGATGTCTGTGGTTGCATTAAAAGCTCCAATAATTTCAAACTAATTCACTATTCTTTTTCTAGTTCTAGGTTAAATTCCTCTCAAATATCTCAAAATACTTGAATGGTATTTCTTAACTAACACAGAGTGTTTCCTCAGACTGCCTAGATTTCTAACATAGCTGGCGATTCAAGGGTGCTCTCTCTCTCTCTCAAGAAGGATTTTTTTAAAAGCAAATATGAGTCTATATTGGTAGCTCGCATCAAGCAAGCTAATGCTTTTAGTATGTGAACAAATTATACACTGTGTGTGTGTTGTTTTAATTCAAGTGACATGGCATGACTGTGTTAGCATAATGATCTCAGCATCATATATATTGATGCCAGTTCAGACATTCCCACAGCCCTATTTGCCCTTTCACTGACTGTTGAATTTGGAGACAATCAGGAGACAGGGCTTTTTGTGAGTTTAAACTTGACTGTTTTGAGAATAGCTTACTTCCTAACTTTAATTTTTAGGAGGAATCAAAATTTCTAGCATTAAGTAAAAACTAGTTAAGAGGCACTGGGAATAAAAGAGGAAGGTCAGCAGAGACCTACGGGAGATGAGTGTTGCCCTGGCTTTTGCAGCAAATATCTATCTTTCTGGGGGCCCATGTCCAATGAAAGAGAAAATGTGGAATATGGGAACCTCCTGGACCCTCCAAGCACATACCCCGCTGAATGGAAGCCATGATGGTTCCTATTGTTTTGAGAAACCACTTCCCTCACACATCCTTCCTGTGTGTCTGTTGCAGGTGTCCAATGGGAAGTGCAGTCGGGGGACTCCAGCAAGACGGTCCACATGAATGTGCTCATCACCTGCGTCTTTGCCGCATTTGCCTTGGGTGCGATCATTGCGGGCGTGGCAGTCTATTGCTACCGCGGCATGCATGTCCGGAAATCCAGAAAGATCCATAAAGATGCCGAATCTGCCCAGTCATGCACAGACTCCAATGGAAGTTTTGCCAAACTAAATGGTCTCTTCGACAGCCCCGTTAAAGAATACCAACAGAACATCGATTCGCCCAAACTGTATACTAACCTGCTGACCAGTCGGAAAGAGCTGCCTCCCAGTGGAGACACGAAATCCATGGTAGTGGATCTTCGAGGTCAACCACCCGAGCTGGCTGCCCTCCCCACACCCGAGTCTACACCGGTGCTGCACCAGAAGACCGTGCAGCCCGTGAAGAGCCAGTCCGACAAGGTCCATGGCCACAGGGCATCCAGGAAAGAAACCTCCCAGTTCTTCCCTTCCAGCCCTCCATCCCACTCCTCACTCGGTCACGGCCATATCCCTAGTGCTATCGTGCTGCCGAATGCCACTCACGATTACAACACATCCTTCTCAAACTCCAACGCTCACAAAGCGGAAAAGAAACTCCCACACACTGACCATCCTGTGCCAAACGCATCCAGCAAACGGGATCACCGGCGCTCTGTGGATTCCAGGAACACCCTCAACGATCTCCTGAAACATCTAAGCGACCCGAACAGTAACCCCAAAGCCATCATGGGAGATATCCAAAGGGCGCACCAGACCCTCATGCTGGATCCTGTGGGAACGATGTCTGAGGTTCCGCCCAAGGTCCCCAACCGGGAGGCCTCGCTCTACTCTCCCCCTTCCACTCTCCCCAGAAATAGCCCCACCAAGCGAGTGGACGTCCCCACCACTCCCGGGGTCCCAATGACTTCTCTGGAAAGACAGAGGGGTTATCACAAAAATTCCTCCCAAAGGCACTCCATATCTGCTATGCCTAAAAACGTGAACTCACCGAATGGTGTTTTGCTATCCAGACAGCCTAGTATTAACCGTGGAGGATACATGGCCACCCCGACGGGGGCAAAGGTGGATTTTATTCAGGGGACACCTGTGAGTGTCCACCTGCAGCCTTCTCTCTCCAGACAGAGCAGCTATACCAGTAATGGCACCCTCCCGAGGACGGGACTAAAGAGGACACTGTCCTTAAAACCTGATGTGCCACCAAAGCCTTCATTTGTTCCTCAAGCCACATCAGTCAGGCCACTGAACAAATACACTTACTAGACCTCACCTGTGCTCTTCCCCGCGTGGCTTTATCCTGTACGTGTTGTTGAGAGGACGGTGTGGGGAGGGGACCTTCACGCAAGAGACTCCCTTATATTTTAAAAGAGAACCAAGTGGCCAAAGAAACTCTTAACTTTGGCAACATCAGAACTTGCCACATGTAGCTACCACAGCAAGGCTTCTGAGTACTTGCCTGTAAACAGAGGAAGGTGCTGGTCATTCCATTTCTTTTGTTTGAAGCTAAAGAGATGGGGAGCTGGGGGGTAAGGGGGGAACCTTACCAAAGTAAAGAGCCGATGCAGTACTCAGAAGAATCTGTAAGCAAATACTTGAAAATGGGTTCAATTTAGACTGCCATTCTGTGTGGTCTTCCCATTAAATGTGAACATTTTAATATGTATGCATTCACCTTGCCTCTTGCACAAATGTAAAAAAAAAAAAAAAAGATGGTTATGTCTCAAAGAAATACGAACTTGTAGATTACCAAGCAATTTGCTAAAACTGTCATTGATCCAAACTGTAGCATTTTTTTTTCATGTGTGGCATTTTTTTTAACTTCATGCCACCAAGAAGCTGTGGTGTATGTGTGTGTGTGTGTGTGTGTGTGTGTGTGTGTGTGTAAA
>NW_022103905.1:5956862-5968971 GCF_000313985.2 Echinops telfairi
GTGTGTGTGTGTGTGTGTGTGTGTGTGTTCTGTACTCACTTAAATCTGTGTGTCTATCACATCTTTTTGTGCTGTGGACTTGTTTACATTAAGCATGACTGAACAAGGGACAATGATGACTTCTTCACACAGCAGTCCATTGGGTTCAGCGTTGAGAACAAAATAAAATCGAAGTTCATTGGGGCATCAAAATATGAACTTGATGTACGTGGTACCCAATGCGAGAATGGAAGAGTTCTAAGTAATTTTGTGCTGCTATTCATTAAAACTTGTATTACAGCCTTACCATCCTAGGGAGCTAAAGATGTCAAGCCATTTCCTTGGTTCATCCACCAGTATTCAGTGGTAAAACTTACCTGTCTACTGTGAACTCAAACCTGAGTCACTGTATTTAACCCGAGTCACTCTGTTTCATACTACACAGGTTTTATTTGGATTTTATTTGGATTGTGTTCAGTTGTCCCCATTGAGTCAATTTCTCCTCCTTAAACTCCTCCTACCCCCAAAGTCAAACAAAGGGAACAAGATAAAAGAAAGAAATAGGAATGAAATTGTGATGGGCATAACAGCAGCAGTTTGTGAAAACCAGCAATGGTGCAATCATGTTGTCTATGTTGTGTTAGGTGAGGATTTTCTCATCAGTCATGCAGGTAATGACAATAAATACTGTAAATATTCCATGTGAGTTTACCTGAATCTGTGCATTTTGTGCCTTATTCATGAGAATGATAGAAGTACTAAAATAGGTCAAGTGTTTTCAGTATCACCCATCATTTACAAGTGCCAGTTGTAAATGTTTTTCAGCCAGCACCTGAAAAGACAGTTAAAAAAAAAAAAGTTAAAAAAGAAAGAAACCCTAACCAATCTAGAACAATTAATCGTCACACTATCTACCCGAGTGGCAGCATTACATCCTTGGCCATGGTCAACATTCCACTCCTGCTCTCCTAAGGATGGAACAGTGATAATGTGAAGTCAAAAGTGGTTTCCCAGGTAATGTGACACCTGCTGAGACCCTCCCGAGCCGTTTATTCTTAGCTCTGCAGAAGCCACTTGTGGCGGCTGATGCGCAGCCCGGATGATGGTTTCAGTTGATAGGCTGCACACTGCACGCTTGTTCCTTGAACCCAATCCAGGGTACGGAGGGAGAGGCATGCTCCTGATTCATGCAGACAGGGCAGGTCAGCTGATTTCGCCTGATCATCATGATGATGCTTCCATGCACTCCCTGGGGGAGGGTAGTTTGCAGGCGATCACAGCATTTTGAGGCAGTCTATAGAACGTTGATACAGTTATGGTTTTCCTTCAGAATTGTTTTTATAAAGACCGTGAGTCCTTGAGATCTCTAGAAGCTCAAAAGCTAAAACTTCCGTTCTTGAAACACTTCAGCTTTGCAACTAAAACATTACAGATTAATAATAAATTAAACCAACCAATGAAAACCACTACTCATTCTGCCCCCCCACAAACGTGTTTGAATTCACCTTACCAATATTAATCACAGTGTGTAAAACGGAACAGTAACTCTATGTGAACCCGAATAACATTTTGTAACATTGTGCTGCCTTGTAGTTTGTAATGTGAGTTCTATCAGTATTTATGTTGAGATTTCTAACATTAAATCTAGTCTCTATCCTGTTAATTTAATTTTTTCAATGCTTTATCCATTTGTGCAAAGGTAAACGCAGATTGTATCTTTTTTAATGGTACGGCATAAAAAGTAACCCTAAATTGAAGTGACTCTATACTGTTTTATAGAGTACTTTAACATGTGTAGATATCTTGTAAACTTGTATTGTGGATGTGTAAATAATATGTACTTTGGGTTTTTAACACCGCATGTAAAGTCAAAATAAAATATTCAAATCATTACACCTTGGCTCTTGGTAGTGGAAAGATTTAGAAACTATCATGGTGCTGAAAGACTTTTAAGTCGGTCAAATCCAGTGGGAGTTCCTTTTGAAACCTACCAAAATATTGTTAACAAAATTGTCATTTGGATTCACAACTGTTTTCTTTTTTTTTTTTTTAAGTCATTTTATTGGGGGCTCGTACAACTCTTTTTTTTTTTTTTTTTTAAACATTTTATTAGGGGCTCATACAACTGTTATCCCAATCCATACACACATCAATTGTGTAAAGCGTATTTGTACATCATTTCTCAAAACATTTTCTCTCCATTTAAACCCCCGACATTAGGTCCTCATTTTTCCCCTCCCTCCCCGCTCCCCCCTCCCACATGAGCCCTTGATCGTTTATAAATTGGTATTTTGTCATATCTTGCCCTGTCCGACGTCTCCCTTCATCTACTTTTCGGTTGTCTGTCCCCCAGAGAGGAGGTCACACACAGTTCCATGTAATCGGTTCCCTCTTTCCTACCCATTCTCCCTTTACCCTCCCTGTTTTGCCACTCACACCACTGGTTCACAACTGTTTTCTTCTTGGAAAACTGATATTAATGGATTAAACCATTGCCTATGTCAATTCTGACACATAACGACTACATAGGACCAAGTAAAATTGCTTCCATGGGGTTTCCATGGTTAGAAATATGTACGAAATCAGACTAGCACGTCTTTTTCCCATGGAATGGCTGATGGGTTTGAACTGCCAACCTTTCAGTTAGCAGTGAAGCACTTAATCACTGTGCCACCAAGACTCATTAATGGACAGTGCCCCTAAAACACGAGAAACTATTCAGAAAGTCAGATGCTCTTGGTCGAATACATCAGGCAAACTCACTTGTTTCTCATTATCCACATAGCTAGCTTAATAAACATTTTTAAAATCATGATTTCTATTTCTATATGAATTTTTAAAACATACTCTGAGTCCAAAATTTTAGATGACAAATGGTTCAGGTGCACATTACCTGGTATTTGGTAGAAGACACTTCTTGGGGCCAGTATTTTGATTGATTAGAATGTAGTAGAAGATGTCTTATTCAAATATCAAAATGGAAGATGAAAATATAATTCCATTTGTGTCTTCCCCAAGGATGTAACTAGGGATCGTCTGCTGTCCTTGTGTTTTACGGATATCGAGAGGGACAAGACTCTCCTAAGAAGGGCAAAGGGAACATTTGGGCCAACATTTGCTTTCCTGGGCTATTTGTTGCTCCTGGACACAGCCTGCCTATAATCAACCCCCTAGGGTGACATTGTCTCAAGGATGCCCAGCAACATCTTTCCAGAAGGTCATAAATTGCCTTTAACCATGCTTCCTCTCATGATTCATCTAGAGGTCCTACAAGCTGATGGCAGCTCCGCTCGTGGGCTTCAAGGTTCCTTTTGATCTCTATCAGCAGGTTTCGACCAAGCGGTATGAGGAAATGTTTACAGGTATCATTGCGAGAGAGACAAAGGCTGAAGGACTATGTGGCCCACTTCTCAGCTGTCAACGTTATACTTGTGTGTGCATACTGCCAGGCAGGGCCACCAACCATGGAACCTACCCATGGCATTTCACAGCCCCCTACCTGAACCCCATTTCAGGACAGGAGAGGAGAGTGGAAGGTGCTTTGCTTTCACACTGATGCCTAGAAGTCGATTTGTTGGGTTTGGATAAATGAAGGAAGGAAGAGACAATTTAGAGGAAAGGCTCTTCAGCCTTATTTCTTCTTGGACATTTTTGGCATTTCCGTTGTCTAGAATTCTTTATACAGATTGGGCTGCTAACAGCAGGATAGACAGTTCAAAACCACCAGCCTCTGCAGGAAAAAACGACTGGGCTCTCTACTCCCGTAAAGAGTTACAGTCTCAGAATCTCACAGGAGCAATTCTACCCCATTCCTTTAGGGTTGCTATGAGTCTGCATCGACTTGATAACAGTCAATGTGGAGTTGAACGCTACTAAACGAATGGTTTTTATATCTTAGGGCGAGTTGCCTACTTTTCCTGGGTTGAGTGATTTGTTGTTTTCTTCTAGAAACTACATGTTCCTCTTACTCCTTGATAATAGTTTTTGCCCTTTATAGATTATGGGTCTCTTTGATAATTTAATGAATGTATTGGACTGAAGGCTTACTTCCACTTTCATTTTCAGAGGGTTTACACAGTTCTAATGCACCATCGATGAATTCTCAAGGCAGAAGAGCCATCCTTGTGTATTCTTTGTGACACATTAATTCTATTAGGGAGGAGGCAGAGGGGTAATAGAAATGGAACATTATATAGGAGAGCCATCCTGCAAAAGGCCAAGGCTTAAATAAGATGAATGAGCCAAAGAACCTGTGCGGGGCGGCCCAAAATCCCATTGAGTGGCCATTGACGTTGCTCTTGGTAATGGTCATGGTAATCTTTAAGACAGATGGGACACTGGAAATGATCATACAGGCTAAGAAGAAAGGGCATCTCCTGGGGTCAAAGTAGTGAGTGCTGCAGGATGCTGGCCTGACAGCTGGAGAACTTAGTTTCAGGGCATCTGAGAAGACCCACCTTTTCGTCTCCTTCATTTCCCGTGTCAGAGGAGGACAAAGAACATGGGGTCCAACACAGGTCTAGTCCTGACTTCATCGCTTTCCAAGTGACTTTGGAGCAGAACTCTCTTGATCTTGGTGTCTCTCTTTTTCATTTTTTTATTTTTTTAAAGAAGGTGGCTCACCATCCCGATTCCTGATGGCTCTGTGGTCTGTGTCAACGCTGTGTTTCTATTTTGTGAATGTCCTACTTAAACGTTACCCTTTTAATAGCTCTGTTGGTAAGCTTTTTATGGGTGTGCAGTACATGTTCTCTATTAGATGTGAGCTATAGGTGAGATTAACAACAAAATAAGGCATGATAAACAATGCACTTTAAGCTATTTAGGGGCGATATTTGATGTTTATCCTTTTTGTATAAATAACATGTCAGATATTTAAATCTGTGCCAATATTGTATTCTATATGCGATAGATAGGATACTATAAACAAGGAGGAAATGGACCTACACTAAACTCAATTTCTAGTCAGCCATGCAAGGGAAATCATGTCTTGGGCACGCAGAGCATGAATGAACTAAAATTTACAAATTAAAAAAAAGAGAGAGCATATTCCTATGCCCTATCCCGGAGATGTCATCCTTTGTTAAAAATTAGGTATTGCATACTGATTGATAAATCTCTCTGTAATACAGAACATAAAACTAGTATTTGCAGCTTAGGTTCTTATGCTAGGTGTGAGTGAAAGCAAATATGAAGATATAGCATTTGTTGGGTGTGCATTATTCTTAGCAATTTCTCTTAATTGGTCTGAGTGGACCTACCCAGTGCTATGTAAAGACTGGCCTGAGCCCCCTTAGAGGAGACCACTCCCTGTGGGAGTGGGTGAGACCACTCCCTGTGGGGAGAACAGAAATGATCCAGGGGCCTGCAAGAGCAGATACTTTATCCTGGATTATAGGCTACATTGCAATTTTTAAAAGAATGGTTTTATTGACATAATTCATACACCATATCATTCAGTGGTTTAAAATTATTTAAAAGAGTTGTGCAATCACCATCATTTTAGAACAGTAGAATATTGTCTTCACTCTTGTACATTCTTAGTTATTGTTAGGGCGCCATTACCCCCCAGCCTCCCCTGCCATAACCCTAAGAAACTACTTATTTGCTATCTACAGAGTCACCTATCCTGGATTTCATATTTAAAAACTACAAAAACATATAGATAAATAAAACATGGAAAAATATCAATCCAAGTGAGAGCAGAAGAAAGTAGAAGCCAGAACAAATTAAGAATAGTCAAAAGAGAAAACAAATAATATGTTAAATTTTTGCCTCACAATATGAGCAGTAATCCCCTTCCCAATGCACGCTGTCTGAGGGCAAGGCTATTCATACCTGCAGTCAGTGGTCCAAAGGAATGCAAAGGAGGCTTAATCCTCATAGGGACTCCACACAAAGCTTTTGGGTTTTCACTGCCATCCATAGCCCTCTGCAAACCACATCCTCAGAATTTAAGCTCTCATGCAATCCATCTTCGGATCTTCGATTTTATTATTTATAATTCTTGCATCACATGGGCTAGTGTGCTCTGTCTATGTGGGCTTAGATGACTGCTTGTTTTAAGGTAAGTCTGTAGGACCCCAGACATTGCTCTTTCTGATAGATGGACCCCCTCTGATTTCTTTCTTCACCACACGTATGTTCAGTGATCATTTCATGAAGGCCACATCATATGAACTATTGTTCTTAGAGTAAGGCTTACAGTTAAATGCAATCTCAAAATCCAGTTGTATATCTAAAGCTCATGAATATCCCTGGTCCACTTTTAAAGTATATTATCATCTTGTTGAGAAATCATTGCAGTAACTTCAATGGGCCATTGGTGATTTTGATAATAATATCATTAATCTAGTCAATGGTATACATTTTAAAGTACTGTTGTAAAAGGAAAATGTACACACAAAGGAAAGCATTTTAGACGGAATTACATTGGATGTTCACGTATACAGTTTTAAAAATTAATTGACTGAACACTGTACAAGCATTTTTAATTGCCAAGGGAGCACTGAGTCATATTTTTTTCAACTGAAACGAGAATGGCAGGCTAAATAAATTTGGGAAACTATGGGACAGACCAACCCTTTCCAGAGGAACTTGTGCTGAAAAAAACATTCTATATCTTTACCATCCAATATGATAGCCACTCGTAGACAGTGCCACACACACTTGCAATGTAGCCAGTGTCGTTGAAATACAAGATTGGACACTGTCTAGAAAGGCACTGTTGCTACTGGCGCAACATTTGGAGTCAGGTCGATACGCCAAATTCAGCAATGGCATCGGGCATTTATCTGCACTTAAAAGTACAAGTCATTTCTTGCTCATTGAACTACCTACCCTCTTGTCTCCCAGACAGGGGCGCGTGCAATGCTAACCTGATGAATCACCAGCTGCGCATCTAGTTTGAGGTGGATGGATTTTGTTTTGTTTTGCATTTGGGTCGTTTTGTGATAGAAACTACTGAGAACATCTATTAGCCCCTAGGAGAGTTCGGCAATTGGCTAATGTGGACTAGTTTGTTTTAGGTTTTCCTGGGGGGTTTGAGCTCTCTACACTTAACCCCAAGCATGCTTTTTTGGTAGGGATTACATTTGATTTATAAATCAGTTATGGGAAGAACTGACATCTTTTTTTTTTTTGAGGATGGCACAGGACCAAGAAGTGTTTTATTTTTGTTACATACAGAGTTATTATAAGTTGGAACCAACTCGATCACCTCTAAAACCACAAGAACAACAACTATAAACCTTGATGCTTCTTTAGCTTTATGCAAACCTAGTGCTTACAATTTAAGTAAGCTCTGATATAATTAGAACCATCAAACTTAAATAGCATCCAGGTTTGTTACTACATAATTTGGGGACTCCATAGTAAAATAAACATAAGTGATCTGAAACCACTCAGGAACTTCTTAAATGTTTTCTTTTTTCTTTTTTTTTGCATGAAGATACAGTGAACCCTCGTTTATCGCGGTTAATCGGTTCTAGACCCTACCGTGATAAATGAAATTCCGCGAAGTAGGATTCCTTATTTGTAAATCAAATATTTTCGTAGTTAGAGCACAGAGGACATGAAAAAACACCCTTTAGTCACCATTACACTCGTATTACCCAATTTATGAAACGAAAAAGGGAAAATACAGTAAAACATTTTGGACGTTACAATTATCATTTGTTATTTATGGCATCTAGTTTACAGTATTACATATTTCACATACAGTATTATTATACATAGTTCTTACAAATACTGTAATCAATAGCCTATGAAATGACTTAAGGGATGTACTCTACAGATGGGTCGCCGTCTTTTTCCTCTGAAGGAGCGGGTGTAGGCAGTGGGTGCTGTTACGCAAAAACCGCGATAGAGTGAAGCCGCGGAAGTCGAAGCGCGAAGTGGCGAGGGTTCACTGTATTCTTTTTTTTGTTATTTTGTTTTGTCTGCTGAAGGTTTCCTCTTATTTTTTAAATCATTTTATTAGGGGCTCATACAACTCTTATCACAATCCATGCACACATCAATTGTGTAAAGCGCATTTGTACATTCATTGCCGTCATCATTCTCAAAACATTTCCTCTCCACTTAAACCCCCAGCATTAGCTCCTCATTTTTTTATTGAAAAGAAATAATGATTTGTCATTCCCATTTTCAAGGTCCAGAAATTGAGGTCAGTGGGCTGTGACAACTCTGGAAATATAAGTGAGCACCAATTCGCAAACAGGACTAATTCACAAATGCTCATCTTCATTTATGCCCGGCGTACACACCAAGACCCTCCATGAATGGGAAGAAATAGCGTATCCATGTTCAGTCCCAAAGACTGGCTTCTCGCCAGTCCTTGATGTATAGTGAAGAGCAAGGCACCCACAGAAAAGGTCAGAATAATTGCAGTGCCCAGAGCTATGTGCCAAACGGCCAGTGTCAAAAATGAAACATTGGGTGGAATGGGAGGCCATCACCAGGAACACGCCAAATCAATTACATGGACTGAGTTGACTTGGGTTATGCTGACGGCAACCAGAGGGTGACATTTAGAGATGGTAAAAAGAGATAACCTGATGTGTCCAAATTGTACCCATCCTAGGCTCTGGGCATCCTGCCAGATCTTCATCTGTAGGCTGCCACGTGTCCCTGGTGAGACTTGCTATTATTTCTTATTTGGGAATTTCTTCATATTGAGCTGGGGTTGCATGTTGGGAGTTAAACACAGTTGTGATTTTCCCACTGCTCCCTGTGGGTTAGGGGAGTTAAAGGAGCCAGACCTAATCTTAAAGGAGAGAATTTTGTGATCATTGAACTGCCTCGTCTTCTGTGAGGCATAGAATCATAAGCAAAGCACACAGCAAAGTATCTGTTGAAGAAACAACAAATTGATGATGGTCCCCGAGTCTTCTCTTAAATCCGAGCTAGACCTGACATTGGCAACCCTTGATGCAAAGACGCATAGTAAGAACATATCCTCTTCCTAACAATTTGCAAATCAGTTTCCCAAATAGTAATAGGATTATAAAATGCCTTATTTTCAAAAGAGCATTTCCTGGGCTTAGAGCGCAGCTTAAAGAGGTGTAAAATGGAAAGGGTACCCTTGGTACTTTTGCAAATTTGTGAACCGTGAGTGTTCTTACGAATCCCCAGGTGGTACAAATGGTGCTATTACGTTTGGGGGATTTGAACTAGTCCTAAAATTAAGCTCATTGACAGCTCAGGTTGAAAGACAGGGCCACCCATTGATCCAGGCAATCTAGATGTTTATTGGTCAGTGTGTTGCCTGGACGATGCATGAAGCTGAGATCAAAACTTGAGACTCAACTGGGCTTGCTGACACTTTCTGCCCCAGTTAAGGCTACTCCCTTTTCTCTTTGATTTCCAGCACGTGGTTAGTTCTTCTTTCCAAACACCTGCAACACACCTCACAGAGGTAGAAAGGCTTGACCTCATGACAGTCACTTAAAAATTCATTTAAGTAAATATTTACTATGAAATGATTTAATAAAATATTAAATGATAGGATGTCAAAAATAATAGGATGCAAATTATTTAAAATTTTTATCTGCATATATAAACACAATATAGAAGGAAACATGCACAAATACTCAAAACTAGCTATAATTATAAAAACAATTTAAAATGTACAGCATTCAAATATTTGTATCTATTTGTATATACATATAAAATATATATTTAAAGTTTCT
Source organism: Echinops telfairi (assembly GCF_000313985.2). Classification (NCBI taxonomy): domain Eukaryota; kingdom Metazoa; phylum Chordata; class Mammalia; order Afrosoricida; family Tenrecidae; genus Echinops; species Echinops telfairi. The sequence continues at coordinate 5,966,534 of NW_022103905.1, forward strand.
CTAGATATATGTGTATATGCACACACACACAAAGTCTTTGTCATCTTTGATAATAAGCTTGGTTTAAAGAATAATGATAATAATAATAATCCTAGAACCCTGGCTTTGTTTAGCTGTCTGGTTTTAAAGACAGATGAAGTCTCCATTCATTACAGAAAATCAACTTCAGAAATGTGAGATGTCAGTGATTATGACTGACCTTGATGTCTTTGGTTTCAAAAGGGCCCAACGAGAGGTTTTATTGTTGTTATTGATGTTAAAGCTGGAGACAAAACTGTGGAAACATAGTGTGAAAACAGCAAAAAAAAGAAAGGGCTTCAATGGGACAAAACTGCTTCCGGGGCAAGGTTCACTGAGCAGCAGTTTAGCAAGTGGTAAGTCGCTGGGAATTCAGGGCAGTAACGGAGGATGGGGAAACTGTGGCTAGCATCTCCAAGTGCCAAAGGGCCGACAGGAAACAGAGCAGCAAGCTATGGGTTCCCTTTGTCTCCTTTGTCTCCTTTTCCCTGGCTCTGAGAGGACGAGAAAGCAATGACGCAGAGGGATAGAGAGCAGGTAGCTTTGGGGACAATGAGATTGTTATGGAATGACAACTTAGGAAAATACGAAATGTGACAGCATACCAGGTAAGGCTGTCAGGGAAAGCATCCCCCTTCCCAACATCCCCCACCCTCTATCCCACCGCCAAACTGCTTGTTCTGTGAATGTGTGAGTGTTCTCAATCTAGCATTTCCTTCCATAGAAGAAGTGATTGTGACCCTTCCTGTCTATTATGACTGTGAACAATCTTAAAGAGGTTAACCAGCTTCTTTGTTTTGTTTTGTTTTTTGAGGTAGCCAAGGAAAATAGAATTCAGCCTTTAAATCAGCATGTAAAAGTCTATCTGTATGTGGTCACAATTTTATTGGTGTTTCCACTGCACTAACTTACGGCAGGGCCCCAGTGGCATTATGGCTGTGAATTGGACAGCTAACTGCAAAATCAGCACTTCGAAACCACCAGGCACACCTGGTGAGAAAGACGAGGCTTTCTGCTCCGGCAGAGTGAGTCTCGGAAACCCACATGGGACAGTTGGGCTTTGTTCTGTCTGGTCATTTGGAACATCTATCAAATTGCTGGTAATCAGGGCAATCTTAACAAGAATCTACTTGTTTTCCGGAAAAGGAGCCTAGCATTGACCTCACAAGTAGAACCAAGCCATCCAGAGAGCATGAACTCCAAACTTGAAAGGACATCAGCTGACCACTTAATGGACACATCTCCCTGCCCTGTAGGTTGGTCGCCTCCTGCAGCCAATGGAGTAGACAAAGAGTGCTTTACTTATTTGTACCTAGGAAGTCTCCCAATTGAATGAGACAGATGACCCTTGGACACCATGGGTTTGAACTGTAGGGCTCCACCCCACACCAATGGCTATTGCCATGAACACACGCATTCTGAGTGTCTGCTACAGAGCCATGGGATGCTTGAATGCCACGTGACCCATAGCTGGCAGTCCCTCACTCTTGCCTCCTTGCCACATGGAGAGATGCTTACAGGAACTGATTTCGCATTTTTTGGAGATCCCACACAAGTTGACTGCGCTAACAACAGAAAATTCTCTATGTAAGTGGTAAATCTCTAGTACCTACAATGGTGTCCTAGAAGTGGGAAAAAGCAATCAAGTTGGACATATCTGACCTCCCCTGCCTTCTTTATGGCTATGGGGCAGGGGTCAACCATGCCTCCCTGCTCCCTCCCTCTACCCTATGCTGAAACCAACCTTTCCTCCCGTGGTACTCTCTCAACATCTATGCTGGGTACAACGGTTTGTTGCAGTGGCCACACAGAACTCAAAGACAACAGTCACAATGAAGGAGGTTTATTAGGAAATTAACAGGTTACAAAAAGATCTGAATCAGCAAACAGTAAGGAAATAGTCATTGGTAAAAGCAACAGTCATGTGGTCCCTTGACCTGTGCTTCCATGGGCCAGAAAGTCAGCCCACCTGTCACGCTGTCTCAAAGTTCCTTGGAGGAGAACTAGATGAGGTCAAGGTACCCCATAGTCTCAGCGCTGCTCCTCTGAGCCTCCAGGCCACAGTCTCTGATGCATCTGGCCTCAGCAGCCTCTGGCCAGCTGTCACTCAAGAAAGATCTTAGACCTACTCTTCCACAGGGTCCTGCCATTGGTCTGTGTCCCAGCTTTTCTATACTACAGAATGGTGTTGATGGAGCCATGGTTTGTCTTTGAGCCAACCATGCCCCCAAGAAAAAGGAAGAATGGTATTTTAAGTTCCTGCCTTCTACTAAAGTAGTCTTAAAGACACCCCCAAGGAAAGAAAAGGTGGGACTTGGCTCACACCTTCTACTAAGGTCAGGATTTAGCCCCACCTTAATTGTATAACAGAGAAGAAAGAGAGAGAGAGAGAGAGAGAGAGAGAGAGAGAGAGAGAGAGA
>NW_022103905.1:5969071-5979274 GCF_000313985.2 Echinops telfairi
AGGAAGGAAGGAAGGAAGGAAGGAAGGAAGGAAGGAAGGAAGGAAGGAAGGAAGGAAGAAACTCACTACCATCGAGGGACAAGACAGAATTGCCTATTCCTGTACCATCGAGCTATTGGTAGAATTGCCCCTGTGTGTTTTGGAGACTATAATTGTTATGGAAGTAGAAAAATCCCATCTTTCTCCAACTGATCTGTCGGTGGTTTTGAACTGCCAGCCCAAAGCAGAACCACTGTGCCCTCAGGGGTCAGATAGAATTCCCTCCAAAATGAGATTATAGCTACAAGCATAGGATCCAGAATTGTAGTCCATCCCATAAAGGATTATGGGCAGAAGGGTCATGTTAATTGGCTATATCTCATTAGGCACCCAGAAAACATGGTGGCCGCCTTGGCCACCGTGGGCCTCATACATGTTGGGTTAGGATCTGGACTGAAACGAGTGAGGAATCACGCTGCAATGGCCGTGCTTTCTTCAATAGTCTGATGGCTTTTCTTTAATGTCTTGGTTCTTTCCTTTGGTTTTCCCTCAGATACCAGTATATTTAGAGAATTGTGTAGAAGAACCACCCTGTTTCCCCGAAAGTAAGACATCCCCTGAAAATAAGACCTACTTACAGTTTTGCCTCTTGCTGAAGTATAAGGCATCCCCCCCAAATAAGACCTCCCCCAAAATAGGACCCCCCGAAGCTACCGTAACTCTGGACTCTGGACTGTAGCGGTGTGCGCTGCCACGCAGCTCACTGTTGGCCACAGTGCAGCTGGAGCAGACAGGAAGTGCGAGGTCTCTTTTAATAAAACAATAAACCATAAATATGTACCGTATTCTTGTTCGTGGAAAAATAAGACATGCCCTGAAAATAAGCCCTAGCGCATCTTTGAGAGCAAAAATTAGTATAAGACACTGTCTTATTTTGGGGGAAACGGTATAAGCAGAACTCAGCTCAACTATCCTGTTTGTTTACTTAATGACTATTTTGTTTGTTCCTATCTGCTGAATGCACAACAAAAACAGCGGTAACTCCTAAAAATAAATAACACCAGAAACATAGCACAGCAAGCTAAAATCTTTGGCCAAAGGATCAAATTTTAGACCTTTGTGAAGAAACTCCCTTCGGCATTGGGATAACCATTAAAGAAGAAGGGAGTCCGCAAGAATGGACCCCTCTCCTGGGTGCACTTGGGCCTCTACTCTTCCAGAGGCAAGAGACAGGGGGAAGGTGACATGTATGGTAACGGAAACCCTCACACCCAAGGCGTTACTTACCCATGGGAGGGAGTGTGGCTTCCCCAGCCTTAAAAACAGCAAGGCAGTTACCACTGAACAGGTTCCAATTTCGGGCAACAGTGGGTGAGTCACAGGAGAAGTGTGTGGGCTCTACAAGGTTTTCAGTGGCTGGGTTTTCAGAAGCAGAGCACTGGACTTTTCTTCCGAAGGCCTTCTGGGTGGATTTGAAGCGTCCACTGTTTGGATAGCAGCTGAGTATGTTACCAGTTTGTGCCAACTTTCCATTCTGTCATTGTCGTGTGACACCAAGTTGATGCTGACTCATAGAGGCCGCGGAGGACAGAGTAGAGCTGTCCTATAGGGTTTGCAGAGCTCTGATCTTTACAGCATCAGGTTTCCATATCTTTCCCCCTTCTAGCAGCTCGTGGGTTTGAATTGCCAACCTCACAGTCAGCAGCCAAGTGTTTAACTGATGTTCCACCAGGGATCCAGAACCCACTGCCATTGAGTTGATCCGAAATCACCCTGACCCTACCTAAGTTTTCCAAATTGTCATATTTAATAGGAGCAAATAGCTTCCACTTCCTCTCTTGGAGTGGCTGGTGGGTTTGAACCTGCAATCTTTGGTTTTTGGTTAGCAGTCCAGGCGCTTACCTGGCAGCACCCCAAAGGCCCCTATGCGTATCCTCAGATCTGATTCTGAGCCCTAGAACCTGAGTTAAAGTCTGGGAAGTTTGGGGGAAGACTTTCTTCTCTAATAGAAGGGTCTACATGCGGGGAACGTCCAGTGTTTGTCTGGTGGGGAGGAAGTGACCTTTGATGAATAGAGCGGCAGCCACCCTCTTGGTAGCATGGGCACTATCTGTGAGAAAGGCTCACATTCTGAAGTTGGCAAATCGAAGAGATGGATTGTCCCCAAGTCTATGATGGCCATGTTGAGATGTTCAACTTACCAAGCTTGAGCCTCGGTGTCCCCCATCTGGATTTCCACACTAGGGAGCTGGCGATGCTCTTGCCATCCCGTCGCCACACAGGTACAGACATGCACACCTCTTTGTCCTATTGTGTGTCCATGTGTAGGGCTTCATATATAATTCATTATTTTAAAAATTCAAAGATGTGTGGCCACCCACCATGAGTCCCAGAGAATGTGCTCACTATGGGGCTCTATATCACATTCTGATAACTCGCAAAATATTGAACATTTTCCCATAATTCGATTGCCTGGTGCTATGCCTTCAGCTCTGGGCTCAGGTCAGCCTTTCAAACCGTCCAGTGGCACGGGGCTCTCTGCTCCTCTCAGATTTAAAGTCCTGTGAAGTCCCTGTGGACCTCTGTGAGTGTCGTGCTGACATGCTGGGCTTCTAACCAGAAGATCTGCATTTCCAACCCCCCAGATGCTCGTCAGGAGAACTACTGGGCTTTCTATGCCCATATGGAGTTACAGTCTCGGAAAGTTCAGCAACTCAGCAGTTCTACCCTGTTCTGTAGACTTGACATTGACTCATTGGCAGTGAGTTTGGTTTGTGGTTTTGACGGGTTGCTGTGAGTTGCAGTCAACTTGCTGGCAGTGAGTTTGGGTGGACACTTAATAGACAATACTACAGTGTAACCCTGACTCTGATCTGCCTGGGGAACCAAGAGATGTGCCTGACTTGCTCTTTGATAAGGTTTGTTTTATCGTGGCAGGCTGGAACCGAATCCACAATATCTCCGAGGTATGCCTGTATTCGGTTTCTTGCAGCTGAAAACATTTTGATAGTGACACAGAAATGTCCAAAGTGGCCAGTTCACCACCGGGGGAGGATGACAGCTGAGGGAGGATGACAGCGGATGGGCTAGAAATCTTCCCCTCCCTCGTGTATCTGTCTTTCCATATGTAATTTGCTCTGCAGTAGTGGATCTCAATCCTGCCTGATTCTTGAGTCACCTGGGGAGCTTTTTACACATAGCCATGACTGGACCCCATCCCAGAACAATAAAATCAACATCTCTGGGGCAAACCCAGGCATTAGTATTTTTTTTAATGCTCTCTACAAGATTTTGATGTGCAGCCAGAAATGTATTGTCTTTCCTATATATTATTTTTTTTAAATGTTAGTGTGTAGTATGTTCATCATCTATTGCTATGAAATAAGCTACCTGTATAGAGCTTCCTATATTCATTTTCTAAGAAGCCCTGGTGCACCGAGTCAGAATCAACTTCATGATAGTGGGTTATTCATTTCCTATTGATGCATAGCAACCTACCATAAATTTAGCACTTGCAGTTATTAGTTGTGTAGGTCAAAAATCTGGGCAGGCTCAATTGATTCTCTCTTCAGGCCCATACAACTAAAACCAGGGTGTTAGCAAGAGTAAGCGCTTATCTGGAGGCTTAGAGGAAGGATCTGCTTCCAACTCCTTCAAGTTGTTGGTAGAATTCGCCCTGGGGTCTTCGTTTCCTTGCTGCCTCTCATTCAAGGGTGGTGCTCAGCTTCTAGAAACTTCCTGGCTCTACCCATCTTTAAACCAGCAAGGATGCTGGTTTCTGTCTGAATGTGACTATCTATGGGATCCTCTTCTGCTAACTGGAGAAAACGTGCTGTTTTCAGAGTGTCCACCCTATCACTTTAAATGATTGCTTCAAGTCCAATATGATCATCTCCATATTTTAAGATCAATTCACGTAGAACTTTGATGGTGACTGATGTGTGCCATGGAGTTGGTTCACATTCATAAAGATCCTATAAGGTAGAGAAGGGTTTCCTGACCTTTAATCTTTATTGAACCGCATTGCTAGCTTATCCCCTAAAGAGCCCCTGGTGGGTAGGAACCACTGACCAAAAGGTTATCAGCCTAGCACTTAGGCATTGAGCTACCAGGCCTCCTGACAACCAAAGAGAGACAAAACACATCCACCCCTATCTACTCAATCTCAACTCCTGGCACGGCATCTGATTAGCATTTCATTAAAAAATCGGGGTTTGGGAATCTTGGGGAGCCATTTTTAGAATTCCATTTGCTAAGATATCCCCAAAATGTAATGGTTGACAATAATAACCTTGGATTTCCTCATAGTTCTGTAGGTTGATAACTGGGCCAGGGCTTAGTCGGGACAGCTCACCTCTGCTCCGCATAATATCAGTAAGGCTCGCCCATGCACTTATGGTCAATGATAGTAGTCTCACTCATGTGTCTGAGATCTCATCTGGGATGGCTGCATGCGTGTTCTCTATCACTCTCCTTACATGATCTCTATTCCAATGAGAATCTGGTTTGGCCAGTCCCAGGGTTCATTATTCCAAGAGATTGAGAACAGAAACTCGAATCCATCTTTTAGATAAATTTAATGTTTGGAAGACACACAAAATCATGTCTACCTCATCTTTTGATCTAAGTAAGGCATAAGACCATGTCATGTGCAAGGGGAAAGGAAGAGAGACTCCACTCCTTGATGGAGCAAGCTGCAGAGAATTGGCAGCCATTCATTCATATCATCATGAGGAATCGATACTGATGCTGGTTTGTTAACAAGAGACTGGTACGCCATTTCAGAGGTACAAAACAGCACCCAAGTGCTCAGCCAATACATTTCAATGTGGAAATTATAAATGGGTGATCTACATACTATATTAAGGTGTGATGAGCAGGTGTCAGCTACTCACGTGACGGAAATGAACAAAATCTGTCTCGGCAAGCCTGACTTTTCAAACCTTAGCGTGCGTGACTGCAGAACCATGTCATCTTCTGTCTCGTACTTTAAAGAGCCACTGAAATCCATGATTCTCTTTCCTAGAGGGGTATTGAAAACTAGAAATGGGAGCATTCCTTTTTCTTAGTTTGAGAATAGTCTCTTTTGGCAATAAGGATATGGAATTCCAAGGGGGCTTTGAACTTTACTGAAATGATAAATGATTTAACATACTAGGATTGTACTCCTCTCGGGAGAGTACATTGTCTTCCACAGCCACACAAGATCTTTAGGCCATGTAAGACAGGTTTGAACCCACACCAAGCTGACTGCCATCTGACTTTTTCCAGTTCGTAGCAACCCTACAGAGTTTTGGAGAATGTAAATCTTTACCAGGGCAGATAGCCTCATCTTTCTCTTGCGGAGCCACTAGTGGGTTTGAACCTTAGACCTTCTGGTTGGCAAGCAGTTCAGTGTTTACCCAGTAGCACTGCCAGAGCTCCTTAGCTAATATCATTGTTATTGTGAGGTGTCGGCAAGTTGGTTCCAGCTCACAGCCACCCTGTGTGCTGTACAGTGAACCGCCAGCCAGTCCCACCATCCTCACGATTGTTGTAATGTTTGAGCCCATTGCTGCAGCCATTGTGTCAGTCCATCTCATTGGGGGATTCCTCTTTGTCACTAGGAAACTCGTATTCTTTTCTTTTAATAGGCAATAGGGTCAACATAGCCACACTCACATTTGAACCCATAAAATTCATGGAAGTTTTAAGCAGACAGCAAAAAAGAAAAATAAAGTTCAATCTCCATAGTCCTATATACAAGGCCCTTCCCAAGTTGGCCTCTATGATGGGGCCTCATTATCTCCCATCATTTCCCTAAATTATGCATAGTCATGTAATAATTCACTTATCCATTCATTCAAACAAATATGCATTGAAGTCCTTTTAATGTATAGATGGTCTTCTAGATGCAGGAGATTATAAGTGAACAAAGGCTTGTTTCTCCTTACTAGAGTAAGTACTAGAGTAGTAAGAAGTATAATTGATGTCCATCTTGCACTGTGATGAATCTGACGCTCTTTTACAAGCATTTGTCATTCATCCATCCAGTGTTCATGGATCTAGGGAAACAGGTGGAAATAAATGGAACATAAAGTTTCCATATTTACTGGGCTTAGCCAATGACAGAAGAAACAAACTTGAGAAGCTCATCTATCCTTTCTTAGATAGCGCTGTTGTGTGCAAAAGAAGAGCCTTTAGTCTGGACAATTGTACAACATGCTGGAAAGTACTGCTGTCTTGTAGCCAATGAGAAAGTAGCTTACTTCGGTACAAGCCAGGATGTGTACCTTGGTTGAGTTGTGAAATGAATCAATTGTTCACAGAAACAGGTGGTGGCCGAAGTGGCCTGTGGTCTTTGTCTGAAGGACAAAAGACAAACGATGTCTTCCTTCTCCTTCCCCACTTTTTTCCTGATACTGTTTCTTAGAAAATGGGGAGCCAAATGGAAGAATTGGGTTAAAGGGATAAAGTACACAGCGTTTGTTCTCAGAATTATTTTGTTTCTTTTTCCCCATCATTGATCGAGTGTGTTAGTCTGGGTAGACTAAAGAAACAAATTCAAAACATCCCAGCTGAGTCCAAATGAAGTCCATGAGTCCAATATTAGCCCATATGTCCTATACAAATCTATAATTTCCTCTTCAGACTCACGCATGTCATGCATGCAATGACACTGAATGCAGGAAGATCACAGGCCAGTGGGTGGAAAATCTTGTGGATCCAATGGCAGTGGAAGCATCTTAGCACTCGTGTGGGTTTCCATGTGGCTCCTCCAGATCCAGGGCTCCAGTTTCATTAGCATAGCTCCATGTGTCTTGTCAGCAGGGAGACAAAGCAGAGAGAGATTACGTGTCCTGCCACCAGAAAGGAAGACTAGAGCTCCCAGAATCCTCAGGAAAAGGTCATGCCCACACAGAAGCCTCATTGACTATGGCTGATTGACAGACTAGACTCCACCCCTTCACAAGTTGACAGGAGATTGCATAACTACTACAATCAAGGTTCCCTCGGTCAAGATTATGATAAAGCTGGGGAAATCTAGGCTCAGCATGCTAACCTGACATTCCACAGAGCACCAGCATCCCCCAAACTACTCCCATTTGCACTCACAGCCAAATCTTCCCAAAAGGGAAAAAGAGAAAATCAAAAGATGGAAGAGAGAGAGAAGGCATATGTTGAAAGACAAGAAGACAAGTAAAAGGGTTCTGGGAGGACTATTCAGAGATGGCAAAATCTAAATCCTCTTCATGCACATGGGAGGCTTCAAACGATGCCTGTTAGATTCTGTACGCTACGTCGTGTTTTCCCAACCCCAATCATCGCATCTCCTTTCACTCGACAGGGTCTTCTGCCAGTTACTGCAATAGGTCTCAATCTTACCTCTCCTTTAAGGTCAGGGCAACCTGGCCATCTTCCCTATGTCAGCCCCTCTTAAGCGTTGGCTGGAAAGGAACCTGGCCTCTCTGTGCTCCCTAGTGTTTATGTGAACTCCTCTTATGGACATTATCATTTTCTACACTGCAATCAGAAGATACAACTACATATTCTTTCCCATTCTTGACTGTAATCCTTGGGTGGTAGACTCCATATCAAGCCAACCTTGAGATTGGCAGTCCAGGGCTAAACCACTGCATCATTAGGACTCCTTTCATACAAACCCATCTGTGAAATCCTAATCTCACTCTGTGCATGATAAACCCACAGAAGTCTCACGGCCATGAGACTTCACAAAACTCCCTCTGTCTCCAAATACCAATAGTCATTCGCTATCCTTTCCTCCACAGATCTCGAGTTGGTGATGGCTGTCTGCTGCGCCTGAACCCTGGTAACTAGCCCTTCCTTCTGCCTCCTTACACGCTGCCCACACCTGTGTAAATCCCTCTGCTTTCAACTTAAATGATCCCCGTTTGCCCTATATACTTTTAATATGCAATCAGGGATCCAGACCTAAACTTTAGATGGTAAACTCTAAATGGTCACTCTGATCTGTTTGAGTAAAATACAAAGAGTTCCTACATTGATTTTGATCATTTCAAAGGAAAGTGCCCCAAAATACCAAGTTTCCAAAGAAAGAAAGTGCTAATGGAAACAAAGTCAAATCTTAGGGTTGAAGCTGCACTAAGCACTGCTAGGATCTCTGGGAGTGCTCTGCTGCAGAGTTCGCCAGCTCGTTGAAAGGATGGTGGTTCAAATTCACCAGCTGCTCCTCAGGAGAAAGATGTAGCAGTCTGCTGCCATAAAGATTACAGCCTTGAACCCTGGGGCAATTCTCTCCTATGCTCTAGTGTCACTGTGAGCCAGAATCAACTCGATGACAATGGGTAAGAGCTACTTGGGGGACCCTAATAAAGGAGCAAAATGCCTGCAGTCACGCTCTAGATTGGTATTTAAAACTGGGGTGCTCTGATAATTCACACGTCAAGTTTAAAACTTTAAAAATGGTTGATATCATATAACTTAGAGAAATGACAAAATAAAAGTAACTATCATGGTCACATTTTAAATGACCACAATTTATTTTCTCCCCCGGGGTGGGTTAGTGCCCTCCTCTCCCATTGCCATCATCATAATTTAATAAATAGAGAACACTAGATGTCCAAATCTAAGCAACACAGTATTTTGAAAATCAAATATTAAGAATGTTGTGTCTGTGCAATATGAATACTATATGAAGGGGCTTTCACCACTTTCTGGAAAAATCGAATGAAAAGATAATGGAATTTTCCCATGAACTTTTATTTTGTTCAAAACCATTTCACTGGGAGCGAATACAGATATCATATCATTCCATAGTTCAATCACATCAAGCAGTATCGTACAATTGCTAACGCTAATTACTTTCAACACATTCTCTTCCTTCTTGAACTCTTTGGCATCAGTTCCCCTCCAAGGACTTTTTGAAGCCCATTTGTAGAATCTATTCCCTGTTCATAAAAAACAAACAAACAAAAAAAACTTTCAACATAATCCACTAGATTTACTGCTTGTAAACTATACCACATTCCTCTACAATTCACATCTAAATATTTTTTAATTTAGAAGGTAAATTATTTCAAATCCATATCATCCTTCTATGCAAATAAGGACAGACAAGGTCCGGTATAAAAAAGAGATCTGTCCCTGACTGTGTCTTTAAGAACTTGTTGATAAGTTGAAATAGGGGCATATGGGTTCTCATTTAGCCTTACTTAGTGCAAGAGAGCAGGAGCCCTGGTGCATAGTGATTCCACCTTGGGTTGCTAAGCTCAGGGTCAGGAATTCAAAACTATCAGTTGCTCCACTGGAGAAAGAGGAGGCTGTCTCCCTCCATGAAGAGTTACGGTCTCAGAAACCACAGGGTCAGTTAGTTCTACTGCCTCCAAGAGGGCCGCTATCCATCAGCAGTGAGTGAGTTAGTGCAAGAGAGCTGCCCAGGTGACCTAGTGGGCGGGGAACTGGGCTGTGAATTACAAGGTCAACCTTTCACCTCACCAGGTGTTTGGAAGAAGAAAGGCAAGGCTTCCTACTCCTGCAGGGAGTTACAATCTCAGAAACCCACAGGACAGTTCTACCGTCCGTTAAGGTGACTTGGATTTGGGATGAATCAAATGGCAGTGAGTTCGGTTTGTTTTCTGTAGGGCAAGAAGGGAGCCCTGGTGGCACTGTTAGGACACTCCACCTCTCCTCAGGAGGCAGAAGAGGCTAGCTTAGCTGCTCCAGTGGAGAGTTACAGCCTGGAAAACCTCACATGAGTCTCAATCCTGGTGACAACAGTAGGTTTGGTTTGGTTTTTGGTTAGTCCAAGTAAAGGGGAGTTTGTGGCACCATTGAATAAGCACAGGGCAACCCATAATGTCATCAGTTCAAAGCAACTAGCCACTCAGTGGAAGAAGAATGAGGCGGTCTACTCCTGTAAAAATTTACAGTCTCAGGAATACCTTAAGTTGGAATGAGTCAGAATCAATGTGAGAGACTGCAGCGAGTTTCTTCAGGTTAGTGCAAGAAAAGTCATCCTCGATAATTTAAAAGCTGCATATATGGTAAGCGAAAGTGATTGTGATGGAGAAGTGGTAGGGAATTGGCTCAATCATTTCAAAGTCAGGGAAAATTAATGCAAGTAGAGGACAACTCACATTTGTCTGCAAATTAATCACTGGAATACTAACTGTAGCTCTTTTTAGTAAAAATCCATTCAGAATTTTTTTTAATTCATTAAAATTTTAATTTTCATTCCATACATTCCTCTTTTTGCTTGGAATT
>NW_022103905.1:5982488-5983755 GCF_000313985.2 Echinops telfairi
CAGAAGGAATCCATGCAGCAATACAGGAGGCTCAGTTCAACTCACTTCCATAGAACAGTTAATATACTGAAAGTCCTTCAACTCAAAAGGGCTGCTGGGTCCAAGGTCAAGTAAGCAAACAGCTGAGCCTTCCCTCAGGCAATGAAGGCAGAGACCTCCCAGGGGTAGAGAGCAGCAGGGCAGGTCACTAACTCAAGAGCTTAGCAAAGCAGGCCCAGATAGGATATCGAACTCAAGCAATGCAAGATGACAGGATCCACCAGCCTCAAGTTCAAGCAATGTACACATCAGCAGTGTGGTGAACTCTAGTGATAAGGTCCATGGGTTGGTTGTCCCGGAGGTAGTGTAGCTCACAAAGCTCTATTGAGGCAGAGAACTAGCTAAAGCACCCACACACTGACTTGATCACCAGAGAGCAAGAGAAAGAGGGGTGGGCCTTGCCTAGCCATTTATCTCTTTGCCCTCCAATCAAACTGCAACCTGATTAATCCCATATGTTCCTGTTGGCCAGGTTGGCACAATAAACCTATCACAGTCAGGACAGTGAAAATTTGGGCACTGTTTCATTCTGTTACACATAGGATCACCACGAGTCAGGGCAAACTCTATGGCACCAAATCCTTTACTAAAAACAGCAGGTCATGTATGAAAGTCTTGGCTGCCCAGTGACTAAGCATTAGATACTAAACTTCCTATTTAAAGAAGGTATTTATGTAAATTATTTGCAAGGAAATTTACAAATTTTTTTTTATTCTTCTCAGACAATTTCTTTGCTACTAAAAGTATAAATCCCATAGAGAATGATATTATTACGCCAAAAATCTTTAAAATCCATGGGCATCACCTAGCTCCATCATCGTCACTTTGGGAGATGAAAATCCATGCAGTGGATGTCCCTAAGTTGGAACAGACTGTCGTAGAACCACACACTACTATGGCTCATTTGACTGTTAGCTCATGTGTGACTGCAACTTTGTGACCACGCCCACTTTCTATGTGGTTTTGAATAGGAAATCTCAGAATCTCAATGAACACTGAATTGTCAAACCTATTTGACATCCTCTGACTCAATCTCACTTTTGTGTCTGAGCTAAAGTTCATAAAGTTCTTAAAAAAATTATAAACAAAGTGGTATGTTTGGAACTGTCTGCTGATAAAATCTCTCAACTTCATTCTTTTTTTTTTCCAATTATTTTATTGGGGGCTCATACAATTCTTATCACAATCCATACATACATCCATTGTGTCAAGCACATATGCACATTTG